>NC_140948.1:121678962-121991462 GCF_014529385.1 Adiantum capillus-veneris
GGGGTGTAAACTTACCATGATACGTTCAAGACTAAAAATTTGGAAGTGAAAGACCTTCGAAAGCATGGCCCATGGTTGCTTTGAGGTGGTGGATTGAGTTTTCATGAGTGCTTTTGGAAGCCCCTTGCAGGTACTTTGCTTTCGTTCTGCGCCCTCTCCTAGTCACCAAGGATCAAGTCCCCCATCGTTCTTGCATAGTCCTTAACGATTATCGCTTGGGATCAAATAGTAGCTAGGTAAAGGCGCTATATCTAGAAAAGGGGGCTTTGAGGAAGATAGATAGTCCAATATTTGGAGTAGACATCATGCACGGAGACGACGTTTTAGCTAATAGAGGGAGTTTTGTCAACAGCTTCCTTGACCAGACTGGCATAGAAAGAGTTGTTGGCCACCTACAACCCTTTCAATTGCTACAATCATAGTGCAAAGAATCGGCTCATGTAGAGAACCACTTGAGGCCAAATAAGTTAGCGACGATTCCCACCTACAACTCAAAGCTCTAGAGTCATGAGTGTTATACTTTATAGAGTCGAGACTATTGCAATGTGTAAAGCTTGCCACAATGATATTGTCATCTATGAATTGCAACTTTGATCTTTGAATGTAGAAAGCGGCTGACGACTTATTCTAGTTGAGCGCTAGACCTTGCTTCATTAGCTTCCTTGTAAAAGCATGTTCATATGCTCATAAAATGAAATGCCATCATCGCCTTTTCAATTGTGTAAAATGATTTCTTTGCTCAAACATTGTACTATTCTTTCCTTCATTGCCACCTCCAAGGCTCGAATCAATATCTGTGGTTTTGATGCAGGTGGTTTGCCCTCTAGTAGGTATCCAACTGCCCTTTCAAAGCAAATTGTGAGGCTAGTCCAACCGTCAAATGGTACTTATTTTGCTCATCCTCCTTAAATTCAATGTCTTTATTAAGGTCATCTAAGTTTAATAAAAAAAGGGATGGGGATGGTCATTCAAGGGTAAAGGGAGCTTTGTGTAAATGATTTGGCCACCATCGTAGGCAATGGGAATGAGTTCAATTTTTTTAGGGAAAGCTTTAACAAGTTTCTCCTTGATTTGCTTACCTACATGTCTTGGGGGGTCTGTAAAGTGCATTTTTCTATGGGGAGGCATTGGGCAATGAGGATTCTTTTCTTTTGGGTTCCTGGTTCTTTATCCTTTCGATTTTGATATCATACTTGTGTTAGAACTTGCACGCTTGGATTCACCTATACAAGCCTTCAGTATGCCCGCACTGCCTCCCGGCTGGACAGATGCTACTGCTCTCATCAAGCTGATTGGATCTCATCGACGTTAGAGATGAAGGTAATCTTAAAAAAAAGCCTCTCCGATCACATGCCATTACACCTACAACTCAAGAAAGAAGAAGGTGGGGGGGGGGGGGCAAAGCTTCTTGTTATACAGGGACCCACTTGTTTAAAGACCCTCTCTGCAGAAGCATCACCAAGAAAGAATTGGGAAAGCTCAAGAAATATGTGGGAATGAATAAACCTAATGCTTGGAATTTATTCGTTTGGAGTGTACAAAAAGCTATCAAAACTTCGGGTCCTCGGGTAAAAAAAGCCAATGAGGCACTTATCAAACATCTCACAGAGGAGGTAGCGCAATTAACCTCTAGGAAGGCTGTCGGACTGGCTACTGAAGATGAGCACAAGCGATGGCTTGAAGCTAAATCTCGCCTGGCCAATGAACAGCTAGAGAAAATCAAGAAGGCAAGATTGCTCTCTAGAGAAACTTTCCTTCAACCAGAGCCTTCTAACCAAGCACATTTTTTTACGGCTCTGAAAGTGAGGAAAAGTCGAGGCCGCGTGCAAGTGCTCAATGATGAGAAAGGGAATACAATTCAAAACCAAGATGAGATGGCCGCACTTATGCTCAAGTATCTCAGCCAGCCAGAGACCCAATCTCAGGAAGTGGAAGAAGCCCGGGTGACTTTACTTGGAAGTGTTGAAAAGAAGGTTCCTCAGGAGGAAGCCAACCGCATGGAAAAGGCCTTCTCTGAGGAAGAATGCTCAGCGGCACTAAAAGCTCTTGGCAATGAAAAGTCCCCTGGCTGGGATGGACTGACGGTTGAATTTTTCAGGGAATTTTGGGATGATCTCAAGGGTCCAGTTACACGGATGGCCAATCTAGCTGTTTCCGAAGAGACGTTGGATGCAAGTGTTAAGAGAGGGCTTATCAAGCCCATCCCCAAACAGATCTGTTGCTCTCGACTTAAACATTGGCGTCCCATTATGATGATGTCAGTAGCATACAAAATTATTGTCAAAGTGATAGCTCTCAGACTTGCCCCCCTCCTAAGTCGGATCATCTCTCCTCATCAACACGGGTTCATCAAATGGAGATCTATATATGACAATATCTTGGCAGCAATGGTAGGAATAGAGTATGCATCTTTCTCCAAGCAAGAGTGCATCTTGTTGCAACTGGACCTCGACAAAGCCTATGACAGGATAGAATGGTCCTTTACATAAGAAGTCATGGGAGCTCTGGGCTTTGGGCCTCGCCTTTGCCGCCTCATACGCACACTTGGCATTGGAAGCCAATCAGAGCTCCTGTTTAATGACAAAATTGTGGGCTCTTTTGAGGTTAAAGGGTCTATCAAGCAAGGATGTCCCCTGGCCCCCTTGCTTTTTGCCATCGAGTCGCATCCTCTCATTACAATGCTCGAAGCTAGTGCTACGCGGGGAGAGATTCAAGGTCTGGCATTGTCGGGCAACAACCAGCCTAATGGCCAGAATGTTCGCAGATGATTCGCTCCTATTCTTGAAGGAGTGCCCTCAAGTTGTCAGGAGAGCTCTGGAGATTGTGCAAACATTTGCCGTGGCCTCGGGATTCAAGTGCAATATAGAGAAGTCAAGACTAATCTCCTTGTTGGAGAACAACTCTTTTGACCCTGCAGTCTGGACAGGAGAGATTATCTCGAAAGGGAGTGTATTTAGACACTTGGGAGCCCCCATAGGGGTGGACGTAATCCACAATCAAAGATTTCAATGGGTCCTTGAAAAAATAAGCGCCAAAATGAGAAGGTGGGAGTTCGTTCTCCTACCCTTCCAAAGCCGGATTAGAGTGATCAATGCTTTTATGATCCCGTATATTGCTTTCCTCAGCCCCGTGCTCAAGATGGCTAAGTGTAACCGGAAAGAATTCTTAAAACCAGTGAAAAGGTTTCTTTGGAAGAACAACACGAAAACCTCCCGGCCATGGCAGTGGGCTAGATGGGAGGTAGTTACTTGCCCAATAGACGAAGGAGGGCTCGCATCCTTAACCCTGTATCCCATGTTGAGGCCCTTTGTGCCAAATTTATGGTCTCATTGGCTAAACAGAACCAAGCTTGGGCTATCATGACCAAGGAAATGCTTGATGCAGCAAAACTAGGATCGAAAGGGGGAAAGTGGAAGGGGGTTGTGATGCACGACAAACTTCTCACCCCGAAGTGGTCTTATCTTAGATCTGGTGGAGTCTCAGGGGAGCTGATGAGGAAGTGCAAAAGTGCAACTGAGGTTTTGGAATGTGGGGAAGTAACCAGATACTTTAAGAACTCCATTTTGCACTGGTCCCATTGGATCTCTAAAATATTGGGGCCGCCACAAAGCCCCTATTGGATAGAAATGGCCAGGAATGAATAATAAGGGGCTCGTTCGACTAGAGCAATTCTGGGATGGCAACAGGAAGTGCTGGAAAATTGTTGACTCTTTAGCCATCCAATATCAACTGAATGACTTTGAGACCTTACTAGTCTACAGGGTGATGAAAGAGCTTGATAAGGTGGTGATGCCAATCTGTGAATCCAACTTGGAATGGGACACTTGGAGATGGCCCGAGAGTAGCCTCTTTTGGAAAACACACTCTAAAGGCATTTACCATACATTAATGCACAAGGATAATTGGTGTAGACCCCTTAACAAATTATGGAAGAGGCACTGGATGGAAAAACGGTGGAAGGGAGTCATGGAGAACATATGGAAGCCAAGGTGGCCTCGGTATATGAAGATATTTCTGTGGAAAGTGATGTGGGGTGCTCTGCCGACGACGGGCGTAAAGATACAAGAAAGAGGCATCGGGTCCGATCGTTGCTCGGGGTGCAGAATAGCTAGTGAAGACCTAGCCCACCTTTTGGGATGCCAGGCAATCAGGGGCATGGCTGGGAAAATATGCAAGTGGACTCAAAGGATGTGGAAAATTAAGTTCTTCAAGAATGACCTTTTCTTTGGTAGTAACAGGCTGGGAAGTCTTGCTCTTCTTGTATGCACCCAAGTAATCAGGTACTACTTCTTTCACCATATTTGGCAAGCAAGAAATTGCCGCGTGTTTAAGGGGGATCTGGCTGTGGCAAGATTTTGTGAAATCATACAAGAGAGCAGAGTGACGATCCACATGATCGGAGGCAAACAAGCCTCAGAGGACTGGTCTAGAACAATACATAACATCTTGTAATAAGGAAAGCCTAGGAGTAGTAGTGGTTTCTCTGTCAAGTAGAAAACTTGTAATCCTTTGACCCTCAAGGCTCGGTCTGAGCTTGAGGATTGGTGTATATTTCTGATGTTCTTAATACTATCCACTCACAATTGTGAGTTTTGCAAAAAAAAAAAAAAGAACTTGCATTATTTGGCTTCATTGTACTATTCTTTCCTTCATTGCCACCTCCAAGGCTTGAATTAAGATCTGTGGTTTCGTTGCAGGTGGTTTTTATTCTTGCTGCTGGTGAGGTTAGTCTTACAATTAGATGTACTTATTCTCCTCATCCTCCTCAATCTCAATGTATTTATTAAGGTCATCAATAAGTTTAATAAAAAAGGGATGGGGATGGTCATTCAAGGGTAAAGGGAGCTTTGTGTTAATGATTTGGCCACCATCGTAGGCAATGGGAATGAACTCAAATTTTTTAGGGAAAGCTTTAACAAGCTTCTTTTGGGCTCGAAGCTTCTTTTGGGCTCGTGGTTCTTTATCCTTTCGATTTTGACATCATACTTGTGTTAGAACTTGCATTATTTGGCTTGCAATGACATGTAAATTCAATTTTATTGTTGTGCTTATTTAGTTTTGGTGGAATTCAAAATGTTGACACCTAAGAGATAACCCCCATTACTCATTTCACCCTCGCAGGCCTTGTGATTTTATCACTTGTTTCACTTCTGTCATGCATCACCCCCTAGCCATCTTTCATATTCCCTTTGTTCAAAAACTTACAATGATAAAATATAAAATTGTACATGAGTTAGAGCAGTTTCACAAGCAAGGTTATACTCCCTTTGTTCAAAAACTCAGAATGATAAACTAAACTTGTACATGAGTTAGCGTAGTTTCACATGAAAGACATGAGCTAAGCTATACACATGTTGTTGAAAGCTGAGCACAAACGCTTGAAGCAGAAGTGTCATCTTCTTGAAAACGAAGCCTTGCCCAAGTTAACTTTGCCATAAATAGTAGAGTTAGCATCTCAATGTCTTTGTTCACTCCTAGATGACAAAAGCCTATGTGTATCGCACCGTACTTGTTGTAAACACATTAGCTGAAGGTTGGATTACAATGCCCCATAGCCGTGCAAAATTACTCTTAGATTTGTACCTTAGAGCGAGGTTGATTTTTGACGAGCATCCTTAATTAATGTTAGCGTTCAAAGATTTCACAATATTTTGGTAGTGTATTGTATTTTTTAATAGGTAGATCACATTGTCCTCTGTGAAATATGAGCAATTCACCTAAAAAGAAGGACAGGATTCGGGGGAGAAAACAAGCAACCATGCTTAAGAGCCTCATCTAAAGAGCATGCAGTCTTGAACGAAATGTGATTGGTGGGATCTACAAAGGGGAAGTAGGACGTGCAATACTAGGTCACTAGAGCTTGTGATGCAATGGAGCAGAGTCCAATATTACGATCCTTATCCTAGTTTACTCTTGTCTAGACAAGTTTAGAGAACAAGAGACCACATTTTACCTATTTGATCAAGAAAACCGATGCGAATGCATGGTAAGTCATGAGCCGACGACCTAGGGTTCAAGCCTTTTGATAAAGCCATTGAGCGGCTTGAACGGCCTTGAGATGAGTGCCTCCCACGGACTGCATTGTTAAAAGACCTAACAACGACCCCATGGGATTTAGTGTCAAGGGGTTAAAAGAGAGGGACAGCGTACAACCAAAAAGCTTGATTTGTAGATAAATTTTCCTTGTTTCATTAAAAGCCATTTCGTTGGCCCATTAAAGAGAATCCCACTCAGAGAGTTCTGTTTCATTTAGGCTAAACAGTATCGCTTTTAGTGGAGGATCTTCATTCTATACTCGCTAAAATGTTGATGGGTTCCGAGTGTATGAGTGCACTTTCTGTGCAAAAAGTGGCTACACGCTACACAGTTCCAACTTCCATCTTCACTCCTCGCGTCAATCATCTCCTTGGCTCTTGGATATCTGCATGCATCGCCATCGCTACCACAGATACATTGTCGCTGTCTCCTTTTGATCATGCGCGCTGTACCCAATGCCACACGGCTGCCCATTGCATTTACTTGTCGGGGCTAGCTCCCCCTTGCAGCAACCTCGGGAATCTACAGACTGGCCTTCTCGGCTTCCTCCCGAGTCCCTCCCCATTGCGCAGGTATCCTTGCCATCTCCATGAAGCAATACTTGAAAGCCAGTACGAGGTTACTTATACACATTCACTACGATTAGTTGCATGCCTCAAGCTCTGCCTTGCAACTTTGTCATCTCGATCGTCTTGTTCGTCCTCTATCCTTCAAGCTCTCTGTCCTTTTGCAGCTTGTAACTGCCATTTGGCTCTTGCAATCTCCCCTTGGATTTGTGTGTGTGCCACCTTCTTCTTTTCCCTCTTGGTGAACCCTTTCCTCTTTTCATCATTTTAGGTGTCCTTGCAAGTAGCTAGAACGTTCGTCTTGGTGTGTGAGTGTGTGTGTGTGTGTGAGAGAGAGAGAGAGAGAGAGAGAGAGAGAGAGAGAGAGAGAGAGAGAGAGAGAGAGAGTTAAATTGTTCTTGCCAGTACCTAGAACCTTCGTCTTAGAGAGAGAGAGAGAGAGAGAGAGAGAGAGAGAGAGAGAGTTTGTTACTTATAGCAGGCTGTCCCTCAGTGCAATTTGTCAAGCGAAGTTGTTCAGCTGGTCTCCGTACGGATAATAGGCAGCTGTGCAAAGAGTGAACATGGGCAAAATAGTGGAGGACCTTGATGCCGGGTGAGAGGCAAGCTAAAGCTCGACAATAAGCTCTAGCTGAATTTTCTGCTATGGATTTTGAGGCAGGAACATACAAAGGAAACCATCAAGTAAGCCTTTCAATTCCTTCTCATTACGAAAGAAGCTCTCTGCTATGTAAATATAGGTTGTTATGCAAATCACTGCACATTTTAGAGGTCATGTATGTCTGCTTTTCTCTTCTGGTCCACCTCTGATTTCCAATGCTTGCCAATGTTTGCACTTTTGCATGGATGATCCACTAACCATAGTAGTATCCACACTTGCAAAGCACTACGGCTAGAATGATTATGGAGATAGTTTGCTCGTTGGTTATTCAAACACTTCATTTCTTGAACAATTTGCCAGTTTAATCTTCAAGAGTTGCCTACAGTGGAATAGATGGTACAACATTCTTAGTAGACACCTAGAAAGTCAAAAGAACCAGGATTTCCTGCAATGTAGGAGTACTTGTGTATTTGAGCTTAACCCTGTTAACTCCAGTCAAATATCGCCTATTAACATGTAGGAAATTTGTGTGGATGACGAAGCTTGCATTAGCCAATCCTACAAGGTCTCATAAGAGAGGAGATGATAGCCTTGCCAAAGGTGAAGAGGTATGTTTGGGAAGTTTAAATGTTGTGCCTTGCATTTTCTAGGGGCTATGTCTTGATGGATTGTTGGTTCTGAGCTTGGTGAGAGGATGTTGTGTGAAGATCCTTGCTCGAGAACGTAGTGAAAGGAGAGCTTTGACAAGATCTTTTTTTTCATAGAATTTGGCGAATAAAAACATGACTTATGGCTGTCATTAACAGGTCTAAGAACCTAAAAGAGGGCTTATGTCAATATCAACTTACTTGCTCATACTTCAAATAGTGAATAGTATGTAGTTTGCTAAGGGAATGCCTGCCAAGAGCAGATAGTTTAAGGTAGATCTTGTTTAGCGTAGGGGAGGAGTTTCAACTCCCGAGCGAGTTTTTCTGTGTAATCTACAAACCAAGCAAAATGAGGCAAGGCAAACTTTATCCTTGCACCACAACAAGAAGCTACTTTACGTGAATTACTCCATGCCAGCACTGACTAGTTTGGGAGCCTCTTGAAGCACTTTGAGCCAGCACAGACTAGTTTAAAGTCTTTGAAAAGATTCTATGAGAGCATGGACTAGTTCTATAGTCTCTTGAAACACTTCGTGCTAACATGGGTTAGTTTTGAAGACTCTCAAAAGGATTGTGTGCCGGCATGGACTATCTGTGTAGCCTCTTGAAACAATGTATGTGCTGCATGGAGTCGTTTGGGGGCCTAAACACTCATGCCAAAACAAGTCAGTTTTGGAGCCGACAAAGACTTTCTGGAACCTTGAATAGCCAAGCGTTGCAAATGTGGGCCATCTCCTCCATAGTCCTCCAACCACAAAACCGAGCCAATCTTGTTGCGATCAACCTGTACATCTACACATCCATAGAAGCCCTTCTTTTGCCTGTAGTTGAGTAGCTTGTCTCTAATCTTGCGCCTAGAGTCACTGCTAGGCTCAAGGCGCTCCAATGCAAGCCGCCATCCTTTGCTCACCTCCTTGTGTCACAAACGGGAGCACATAACAATATAAAATATACTCGGATAAATAGAATTTATCACTTAATACTGAAGCCAAAGGATATAGAGAGAAATAAATATATAGAGAGAGAGTGAGAAGATCGACACAGTACTCGGGACCAGAAGATGGGTTGGTCCCCCCCCCTCAAAGAGAATTCTTTATTAGGGAGAATCTTTTTACAAGCACAAGAACTGGAGAAAACCCCTCCGTTCTAAATCTCTGACTCGATGGTCGTTCCTTCCCGTAAGGGAAATCCGCGAGACAAGCTCTCAATCCTTTTTCCGTCTGTACTCGGAGTTGAGACTCCGCAGACAAATTCCGAATTTCGATTCCGGAATTCCCAAGCATAGGCCGAAGCCTTCTCGCTTCTCCTTCGCGATGAAGTACCTGCAAACACACACGCAAACACACGACAACAATTCGTATGGCGAATCCACAATAGATACCTGCCGCTCTTGCGCGGGAAAAGCGACTTCCGTGCTTCGTAGTCTCGCGATCTCTCGCGTCTTCTGGCGGCAGTCTTCTCTTGTTGGCGTTGGTAACTCCTTTTCAATGAGGGCATGTGGTGCTTTTATAGCTCCTTGACCACGGCACGAATAGCTGCTCGCGTAGAGATCGCGGCCGTTTTTTTTTCCCCGTTCTACTCAAAATAGGGAGAGAGAATTCGTTGGCTGGTTTTGTTGCTTTATTTTCTAAGTGGTTGCCCACTTATTAAGTGGACGGTCGGCATATTTTAAAATTGGTATGAACCTGCCCAAAAACTCAATAAAACCTTATAAGTTTAAAACAATGCTTTTCACAACACTTCCCAGGCGTCCCTGGATGCAATCACATGCACAAATGCAATGCAGACATAGATTCCTCGCGGGAAAGCGTTTGCTCTTTCCGGAAAACTCGTTAAAATTTTCCGCTTTTTAAGAAAAGCTTCTCAGAACCCATCTTTATTCTTGTGCTCGCGTCTTTACGCGTATTCCTCTTTCCAGTTTGGATTTCCTCTCGACTATGGATATCCCGTTTTCGATGCACCCGTCACCCACCTTGTGACGCATCAGGAATACCCATCACCTAGTCCTTTCCTACCGAACTTACGGTACAATCCCCTTCACGATGCTCTATGTCACCCATCCTATGACGCATCAGAGATGTCCGTTCCCGGATGGTCGGATACTTCTTTCTGATTCTCCTTGTCACCCATCCGATGTGACGCATCAAAAGTACCCGTTCCTTGTGGCCTTACGGATATCCCGTTCTCAGTGCTCCCGTCATTACTTTCAATGACGCACTAGGAATACTCCGTACTCGGATGTCTCCAGTGAGAAAAACCCTCACTTAAAATTCCAATAATTCATTTAGAATTATTTTCTTGGTGTTCCAAGCGAGAAAACCCTCTCACTTATAAATCCAATAATTCATTCAGAATTATTTTTCTGTAAGATAAAGCCAATTTAGCAACATCCCTCTTACTTATAAACAGTTGTCCTCAAGTGTAGAGGTCCAACTGAACTGCCGTGGAGAAATCGGAAAGATTCCAAATCTTGCTCAATGGTGAGTTGAGCTAGTCCTTTCTCAAAAGAGAACTTAAAACTTAAATTAAACAATAATTCAATAATTCAATACTTACCTTACCGGTTTATGTCTTTTCTCTAGTACCTCTAGGATATCCTTCACCTTTCATTAAAGTTACGAGCCATGTAAGAACTCGTCATTCACGTCTTTCCAACAGATTGGAAGTTTCCTCATTCGAGAACTTGTTAACTCAATTCCACCTTCTCAATCCCGAGAAGTATAATCCTCCTAGAAATCAATCTAGGTATTTGTTCTTGCGCATAATCTTGCGCTGTTAGTCCAGAGAATATTAAACCTCTTGTGTCCTCCCACATAGGGAATGCCCAAATCATAAGAGTATTAATCTCGATGTCTTCGAGCGAAGACGCTCAACCTGACGATCCCTTGGCTCAATCTCAGAGCAAAACCCGCTCATCAATAAACTAGGATTTTAATCCTTGGATTCCTTGATCATAGGCCGTAGTCATTGCTTGTTCCTTCCCTTGTAAAGAGAGTATTCCTTCACTTGTGCGAAAAGCACTACTATATCTTCCCTTACCGGGTAAGGGCTGTAGGCTTAAAGAGAACTCAAGCTTAATGAAAGCTTTTCTTTGCTTGTAAGCTCAAAATGGTTCCTTCATAATTTCCTACCCGCAGTAGCAGGTAATTTGTTGGTGAACTACCGGATACGAGATCAATAGTTGACCTTCTGGATGGTTGAGCAAACCAATTCATCTCAGAAAACAATGTTTCAAATTGATCCCACTCTCATAGATACTCGAGGGTGATTGTCCTGGTTAGACACATGCATATGTCGTGCATAAAAGCAATATGCAGTTGATGAGTTCCTCAAAGATTTAACTTTGATCTAAGACCTGCCCTCTCACTTAAAGTTTGAGGGTCAAAACCTCAGGAGTTAGATTGAATTCCCTTACTCCAAACTTTCTCCGGATAGCAATGTATCCTTCGAGGAGAGGTAACAAAAATTCGTTGTTTCTGTGTTCAATGGTTCTTGTCCCACTATGGGGATTGTATTCTATATACACTAAGGTGTACACTTTCAGCTTTTATTGTTGACTCCACCATCTGCTGCAAAGTATCTTGCAGATGCGTTTACGAAATTCGGGCAAAAGTCCTTCGTTAAATTTGTTCATCTTTCCTTCCTCAGAGAGGATCAAGAATGGAGCTACCTTGGCAAGAGTGAACCACTACTTGCTTTGACTCGCTCATGTTCCTATTGGGAAAACCAATCCCAATCTTCTTGAATGCCTTCCTCAAAGTGTAGAGGAAAAAAAAAATTTGTCCGAAAATTCAGCTTGGAATTGAATCCAAGTCTTGTTGTAAGTTCCTTGTAAAGCTTTGGTATACCACCAAGTACTTGCAAGCCCCCTTGAGGTGTTTTGTCACATGCCTCACCCATCGACGCTTTTCAGAAATTGCCGCTTGCAAAGGCAACTTCAAACTGTCGAATGAAAGCGTTAGCTTTTGGGACATCTTTCCATCCGTCAAAAGTATCAAACTTGACCGGAGTGTTCTGAGGTCTAAAGACCTTCATATCCTTCCCGGAATGACGGGATTTCTTGGCTATGGTTATGGTTTGATGTTCATGGATATTTTCTGGATTCTGAAGGATCTCGAGCATTTCGCTCCTTGGATTCTCTAGGTTCTTGATCATCATGCTCTTGTTGTTGTGTAGACTTCTTGCAGAGAGATTTTTTTTTTTTCCAACTCTGCGAGCTTTTTCTTGTAGGACTTAGGTTTCCGCCTGCTTACTTCTCTCTTGGCTTGTCATGGCTTCTTCCCATATCTTCCTAGAGTCGTCCTCCTTTACAGAGAAAGAGAGGAGACCATGCTCTGATATCACTGTCACAAACGGGAGCGCATAACAATATAAAATATACTCGGATAAATAGAATTCATCACTTAATATTGAAGCCAAAGGATATAGAGAGAAATAAATATATAGAGAGAGAGAGTGAGAAGATCGACACAGTACTAGGGACCAGAAGATGGGCTGGTCCCCCCCCCTTAAAGAGAATTCTTTATTAGGGAGAATCTTCTTACAAGCACAAGAACCGGAGAAAACCCCTCCGTTCTAAATCTCTCACTCGATGGTCGTTCCTTCCCGTAAGGAAAATCCGAGAGACAAGCTCTCAATCCTTTTTGCGTCTGTACTCGGAGTTGAGACTCCGCATACAATTTTCGAATTCCGTTTTCGGAATTCCCAAGCGTAGGCCGAAGCCTTCTCGCTTCTCCTTCGCGATGAAGTACCTGCAAACACATGACAACTATTCGTATGGCGAATCCACAATAGATACCTGTCGCTCTTGCGCGGGAAAAGCGACTTCTGTGCTTCGTAGTCTCGTGATCTCTCGCGTCTTCTGGCGGCAGAGTCTTCTCTTGGTGGTGGTGGTAACTCCTTTTCAGTGAGGGCATGTGGTGCTTTTATAGCTCCTTGACCATGGCACGTGCTCGCGTAGAGATCGTGGCCGTTTTTTTTTTCTGTTCTACCCGAAAGAGGGAGAGAGAATTCGCTGGCTGGTTTTGTTGCTTTATTTTCTAAGTGGTTGCCCACTTATTAAGTGGACGGTCGGCATATTTTAAAATTGGTATGAACTTGTCCAAAAACTCAATAAAACCTTATAAGTTTAAAACAATGCTTTTCACAACACTTCCAAGGCGTCCCTGGATGCAATCACATGCACAAATGCAATGCAGACATAGATTCCTCGCGGGAAAGTGTTTGCTCTTTCCAGAAAACTCGTTAAAATTTTCCGCTTTTTAAGAAAAGCTTCTCAGAACCCATCTTTATTCTTGTGCTTGCGTCTTTACACATATTCCTCTTTCCAGTTCGGATTTCCTCTCGACTATGGATATTCCCTTTCCGATGCACCCATCACCCACCTTGTGACGCATAAGGAATACCCATCACCTAGTCCTTTCCTACCGAACTTACGGTACAATCCCCTTCACGATGCTCTATGTCACCCATCCTATGACGCATCAGAGATGTCCGTTCCCGGATGGTCGGATACTTCTTTCCGATGCTCCCTATCACCCATCCGATGTGACGCATCAAAAGTACCCGTTCCTGGTGGCCTTACAGATATCCCGTTCAGTGCTCCCGTCATTACTTTCAATGACGCACTAGGAATACACCGTACTCGGATGTCTCCAGTGAGAAAAACCCTCACTTAAAATTCCAATAATTCATTTAGAATTATTTTCTTGGTGTTCCAAGCGAGAAAACCCTCACTTATAAATCCAATAAGTCATTCAGAATTATTTTTTTGTAAGAGAGAGCCAATTTAGCAACACCTTGTCGGTCTCTTGACGCCTTCCTTGAAACTCATGGTCAAGCACATAAGTTGCCACATGAAGTGGAGAGTAGTATCCATTCCACCTCGACTCACACAAGCCATGAATCTCCGCATACTGAACAGGGTCAGGCACAAGCTTATCGAGTGCCTCTATCATCCGATCCGTGGCTTCGTAGACTTTGCCAATGCATGGCTGTAAGCCATCCACAACTCGAAGTAGGTGTAGAATAGGCTTGACCATGGCGTCAAGAGTCTTCACCTCCTCCCACCAAGCGACGTCGTCGGCCCATTCTCGGCATTTCAATCCTATTGCTGATGTAGACTCCGGCATGGCCTGGAACTCATCACTGAGAAAGAGGCCCCTTAAGGCTCCGCCACATGTAGACAAGCGGCCTAGCATATGCCAATTGAATGCAAATCTTGTCTCTGAATATTTGAGCAAGGACAAGTGGCTCCTCTTTGAGAACTCATGGCGCACTTTTTGATGGTTGAGCACAAAAGAGACAATTCGAGAGGCGTCACCAATGGTGGGTGAAATCCATGACAAGTTCCCTATGTCCTTGAGGAGGTTATTGAGGCAATGCGCCATGCAAAATGTGACATGGATGCTTGGATACATGCCCTCAATGATAGCCCCGGTTGCCCTATTTGACGCCTCTCCGCGGCCTTGCCACTATCGGATGCATCATGTGACTCCACAAAGTACATCTCCCCCCGAGAGTAGGTCACCACTCCGTGGATGGACCGCTTGCGGGTGTCGCTCCATCCATCTACAAGGAGAGAGACGCCATTGGTCTCCCACAAATCCTTTGTTGCTCGGACCGCTTGCTCCACGGCAAGCTTCTCTTTGTCAAGGAGGGTGGTGCGAAGCCTCTCCGATGAAGGTAGGAGACATATTCCCCTATTTTCGTAACCATGGTTCGAAAGTATGGAGACCTATCCACATAGAATAGAGCATGTTGTGTTAGTATGGAGAGTCGAGAGTCAAGACCCCATAATGAATATAAAGTGGGAGATTGCAATGTGCATATGCCCAAGGGAAACTCAGCACGAAGCATGGAACGCAATGTGGTCGTGGAAGAAGAATCGGGCAACCGACCTATCCACCTCTTCCCTCAATTTAGGATTCCAATTTTCGTTGAGGGTGCTTTGGCGATGCGCAACGGAAGAGGACGGTGTAGATGCATTTGTTTTGAACGCTTGAGAGGTGTCGTCAAGGTTGGCTTCCCTTTGCTCTCGCGGTGTCGCCGTGGCGGAGGGATCAACGGCAACAAAACGGTCCCTCTTGGCCGCTTCCGCGACCTCATACATTGTGACCTTCTCAAGAAGCTCCAACCTCTTCTCGGGAGATACTCGAGGGCAAAACTTCACCTCGTAACCGGATTCATGAAGAAGATGGGCTCGCACTTTGTTTGCACCACCCGTTCTCTTGTACGGGCATAGCTTGCACGTCCATGGTCTTGCACCGCTACCTTTACCACGCTTGCTAGAGTCGACTTCATCCCACCACGACCATGTTTGCACGGCGGGCCTCCTTCGAGAAGAGCCGGCTTGAGAAGTGGAGTTAGCTTGAGATGACATGATGGTGGAGAGGGAGTAGAGCTAATAGCTTAGAGGAGAGCTTGTGTGGAGAGAGAGTAGAGGAGAGCTTTTGTGGAGAGAGAGTAGAGGAGAGCTTCAAAGTTGAGAGGATAGAAGAGGGAGAGAGTGGAGACTCAAGGGTAGAGCTTGAGCGCTTGTAGGTTGTCACGTGACACATCCAACCCTATGTGTCCGTGGACAAGCTACAGTACAATCAGGGTTCAGTCAGTCCAGTCAGTCTAGATTAGAAGTGATTTGGCACTTTTGTGAGTCTATTCGTAGACCGTGCATGCCCAATCACTTAGTGTAGATGCATATCCTCTGGTTGCACACAACATGATCATCAGTATTCCCATCAAAATCCATTAGGGAAATTTTCCAGTGCATTTAGCGTATTTTACCTATTTTTGACATTTTTCACTTATTATTTTTAAGTGACTTTTGTTGGAAAGTAGGTAGGGCAAATTGAGTAAGTTTGTATATAAGCAAACTAGAGCTAGCACTATTTGGCAGAAGAGGCAACGGGAGCCAAGCTCAGCAAGCAACTTCTCAACAAGACCCCCTCGCGGTTTTCCCCTCCAAGCAAGAAGAACCATCCCTCTAGCGTTTTCTCCAGAAGAACCATCGCCTAGATCTGCATCAGCATTGCGTTTTCAGCATTTGGATCATCGCCGGAAAGTCCCTTGCCTTAGCGTTTTTGCATCAGCAAATCCTCACCGAAAGCAAGCCAAAGCCTAGCGTTTTCAGCAGCCTGTAAACACCAGTGTTTTCAGCACTGCCATCGCCAACAGAACCCCCCATGATTAGCATTTTTGATCATAGCAGATTCAGCCCTAAAGAGTAGCAGATTTAGCCCGGAAGAAACCTCAGTTTTCAGCCCTTAAGAACCTCAGTTTTCAGCCCTAAACCTGCAGATTTTCAGCGACAAAGATCATCAGAAAACAGCCCCCAAAAACAGCGTTTTTCGACAACAACAGATTTCAGCCCATAGCGTTTTTGGACAACAGATACCAGATTGCAGATTTTAGCCCTTAGGTCGACTTCGTCATCCCTGTCGTCATCGTCGACATAGCCTAGACTTGCATCAGTCTCATACATACAGTTTGTACCAGTTTGTGCAATCATAAGTAGACCACTCTCGCCGACGAGAGTGGGGCCTTCGGAGGAGGGTTTTACAACGTCTCTGGTGTCGTATCTCTCTTCTCTCTCTATCTCTCAGTCTCATACACTTGCACGCACAGTGTCCATTCACTTTGTTTGTGATCATAGCATTCTCTCATTAAGAACGGAAGGCTCTCCCTTCCATAAGAACAAAAGGAACCTTGAGCACAATTCGGAGCACTCATCTTGAGCAACGCAAACATTCATTCCGATGCACCTAACATTGGTATCAGAGCTTTGGCAGTGTTCTGTATCACTCAAGGAAAGAACCACAAGAATCACAAGAAATTTTTTTGCTTGTTGCGGTCGCACGAACCAAAGTTCACTTGGGCGTGTTGATTCCTAATCGTGTTTTTGAAAGAGTGAGAGGAATCCCAGGAAAGAAGGGCTTGTCCAGCCTCCCCTTGTGTCTCTTTTCACTCATTGAGAGCGGAACGTGCACTTAGCTGCCCGCCAATCGACGTGAGGTGGGAAAAAGCAACCTTGGTGTGAGCGGAAGGCTGCCAAGGGGTGCGCCCGCGGAAAGGAGTAGAACTTGGGTGAAGAGAAGATCCTTCTCAAACACTGATTGCAAGCGAAAGAAAATCTCAAGAACCTCAAGAACGCAAGACCCCCAAGAACCCAAGTTCTCGTGAACTTAAGAACCCAAGACCACAAGAATCCACAAGAACCCACGACTTCAATGGATGGTCATCACTCGAAGCGGAATGGATACTTCGCTTGGAGGTGATGATCATGAGAGAGGCGAAGAAGAATTTTCCCCACCAGGAGTTTTTTTTGACCCTTCCCCATCTACGTCAAGGATTGCACTAACTCTTATGGAGGCTTTGGATCATATGTTTATGGAAAGGAAGTTAGAACACGAAGCAAGACATGCAGAACGAATGGTGGAAATGGAACGCAGACACCCAGAAAGAAAAGCAGAAATGGAGCGCAGACACCAAGAAAGAATGGCAGCCGCCGTCAAAAGAAAGAGCGACCAACACATGAAAGAGTTCTTGCTACTCTTTCTCAAGCTCAGACACAAATGCAAGAGATTCGGGAAAAGGAGACTCTCTCAGTCTCTTCTTCTTCAAAGTATGACACACATGATTTGCATGATGATGATTTGAATGACAATGATAAGCATGATGATTTGGATGATAATGATGAGCATGATGGTTTGCATGATCAAGATGTGATTTCTCATAAGCATGATGATTTGCATGATCAAGATGTGATTTCTCACAAGCATGATGAGTTGCATGAAGATGATGTGATTGTTCACAAGGATGATGTGTTAGTGGATGATGCTTTTTCTAGCGAAGCTAACCTCGTTGTAGATTCGATCAATCACAAAGAACCGATCTTCTTTCGAGTCGAGGTCCAAAGAATACCCACATGATGATTCGATCATTCAGGAAGAACCGATCTTGGCTCTCAAGCCTAGGTCCAAAGAACCCTTACAGGAAGTATTATGTGTTCGCATGATTGATACGCACGTATTGTTCGAGTGTTCCATTCGTGATCGTTTCCTGTATTTTAGTCAGCGTCTTTATGTGATCCCTTTTCCTAGGCATGACTTATTGTACGTTGAGCACGTTTCACTCATGAATGAGCACGAATGTATGTGGATTGTTCATGAAAAGCTGAAAAGTATGCATTCAAGGAAGTCACATTCCATGTCTCTTTCTTGGCATGACACATTTGTAGAAAGAGCACATGAAAGTATGACCACCAAGCATGGGCATTTTCGTTGTGAATTGCCAAAGTTGATTGCTTTAGATCATAAGAGGAAGATTCGATCTCGTTGTTTGCATGTGTTTGATGAACGGTTTGTCACTCCGCCTCTTTGTTCATCTACATTGCATGCACAGTCTTTGAGGAAGACGAGATTTTTTCCACTCACTTTACATGGAATAGGTATGTTCATGGTTTTGTGTTGGAAATGGTTTCAGGAATTTTCAGCCATGGAGATTCTTGAAGAAGAAAGAAGCATGACTCTCGACGAAGTTGAAGCATTGAAGGAGCCACAGAAGACTCTGTCGCTTTCGGCGCGGCCCAAAGAAGCAAGCGTTGCAGACCTTTATGAAGTTCAAGTATTGCATGACCTACGCATCAGAGTGGGCCGGCAAAGAGTCCCTTCCAGGATTCCGGATGCTATTGGCGATCTCCCTCGACGCCATACAGTTCGGTACCAGTACCTCACTTTGAAAAGGACGGGATGTCACGTGACACATCCAACCCTATGTATCCGTGGACAAGCTACAGCACAATCGGGGTTCAGTCATTCCAGTCAGTCTAGATTAGAAGTGATCTGGTACTTTTGTGAGTCTATTCGTAGACCGTGCATGCCCAGTCACTTAGTGTAGAGGCATATCCTCTGGTTGCACACAGCATGATCATCAGTATTTCCATCAGAATCCATTAGGGAAATTTTCCAGTGCATTTAGCCTGTTTTACCTATTTTTGATATTTTTCACTTATTATTTTTAAGTGGCTTTTGTTGGAAAGTAGGTAGGGCAAATTGAGTAAGTTTGTATATAAGCAAACTAGAGCTAGCACTATTTGGCAGAAGAGGCAACAGGAGCCAAGCTTAGCAGACAACTTCTCAACAAGACCCCTTGGCGGTTTTCCCCTCCAAGCAAGAAGAACCATCCCTCTAGCGTTTTCTCTAGAAGAACCATCATCGGAAAGTCCCTTGCCTTAAGCGTTTTTGCATTAGCAGATCCTCACCGCAAGCAAGCCCAAGCCTAGCGTTTTCAGCAGCCTGTAAACACCAGCGTTTTCAGCCCTGCCATCGCCAGCAGACCCCCCCATGATGATTAGCGTTTTTGGTCATAGCAGATTCAGCCCTAAAGAGTAGCAGATTCAGCCCGGAAGAAACCTCAGTTTTCAGTCCTTAAGAACCTCAGTTTTCAGCCCTTAAGAACCTCAGTTTTCAGCCCTAAACCTGCAGATTTTCTACGACAAAGATCATCAGAAAACAGCCCCCCAAAACAGCGTTTTTCGACAACAGCAGATTTCAGCCCATAGCGTTTTTGGACAGCAGATACCAGATTGCAGATTTCAGCCCTTAGGTCGACTTCGTCATCCCTGTCGTCATCGTCGACATAGCTTAGACTTGCATCAGTCTCATGCATACAGTTTGTACCAATTTGTGCAATCATAAGTAGACCACTCTCGCCGACGAGAGTGGGGCCTTCGGAGGAGGGTTTAACAACGTCTCTGGTGTCGTATCTCTCTTCTCTCTCTATCTCTCAGTCTCATACACTTGCACGCACAGTGTCCATTCACTTTGTTTGTGATCATAGCATTCTCTCATTAAGAACGGAAGGCTCTCCCTTCCATAAGAACAAAAGGAACCTTGAGTACAATTCGGAGCACTCATCTTGAGCAATTTCATTCCGCTGCACCTAACATAGGTAGACCGTAGACTCTAGAGTCTAGACGGTGTAGAGTGTAGATACTAGAAGGTAGACCGTAGAGAGGAGAGCTTGAGGGAAGAGGAGGCCCAAGGGTGCTTTTATAGCCTCCCAAGGGCCAAACCCCCCCAAAAAAAGTGGATGTTGGCTACAAATGAACGTTGAAAATGGTCATTTTTTTCAAATTTTGAATTTTTTGCCTACCATCCCCTTCTGTCCCCGGTCTGCCCCGATCCTCGGCAACGTACGACCCCGCCGGTCGGCGGATTTTCCGACCGTTCCCTTGCCGTCCTGGCCCGGTTTCGGTTGTTCCCCCCGTCCCTTGTAACTGTGGTGAAGACTCGTATGTCCCGATCCACCCACTTGTTGATCTGATCCCGAGTGGCGGTGACAAGGGTAGGCTGGGTAGCCGAATTGTTGAAATCATTCAACCATTCCCAGAGTCGATGGTAGGCAATGATTGTGCGTCCTCCATACAGCATAGTTGTGTAGATCCAACTTCTTCTCCTCAAGAAATTGTGTGAGGGCATAGTTGTTGGATGTTGTGTTGGCAGATGACAACGTAGCCACAGAAGTGGAAGGCGTTGGTGTCGCAGTTGACGTGGAGGCCGCCTTTTGGGATTGTTGTCCCTTTTGCTTCGAAGGCGTGCTGAGAGAATGGTCCCAAGGGTCAATAGATAAGATCTCAAGTCGCTGAAGAGGATCCCGTGGTAAGAGGTACCTAACACAAAGGGTTTGCTGCTGTCCTCTAAGAAAACGTAGGTATGAGGGGCTGAAAATAGCTGCAAGACAGAAAATTCAGTGTGCTCATAGTTGCCGATCGGTACCGGAACGTCTAGACCGCGTCCTTCAAGGATTCCTGGTGTTGAGGGCCTTGGAAAGGCTGAAAACAGAGAAAAAAACAGCAAGTAGAGCGTGTCCAGAATTGCCAATTACTTGCAGATACCTGACCAAAGTGAAAATCTGGTGGTTCCAGGCGATGGGAGAGGGTCCAGACTCCAGGCAAGTGTAGGCCGTTCCCGGATGATGCAAAGGCTCGGCGTTTTCTGAAAAGGCAGCAGCCAGAAAAAACGCCGATGTCCCCAGGAAACGCAAGTCTGGCTGAAAAACGCTAGGTAGATTTGGTGTAGATGGGGGCGATTTGTTGCAAGGAGGGGGTGCCTAGGCGAGGAGGTGCTGGGCGAAGCTTGTAGAGCCAAAAACGCTAAGGTCGGTGCTCCAAAAAATGCTAGGTCCCTTAAGGGCCATTCTCCGTGATGGATCAATGCAGAAGAGGTAGTGCTAGCTTTTGCCCTTGATCGCTGATGTTGTTGCAAGTTCCGGCGGTGAAAACCTGTTGGGTGATCAACGTTGCTGCTTTTTTGCCTAAATGTTGGAGTTTAGTGCTCCCCAAAACTGGTGACTGATACCATGTGAGAGTGAGCAACGGAGAGGGAGAGAGCCCAAAGCGTGCCAAAAGCGCTGGACGAAGAGAGAGGAGAGAGTGAAAATGCTAGAGAGTTTGAAACGCTACAAGCAAGCACTCTCAATACACAATGTGTTGAATACATAACCCCAAGCAGTCCTTTTATAGGATGTTGGGTTGAGGTAGGGCAAAATTGTGTAAATGGGTCAAAAATATAAAAGCCCATAAAATGGCTAAAATATGTGTGCACCCAGCCAGGCTCAAAAAATGACCGGCTGACACATGCTAAAGTGCCTGCCTGTGCAACCTACGTGATGTACAATGGGTGGCCAGCCCGGGAAGTCACTAGCCGTACAAGATGTTGAAGCAACGGTGGCGTAACTCTTAACACATGTCGTGGTCAACTATAAGCTTATGAAAGGAAGATTGGAATTTGTAACTAAAGGTCAACCGTCAGACGTCGAGAATCCT
Source organism: Adiantum capillus-veneris (assembly GCF_014529385.1). Taxonomy (NCBI): domain Eukaryota; kingdom Viridiplantae; phylum Streptophyta; class Polypodiopsida; order Polypodiales; family Pteridaceae; genus Adiantum; species Adiantum capillus-veneris. Next base: position 121,700,635 of record NC_140948.1, read on the forward strand.
TGACAGGAATGTACAAATTCATGGGATTTGCGCGAGAATTTGACTCAACCCACAAGACCTCATTTGACACTTAGCCAAGGAGATACTCTACAACAAGAAGGTTGATGTTTCGAATGTTTCCAAACGAAACACACCTCCTATGTATATCCCAATAAAGGTGATAAAAGTCTAGAGCAACCTCTTGCCAAGAAAGCCAAAATTGCAGGAGGACTTGTTACCAGTATGTATGGCATATTTGTACCGGATGCGTCCAAAGAATTGTGTCTGACATATGGAGAAATCGGTGGCTTCAAGGTACTTATCTTCCTTGACCCATAAGCCAGCGAGAATCTTATCTTTCCAGAGTTCCTCAAGCAGATGGATTGTCACGTGACACATCCCAACCCTATGTGTCTGTGGACAAGCTACACCACAGCAGGGTTCAGTCAGTTTAGATTAGCAGTGATCTGGCACTTTTGTGAGTCTATTCGTAGACCGTGCATTCCCAGTCACTTAGCATAGATGCATATCCTCCGGTTGCACACAACATGATATCGGAATTCCCATCAGAATCCATTAGCATCGGTTAGGGGAATTTTCCAGTGCATTTAGCCTATTTTCCTATTTATTGGTATTTTCACTTATTATTTTTTAATGACTTTCCAACAAAAGTAGGTAGGGCAATTTTGCTAAGTTAATATATAAGCAAACCCAAGTTAGCACTTTCTGGCAGAAGAGGCAGCAGGAGCTTCCCGCTCAACAGGCAACTTCTCAGCAGTGCCCCCCTTAGCATCAAGATCCCTCGCCATCCATCTCCCATCTCTGGTGTTTCCCCCACAGCATTCAGCCTCGCCGTCAATTGGCATTGCCTAGCGACTTCCCATAGGCCATTCAGCCCAGCGTTTTCATTGCCAAAACAGCCCATTTTCAGCCAGCGTTTTTCATGCAAAAACACCAGAAAGACCTCAACAATTGTCGAGCGTTTCAGCCCCAATCACTAACGCAAGCCTATTGAAGTTTCAGCAGAGAGAAAAACTCAGAATTCAGCCTATAGAAAGGTAGCTGTCACAAAAGTACGGAAGCGTAAACTGACGTTTAATTGCACTTCAAATACTCAAGAGAATTAGAGAGAGAGAGAGAAAGCTTGACACTTCATTGGGGACCAGAAGATGGGCTGGTCCCCCCCCATAAAGAGAATATCTTTATTACTAAGGGAGAATCTTTACAAGCACAGGAATGGGGCGAAAGCCCGTCCTCTATTCTTTCTTTGCCTTTTTCTGCTTCTGACTGAGAGAGAGAGTAGAAGAAATGCTCTTTGACTACTGAGAGGATCTATCCTCTTCTGCGAGATTTTGGGAAGCTCTCGTAGGGGAGAGTCTACCTTCCACAAAACTCATCGGAAGCTCTAACGAATGAGGGTCTATCTTCCGCTAACTATGCCACTTTGGACGTAATCATTCCTGCAATTAACCAACCACAGAAACATGCAAAACACACACACACACACACACACACACACACACACACACACGCTTGCTGTAATTTTCTGCACATAACTAGAAATTGTTACCTGAGCGTGTTCCAATGCCAAATTGGAGGTCCTTTTCGCGATGGAAATGCTCCAAACTTGGTGTATGTGTAGAGTAGGTAGTGGGGAATGAGATTCTATTAAGACTTTGCTGAAATTCACCCTAATACAAGTGATTAAGGGCTGAAAACAGGGAATTTGCAGCAACTAGACAAGGGAGAAAGAGAGTTTTCTACTACTTTACGCGATGAAACTTCTCCCAAAGTTGCATGCAACCATGAGAGGCCTTGTTCTAGGTGATGGGTGCTCAGAGGCTCCACATACACCACAAGGTGTTGCTCTCAAGCTTCAATGGAGAGCTTCACTGCGTAGAGGGTGGTCAACTTGGGGGGGGGGGGGTAGTGCACTGCCAACCCGGCAAGAGGGGGAGGGGCTGCTCTCTTATAGCCTCCCAGAAGAGGGGGCGCTAGCATGAAGAGAGGGAGTGAGGGAGAGAGAGAGAGATTGCATTGCCAAGTGGCACACTTTAAAATTTTTTAAACCATTCAACTTTTGACTTTAAAAATCCTATGCTAGTTAATGAAATGTGCAATTAAGTGCACAACTGCACACATATATGCAACAAATGAAAACGTTAACTGCTCCCTAGCGCATTGCAGTGCCAGCAATGCTCTGGCATTACCTGTGCGCACTTGTCCGGCCATTTGGTCCAGCGCAAATTCACTTAAGAATACTTTTAACTAACTTATCCTGAGGCCGTAAAATAATCAGGCCTTAGGGTTATTATTCTAAGGACCCCATCTCATTCTTGTGCTTGCACTAGCGCGCGTAATTTTCTGAGCCTGAAATCTGAGGCTACTATCTACCCCTTTATTGAAGACCCGATTTCCCAATCACTAGGGCTTCAGGGTATTTTTCTGCTAGGGTCTCCCTGAGGTGCTCTGGCCCAAACTTGGGCGCACGTGAGGCCCCATAAATTGCTAGATGTGCACACAACTAATTAGATAATTCTTTTCTCGTAAATAAATTAATTATTTACAAAGTCTGACATAGTTACATCCCTCTTGGTTCTAAACAGTTGACCTCAACTGTAGAGCGTCAACATAACTGTGCAAGATGTTTGGGTAGTCCTTAAGATCGGACTCAGTCATCCACTTTGCATCTAAAGGAGTGTAATTCTTGAACTTGACTAAATACTTTCGATGTAGACTCGCCGACTTGAGTTGTCTGTCCAAGTGGTGTATTATCTGTTCAGGTTGAAGGATTTCCTTAGTCTCTTCGACTTTTGGAGGATCTTCTTGTACTTGCGCCACTGGAGGAGGTCCAGCATATGGTCGGAGGAGACTGACATGAAAAGCATTATGGATGCGCCAGTTAGAAGGCAAATCCAATCTGAAAGTCACGTCATTGACTTTATCTGTAATTTTGAAAGGGCCGTAAAATCTATGGGAAAGTTTAACAACTTTCCCTTTTCCGACCCGCTTTTTCAATCTAGCTTTCTCAAACCGAAGCAGGACATATTGTCCTTTTTCAAGATTGAGATTCCTTCTGTGCTTGTCTGCTTTTCTCTTCTGTTGCTCTTGAGTACGAAGAATCGCTTGCTTTACTTGTTGATGGGCAATATCAATATTGCGCACAAATTCATCTGCGGCGAAGATATTTTCTTTGGTAACCATAATAGGAAGTAAGAGTGGCTTCCCATAAATAATTTCGAAGGGAGCTTTACCAGTTGAGGAATGTATGGTATTATTATACGCAAACTCAACTATTGGTAAGTACTGTTCCCATTGGGATTGTCGTTCCGAAACATAGCACTTGAGGAGATCTAAACAGTGGCATTAGCGATTTCGCTTTGACCATCTGTTTGAGGATGATAAGCTGATGAAAAATCAAGCTTAGTTCCCAAGTTTTCGAACAATGCCTGCCAAAATAGACTAGTCATGCGGGGATCTCTATCGTTGACAATAGTCTTTGGCAATCCATGGTGTTTAAAAATTTGAGCTAGAAATATTATAGCCATGTGATCAGCTTTGATCGTCTTCTTTACTGGAAGACAATGTGCTTGCTTACTGAATCTGTCTACTATAGTCCAGATTGCATCATTTCCATTCTTGGATCTAGGAAGATCCGTAATAAAATCCATGGCAATACTTTCCCATGGCGTGTTAGACACAGGGAGCGGTTGAAGCTTGCCATAAACTTTATGTCTGTCATATTTTACTTTTTGGCAGACTAAACACTCACGTACATGTTTTTCAATGTCCGCACGGAGTGTTGGCCAAAAGAAATACCTTTCGAGGGCACTAGTGGTGGAAGCAATTCCCAGATGCTCGGCATAAGGAGAATTATGTGCTTCATCCATCACCTTCTGTCGTAAGGGCTGAGCTATGCATATTGCTTGTTGACGATAGAGCGTATTATCCCTAATGGAATAAGGTGGCCTTGAGTGACCAGCTTGAAGATCTGCCCAAATTGTGGCGAAGTCTGGATCTTGAGGATACATCTCGCTGAGAGATTCTAGTTCCTCATGATAAATTGTTGTTAGTGCATTGATCTTTGGACGCCTGGAGAGAGCATCTGCAACTGCATTCTTCGTTCCAGAAGTATGTAAAATCTGAAAATGGAACGTTGAAAGAAAGTTGGCCCATCTCATCTGCTTTTCTGATAACTTTCTCTGTGTGAGAAAGTAGCGAAGACTTTGATGATCTGTCTTGATAATAAAATCAGCTCCTAATAGATAGTGTTTCGAAATGGAAAGAGCATGAATTACTGCCATTAGCTCTTTCTCCTATATGGAGACATGCAACTCTGCATCTTTAAGGCACCGACTTTCATAGGCTATCGCGTGACCCTCTTGGTTCAAAACTGCTCCTACACAATCTCCAGATGCATCGCAGTATACCTCGAAAGGTTTGCGAAGATCAGGGACGGTGAGAACAGGTCCGTGACTGAGTAGATACTTCAAAAGCTTGTTTTTGTCCAGACCCCCAATGGAATGGAATCCGCTTCTTTGTCAGGTCATGGAGGGGACCTGCTATCGCGGCAAAAGCTCGAATGAAACGCTGAGTATAAGAACAGAGGCGAAGGAAACTTCGTACATCATGTACTGTAGTTGGCGTAGGCCATTCTACAACTGCTTGAATCTTATCAGGGTCCATTCTCACTTGATTGTGAGATACTATATGGCCCAAATAGTGGATTTCTTTTAGAAAGAACTCTCTTCTTAGCATTCACTTGATTGTGAGATACTATATGGCCCAAATAGTGGATTTCTTTTAGAAAGAACTCTCTTCTTAGCATTCACAAATAATTTGTGTTTGCGTAATTCTTCAAACACTAAGGCGAGATGCTTATAGTGTTCGTCTTCCGTCTCTGAGAATATTAAGACGTCATCAAAGAAAACGCCTGTGAAGCTTCTATATGAGTGGAAGATTCTATCCATCATTCTGTTGAATGTGGCTAGTGCATTAGCGAGTCCAAAAGGCATCACTAAGAATTCATACAACCCGAAGGTTGTTCTAAATGAAGTCTTATGCACATCCTGAGGAGCTATGCGGATTTGATGATAACCGCTCTTCAAGTCTATACGACTAAAGACACTTGCCCCTTGTAACTTGTCAAGAATGTCGTCAATCCGAGGGATTGGAAATCGATTCTTGATTGTGATCTTGTTTAGAGATCTATAGTCTATGCACATGCGGAATGTGCCATCCTTTTTCTGTACTAGCAAGACAGGTGAACAATATGGAGAAGTACTAGGCCTTATTAAGCCCTTCTCCCAAAGTTCGTTAACCTGCTTGAGAATTTCCTCTTGCTGCATTAGACTAACTCGATAAGGGGGCTGATTTGGAGGAGAACTTCCTGGGATCAAATCAATTGTATGATCCTCAGGTCGCGAAGGTGGGAGTTCATTTGGAAGTTCATCTGCAAAGCAATCTTGATAACTTTCTAATAACTTAATTCTTTTTTGCTCTAAAGAGGAAGAAAGTTGTGAAACAGACACATCTCTCTCTCTTGCAAAAATCAAGTACACTGAAACACACTTTTTCATTACTTTCTTGATGGCAATGTGATTGGCGATAGGGATATGCCAATCACTTGCATCTGCAAGTACAAGATACTCATTTTCTTTATGAGCAAAGGATAAGGTTTTCTGAACATAGTCAGGAATGGGATGCATCTTGTAGTGCCAAGGCATTCCCAAGATAACATTGCATCCTTCAAGTGAAGCTAGTAAGAAAGACGCTTGATCCTTGTAGTCGTCGACCTTAAGATTCAACTTCCCTATGATTGGAGTAGAGTTTGAGTTCTGCCCTTTGAAAGCAGATTGTGCTTGAATAGAAACTCCAAAACGATTGGGCTGGAAGTTCAGGTCATCAGCTAGCTTGGTAGAGATGAAGTTGTCTGTACTACCAGGGTCAAACAAAATAAGAGCCCGTTGGTTGTTGATACTACCCCATGCTTTGAGAAGAGCTCTTTCTTTTCCATCCTGGGTTGTATTTCCCTGTACATCTGGGACTGCATTGGAAGAGGGTGGTTGTGGAGGTTTGGTAGGACAGTCACCCTTCATACGACCAACTTGTCCACACTTGAAGCATCTTCCTTCACTAATGTAGGTTCGCAACTCAGCAGGAGAGAGATATCTCCCTTTCTTGGGCTGATTTGGCTTTGCTTCCGCTTCGGAGGCGGTTCTTTTCTTCTTTTGAGAAGAAGAAGTAGAGGTAGGCTGCTCATGGAGAGCCTTCTGCTTGGTATGGTAAGTGCTTTGCTCCATCTTCCTGGGAGTACCCTTGTCATGTATTCCATCAGCTATGCGGGCTGATTCCATAAGTATCTGCAAGTTACCTCGAGGGTAAAGCTTCATAGCCTTTTGCAAGGCTTCATGCAATCCTGCTTCAAACTTGCGCATCTTTTCCGAATCGTCAATCTTCTTGAATGGAGTGACTTTCAAGAGAACGTCCCAAAACCTATTCACATAGCGTGGAACAGTTTCGTTCTCCGATTGTGAAAGTCGATCCCATTCTTTCTTTACCTCTTCCTCATAGTCTGGATGAAGGAACTGTGCGTAGAACTCCTTCTTGAAAGCAGTCCAATCTTGGGGTTTGCGATGTTCCAGGATAAGGGTTAACCACCAACTGCTGGCGGTGCCTTTCAGGTACATACTGACATGGCGAAGCTTGGATCTTTCTTTAAAATTCCCTTCAGCAAACGCAACTTCGAATTGGCGGATGAAAGCCAAAGCTTTGTCATTATCACGCCGTCCATTGTAGGTGTCGAATTTCACATCTTTGTCTCTCGACTTGAATGTTTTCTGCCTGTGGTGCTTCTTCTTATGGTGCTCCTTCTTTCTATGCTTAGACTCCTTATGGACAGGAGTCTTTTCCCTTGAATGCACTTCTTGCTGCGACGGATCGTCAAGAAACATGTCTTCCGGAGCAACGATGTCATCCAGATCCTTCATGAAAGAGAACTGAGGGGAATCAGGGGGATCCTGCTCTTGAACCTTTGGGTTAAACCGCACATGACGTTCTGGAGGCTTCCTGTGCCTCTCGTGCATGCGGGAGGTTCCAATCAAAGGATCTTTCCTTGGTTCTGGCGCCTTTGGGTTCTGCTGGATTTCTCCCGACCCCATCGGCATTTTCTCCTTCCCTTTCTCAAGAGTATGGAGAATCTTTTGGACTTCTGGATGGGAGAGAGCTTTTTGCAACTTTCCACCTGCTCTTGTAGGAGAGAGAACTCTATCTTGCGTCCTCCCATTTCTGCAGTCTGCCAAGAGTCGTCAATCCCTTAAGGAAGAGAGAGATGACCTTGCTCTGATACCACTGTCACAAAAATACGGAAGCGTAAACTGACGTTTAATTGCACTTCAAATACTCGAGAGAATTAGAGAGAGAGAGAAAGTTTGACACTTCATTGGGGACCAGAAGATGGGCTGGCCCCCCCCCATAAAGAGAATATCTTTATTACTAAGGGAGAATCTTTACAAGCACAGGAACGGGGCGAAAGCCCGTCCTCTATTCTTTCTTGGCCTTTTTCTGCTTTTGATTGAGAGAGTAGAAGAACTGCTCTTTGACTACTGAGAGGATCTATCCTCTTCTGCGAGATTTTGGGAAGCTCTCGTAGGGGAGAGTCTACCTTCCACAAAACTCATCGCAAGCCCTCACGAATGAGGGTCTATCTTCCGCTAACTGTGCCACTTTGGACGTAATCATTCCTGCAGTTAACCAACCACAGAAACATGCAAAACACACACACACGCTTGCTGTAATTTTCTGCACATAACTAGAAATTGTTACCTGAGCGTGTTCCAATGCCAAATTGGAGGTCCTTTTCGCGATGGAAATGCTCCAAACTTGGTGTATGTGTAGAGTAGGTAGTGGGGAATGAGATTCTATTAAGACTTTACTGAAATTCACCCTAATACAAGTGATTAGGGGCTGAAAACAGGGAATTTGCAGCAACTAGACAAGGGAGAAAGAGAGTTTTCTACTACTTCACGCGATGAAACTTCTCCCAAAGCTGCATGCAACCATGAGAGGCCTTGTTCTAGGTGATGGGTGCTCAGAGGCTCCACATACACCACAAGGTGTTGCTCTCAAGCTTCAATGGAGAGCTTCACTGCGTAGAGGGTGGTCAACTTGGGGGGGGGGGGGGGGGGGGGGGGGGGGGGGGTAGTGCACTGCCAACCCGGCAAGAGGGGGAGGGGCTGCTCTCTTATAGCCTCCCAGAAGAGGGGGCGCTAGCATGAAGAGAGGCAGTGAGGGAGAGAGAGAGATTGCATTGCCAAGTGGCACACTTACTTTAAAAAATTTTAAACCATTCAACTTTTGACTTTAAAAATCCTATGCTAGTTAATGAAATGTGCAATTAAGTGCACAACTGCACACATAGATGCAACAAATGAAAACGTTAACTGCTCCCTAGCGCATTGCCGTGCCAGCAATGCTCTGGCATTACCTGTGCGCACTTGTCCGACCATTTGGTCCAACGCAAATTCACTTAAGAATACTTTTAACTAACTTATCCTAAGGCCGTAAAATAATCAGGCCTTAGGGTTATTATTCTAAGGACCCCATCTCATTCCTGTGCTTGCACTAGCGCGCGTAATTTTCTGAGCCTGAAATCTGAGGCTACTATCTACCCCTTTATTGAAGACCCGATTTCCCAATCACTAGGGCTTCATGGTATTTTTCTGCTAGGGTCTCCCTGAGGTGCTCTGGCCCAAACTTGGGCGCACTTGAGGCCCCAGAAACTGCTAGATCTATTCTGATGTGTACACAACTAATTAGATAATTCTTTTCTCGTAAATAAATTAATTATTTACAAAGTCTGACATAGTTACAGTAGCAGATTCAGTCCCTCATGGTTGCAGAAGATCCCCAAGTTCAGCCCGAAAAACGCAGCCAAAAACAGAGAATTTCAGCCACCAAACAGTCCCTAAAATCAGCAGATAAAGGATCTCAGATTTCAGCCATCGAGTCGCCGTCGTCATCATCGGCATAGTCCAACTTGCATCAGTCCATTGCATATGCATTGTACACCTTTGTGCAATCAAAGAATAGACCACTCTCGCCGACGAGAGTGGGGCCTTCGGAGGAGGGTTTTACAACCTCTCGGTGTCGTATCTCTTCTCTCTCCTCTCAGTCTCATTCACTTGCACGCACAATATCCACTCACTTTGTTCGTGACCACAACACTCTACAAGACGGAAAGCTCTCTCTTTCCCTAAGAACTAAAAGGAACCTTGAGCAATAAAGATCACTAATCTTGTGAAAATACAACATTCATTCCGCTGCACCTTACATGGACTTTGAATATGATCAGTTTGTTGGAGAACTAGAGGCTGAGCTAGCCACAAGGCAATTAGTAAAGTTGTCCCCTTTCTTGGTGCTCTTCCGGTCACCATCCAAGGGTACCATGGCAATGCGGAATTCCACACATGAAGTTAGGGCATTGTGAGGCTCATTTGGGCATGTCTTGGCATGACAAGAACAATGCTACCATTCAGATCTAGAACCGAACCATCACTTTGGTGCAGAATGGAACGTCAGTGGTCCTTCGAGTTCGACTGATTGAGACAAACCCGTAATGATTTTAATTTTGCTTTGTATAGAATTTGTCTTTTTTAAACTTGTCTTGGTGCCGATTGAGTATGCTTGATTGTCACTTTAATGCTAATTTCAATGCTGTTTGAAAAACCTTTGGATAATGTTGAGTGCAGTTAGTTGTATATGGCCTCTAAACGATGCCTGTTGCGGTTTGGGAAGCATTTAGTTGTAAATGGAAACCGCCGAGAGACGCACGCTGGGGTATGGGAAGCATTGAGTTGTATATCTAGCCTCTTAATATTTCATGGCGCAGCCTTCGGTTCTAGGGGGAGTATTCATGGGGGAGTTTATGTCTTTATGTCTTGTGATTACATTTGGAATTATCTGTGTTGCATTGTGATTTTGTGAAACATATGAATCTGGTGCGTGGGGGGCCAATCTCTGGCATTCTAGTGTTGAGGAAGCAGAGTAGAGTCGAGAGACTTGTACCTTGTTGAAGCAATATAAAAGAAATACCGAAAGGGGTGCTAAGGTGTTGGGGCTAGTGTTTTTGGAAGTGGAACTCCACCACTCCATGTTTTTGCGGATGGGGGCTTGCATAGTCACAGGGGACGCCCATTTTTGGGCTACCCGTCCCCACTTGCCGTCCCACCCTCTTTTCGACACTAAAAATCCATTTGAGCCCCGTCCCCCCTCCCCACTCCTCAGGACGCGTCCCTTGTGACTATGATGGGGAGGCATCGAATAGGGTAGCAAGGGCTATCATAGGGAGAATGTATCTATCCATCACCTCCTCATTGTGCATGGTTCACTACCTCAACAAACTTCTCAAGGACATAGGGGCTTTGTCATCGATTGCACCTACCATTGACGAGGCCAATCATTTGGTTTCTTCGTCCTCAACCACCAAAAAGTACGGCATGAGTCCTCAAAGAGGAGCACTCTCTTCCTCCTCAGGTATTTAGAGTCAAGATTTTTCCTGGTTAGTCCCTTGTCCAATTGTGGTGGAGCATTGAAAATGCGTTTTCTTAGTCCTTCGTATGCTAGATTCTTTGACAACAACTGAAAGAGATTGTAGAGCAGGGGCCAATGCCGCTGCATGGTGAGAGATGCTGAAGACCCTTGATGCTATGGTGAGGCCCATTGTTCATTGGCTGCGGATCATTGATGCCATGCAACCATGCATCGACAAAGTTTGCGTAGCCATGAATCGGATGATCAAGATGCTCGAGGAGCTTGTGGAGGACCAAAATGAATGTGAGGAAATAAAGTCATTGTGTGTCAAGGTGGAATGCCTAGCAATGTCATAGTCACAAGGGATGTGTCCCAAGGAGTGGGGACGGGGCTGAAATGGATTTTTAGTGTAAAAAAAAGGGCGGTACGGGGACGGGAAGCCCAAAAATGGGCGTCCCCTGTGACTTTGCCTAGCATTCTCATCTACAACCAACGACGTACGTGGCCGACCCCAAATTTCAAGGAAACCGTCAAGAGAATGACAAGGAGGTGTGCAATGGATAGTGTATTTCGTGGAGCGCCTGTGCCTTGTGTTTGATCCTTCCACCAGGCGCAGGGTTAGAGATCAACCTGATCTCGCCTTCACTTTCCCAAAAAATCCATTTTTTTTTTCTTCGCGATTCGTTACACTAACCCTGTTCTTTCACTTTTGGTGTGCCATGTGCATTTTGTTTGGCGAGCAGTATGTATGCTATTCCAAGCTAGGTTTTGTGACTTGGGGGAGATTCACTTGGCTTCAGGAGTAGATGCATGACATATGCCTCCATTTATGTGTTCTTCCTCGCATTTCTCGTGGGTTTTAGACTCAGTGTCTTATGCTGATGTGGCATATTTTTTAGTGTCAATCCTAAATTGGGGAGCCCCCTCTTTATAAGACTCTAGATCACTGATATCACCATATAAAAGGACCCCTGACCTCTCTTCTGTATTAGAAGTCTCTTTAGTTATTGAATTATTGCTCTTAGGTTGTTCTCTCTTATTCTCTTCCAATCACATTGTGTTTCTCTCCTCTCTCATGTGCTCATTTATTCGTTCCTTCACGAGCCACCTCCTCTCCCCTCTATCCCACGCTAATATACTTTTGGATAATGAATGGTCTCTCTGTAAGTCCTCCATACCTCTTTTTACACATTGAATTCCTCAAGTTTGGCTCGTTGTTTCCTTTATGCTTGTTTCTTGGAATATGTTTAAGATGTTTTTAATTTAAATTGGGGACTGATGCTAGCGTGGCTGCAAGTTGCAATGTGCATTCCAGGTTTCCTTGCATGCTAGCTTTGAGACACTAAAACATTCATCTTGGTTTTGTGTTTAATTGTTTTATTTTATTACCTGCTAGCTCTGAATTCTCTCAAGAAGCATTATTAGCCATCTGAAGGTGATTGTTTGTTTCTTGCAACACCGCACATCCTTGTCAGAGTGTAGGTCTGCAGCATATGACTTTTCTTCTTTTCTCTGTGGATGCATTAAACCGTACTTATATTCCACGTATGGCCTAGAATTTATTTAGGGAGGTATGTGCATTTTGTACAGTATGTTTGCCTAACTGAGCATTTTTAAAAGAACTGTTATACAAATTGCTTTCTTGAAACTTTCTTTTTGCAGAAAACATCATGGAAAGCAGTATTACCACTTGCATATCAAAGCTTTGGGGTTGTTTACGGAGATTTAAGCACTTCTCCCCTTTATGTGTACAAGAGCACATTTTTTGGAAGCAAAGTACGACTCTCTGATAGTGATGCAGAAATCATGGGTGTGCTATCCTTCATATTTTGGACCATCACGTTGATCCCTGCTTTAAAGTATGTCTTTATCGTGCTGAGAGCTGATGATAATGGCGAAGGTAAGATAGTAAATGCTTTTTCTATGTCTGCATGCCTAAAACAGGCATGACCCTCGTTCTTGGTCCATTAGTTTACACAAGGCTATGCCAAGCCACTCGGTCTGCAAAGACTAAATATTTTCTGCACTTACGAATGGGACTCAATCTAAAATCACTTTGCTGAGAGGCTAAAGCAGCCACTCTTATGCAAAAAGGAAATTTATTGTTCATGTATTGTGATATGACAGTTGGGACATCTAGTAATTTAGCCTTCCAGAAGACTTGAATGTATTCTTAAGCTGGTATCAGCAGTGTATTATAACTATTAGTGAGTCTCAGTGGATTAGCCAGGCCAAGAGAAGCTGACTAGCTCTTGTTGAATTTAAGCATAGCATGATTTGAACCCATAATTTTGCATAGGTTGAAAATAATTGCATTCAAACACCTGTAGGTGGGACATTTGCTCTATACTCGCTGCTCTGTAGGCATGCCAAAATAGGTCTGTTACCTAATCAACAGGCGTTAGATGAGGAGTTGTCAACATACAGCTTAGAACCACCTCCAGCAACACGAAGCTCCCACATCATCAAAACATTCTTAGAGGGCCATCAACGCTTGCGTAGTGGGGTTCTCATTGCAGTCTTACTTGGCACATGTATGGTGATTGGTGACGGTATACTGACTCCTACTATTTCTGGTATGTGAGCGCAACTTTCAATATTGCTGAGCATGAAGCAGAAAGTATACGTGGGATGCACCATCGCTACTAACAAAGTTTTATTTTTGGACTTGCAGTTCTGTCAGCAGTCTCAGGCCTTACAGTGAAAGCGAGGGATCTTCATGAGAGTAAGTGTTATTCAGAGTTCTGGTGCTCACATTCAAACTATCTCAATCCTCTCCCCAGTTTCTTATCGGTTGTCTGAGATTATATTACCTTGACCCTCCTGAGAGAATGGGCATAATTCTGCGTGAAAGTTTTTCCAGTTTTTACTTTCTGCAAGGCATTTTGGAGATATCTGAAACTTACTTATCTGAAACTTACTTAACAAAAGACAGATTGCAGATGAATTATTCATAAAGTTTCTGATGGAGACTCTGTGCTCAATCCATCATGGTTTATCGTCTTAAATTGGAACCGGGTGTGCAACAGTACTAAACATCTGGGCCTAGCTTGTCCTTGAAAGAGGAAGGTCAATGTATGCTTCAGTTTTCCGCTTTCTCTCTCTAAACCACTTTCCAAAAATAAAGCACTTTTCAACAACTTGTTCACATGTAATGTTGTTTTCTCCCAAATAATGATCCATATGTCATCAAGGAAATTGTCGAACGTATGTTATAGGGTTTTTTTTTGAACAGTAATGGCATCCATGTTCTTGTTGTCGGAACGTTATATTATTTGTCTTTACTTACCAGATCAATGTACAATGTACAATGGGGAATCCACCATGATTGACAAAGATGCTAGTATTTTTTTAGTCATAAATCTTTGGCATCTTCTATCTTGTGATGACAAGTAGGTTCCAAGAGTGATTGTTTCTAGGCATCAAAGCGTTGACTGCTTTGATAATGTCACAATCAAGCTGGCCTTTTAGGTAATTAAGAAGTTTGTTAATCTTCTACATTTTTAGGTAATGAAGTGCTTTGGTTGTGTTGCTAAATGGTTGATGCTGCATGCTATTATTGATGGTAGATGCACTTTATTTGAGACCTCTTTTAAGGTGAAAAGCCGTAGGTCACCAAAGTTACAAGAGTAGGTTTGCGACAGGGGTACAGAAGAGCGAAGGAAAACTAGGAAGTGCCAGGTCACAAAGCACAAAAACTATTGTAGTCAGTGGATGGGGTATAGTTACTTAGCTGATAGTCACACAACTGATTCCTATCGTTTTTGCTTGCCATGAGGATGGCTAGCAAGGCAACATGTGCGTAAAAGCCTGAAATTTGGCAGTGCAAATTTTGAGCAATTGTGTTTTGCCTTTTTTCTTCCTTTTGGGCTCTGTGCCTAAAATGGGGGAAACACAGGTACAAGCATAGGTTTGTGAGAGTATACAATTCCGATTGTATTATTTTACTCAGCTCAGTTTTTTCACTGAGAGCATACAACAATCAAGTGTTTTGCACAAAAATATGACTAAGCTAGTTCCACTGAGAGCGTACAACACCTATTGTGCTTTTCTCCTCAGCTCAGTTAGTTTCAAGCATGTCTTTCCCGTGAGCTTGGACTTTTTCCTTGGATAAAGGAGAAGTTTTGGTATGGCAAATTACTCCGCTTTTAGTTTATAAGATTTTAATTGGGCTGCACCACCCAAAGTAGAAAAACTCGCTGTGTTTTCTGGAATAAAAGCTCTGTGGAACAGTTTATATCGACACCAAGTTATCTACCACACTATTGGATATCATAGACATTAGTGGGAATTTTATAGGATGTGTGTAATTTATGATCAAACGGATTGCATTTTGAATGGTTTGTCTTGCTTTTGTATTCTAATATACTTTTGTGAAGTTGTCTGATACCTGTCTTACCTATTTAACTGCAAGAAGTGCATATAGGACTAGATATGTTCTCCAACACTCTAATTGGCAAGTAGCTATAGATAAAGTAATGGATGTATTGCAGTTCGTCTTTTCATAATGTCCCTTCAATGCAGGTGAAAGGTGTGGATTTTCTAGGCGGTTTGATAATCGTTGGTTTTATCTGTTTCTGCAGATTATGTGCTACTTCTTGCTTGTGCAGTCTTGGTGGGGCTATTTGCTCTGCAGCACTATGGCACTCGTAAAGTTGGCTTTATGTTTGCTCCTATTGTCATATCATGGCTTTTCTGTATTAGCAGCATTGGAGTCTACAATATTTTCAGATGGAACAAGGGTGTCATAAAAGCTTTGTCACCATACTATATGTACAAGTTTCTGCAGAAGACGGGAAAAGAGGGTTGGATTTCCCTAGGTGGTGTTGTGCTGTGCATAACAGGCAAGGTTCACAACATCTGTTATTAAATCTCTGCTGTCATTCTAGGTCATTTAGATCTGTTTTGAGTCTCCCTCGTGCTCATAAAGTTTTGGAATGGTCTGGGTTATAAATAATCAATAGAGTGTTGAGTACGTACTGATCGGTCCTAGCTGTATATTAAATTTGTAAGCACGTTATAATCACCGAATTCTTTCTTTGCTACTAGCATCACCTTTGCTTGACTAAACCTTGTTGTCACCGATTGCAAGAATTCAATTTCTGTTACTGAATGTGACCACAGGTGCAGAGGCTATGTATGCAGACTTGGGACACTTTTCACAGTGCTCAATCAAGGTACGACAAGTGGAGGCATGATTAAACTTGCAATTGGCACAAAGAGATCTCATCAATTTTATACATGTATTTTCAGGTCGCGTTTACCTGTGCAGTGTACCCTTGTTTGACTCTTGCCTATATGGGCCAAGCAGCATTCTTGTCAAGACACCCTTCAGACATAGAACGCAGCTTCTACATGTCCATTCCTAGTAAGAGACTCCCACTCCCCCCCCCCCCCCCCCCCTCTCCTGGGCGGTCCCCCAAACCACCACCACCAAAAACACACCATCATGTTGCATATGTGTGCTCTCATGTGATGTTCTCTATTTCTGGTAAACCCTCTTGGATTATGCTGGTGAACTAACAGTCAAAGCTTGTAGGACCTGTGTTCTGGCCAGTATTTGTTGTGGCCACTCTTGCCTCTGTGGTTGGGAGTCAAGCTGTCATATCGGCAACCTTCTCAATTATCAAACAAGCGCAAGCCCTGGGCTGCTTTCCACGTGTCAAAGTGATGCATACATCTAACCACATTTGTGGTCAGATTTACATTCCTGAGGTGAACTGGATCCTTATGGTCCTGTGTCTAGCCATCACAGTTGGATTTAGAGATACTATCATGATCGGCAATGCCTATGGTGAGCCTTTGGACGCAGCAATAAATGTGTAGTGCTACAGTTATCTTTCTTAATTATGCGAATTGCGGTCTTGCTCTTAGTATGTTTACAACGTGTTTATGAGATCGGCCTCCTAAAATCTTGTTATGTCCTCAGGTGTCGCTGTCATCACAGTCATGCTTGTTACAACATGCCTTATGTCAGTAGTAATGGTTATTGTTTGGCAAAAGAGTGTCCTTTTGGCTCTAGCTTTCTTGCTGTTCTTTGGAGCTATCGAATGTTTGTATTTCTCAGCCTCATTGACCAAAGTACGAGAAGGTGGTTGGGTTCCTCTTGCTTTCTCCATATTATTCATGGCCATCATGTACATATGGCATTATGGGTTCCGCAAGAAATACGAGTTTGACTTACAGAATAAAGTCTCTATGAAGTGGCTGCTGACACTAGGCCCAAGCCTTGGGATCGTTCGAGTACCAGGCTTAGGACTCATCTACACTGATTTGGTTACAGGCGTTCCTCCCATATTTTCTCATTTTGTAACAAATCTACCTGCTTTTCACAAGGTTCTGGTGTTTGTGTGTGTCAAATATGTACCAGTTCCATTTGTTCCCTTGGAGGAGCGGTGCCTTATAGGTCGCATTGGGCCTAAGGAGTTCCGTATGTTCAGGTGCATTGTGCGATTCGGCTACAAAGATGTACAAAGAGATAACCATGATTTTGAAAATCAGCTGGTAATGAAAATTGGGGAGTTCATCAGGACGGAAGCCGAAGACCAGGAAGCGCTTTTGGGCAATGAGCTTACTTTGGATGGCCGGTTAGCAGTTATTGGGTTGCCAACGCAGCAGAGCTTGAAGATAGTCTCATTGGACAATGATTCTAGTGAGGACTCGTTATCGGGCTTTTCTTATAGTAAGTCTCCTACTATGCAAAGCATTCATAGTCTAGAAGAATCACATTCTTCTCACTCTAAATGCAGAAAGAAGGTTAGATTTGAGTTGCCAGAGACACCTAACATTGATCCAGCTGTGAGAAGAGAGCTTATTGAGCTGATTGAAGCCCAAGAGGCAGGAGTTGCATACATGTTGGGCCACTCGTATGTCAAGGCCAAAAAGGACTCCTCTCTGATAAAGAAGTTTGTGATTGATGTAGTTTACAATTTCTTGCGAAACAATTGTCGTGGACCCACGGCGGCCTTGAGCATTCCTCATCTCTCTTTGATAGAGGTAGGCATGGTGTATCGTGTATGAGGTCAAAAGCGCAAGGTGAAAGCATACAAAAACTTTGAATCCTGCTGTATTTAGGGTGGTTGCACAAGAGTGATATAACAACCACTTGTATATTTTGTTGTATTTTGGATTGCCACCATTTGCTGGTGATATTTGTTGTGGAACTTGCATACATAAAGAGAACAAAGTATACAAATTCACGTGCGTTGCTTTTTGAACCTATACAAATTCTAGAGAGGTCCGTGGCCCTCTCTCTCTCTCTCTCTCTCTCTCTCTCTCTCTCTCTCTCTCTCTCTCTCTCTCTCTCTCTCTCTCTCGATCCCAACAAGCCGCCCATTTTTCTGCTTAGTTTTTGCTTGACTCACATCGACCAACTTAGGACCCCATAGTTTATATCTTTGTTTTGTACTGTTGTTAGGTTATTTTGTTACTCTGACCTTGTATCAGATCCACCACTTTGTAACTTTTGGGTCTCATAGGTCATTATGGCCTTTTGAAGACGTTAATATAACATTTCATTTCATTTCATCTCTCTCTCTCTCTCTCTCTCTCTCTCTCTCTCTCTCTCTATATATATATATATATATATATATATATATATATATATATATATATATATATATATATATATATATATATATATATATACGTACACGCATGCGTGCACGGACACATTTTTTTGGCGAATCACTCGTGAATTACTAGTAGGAAATTTCTAAACCCACGAAGTATATCATGGACAAGATATGCCAAAGTTCTTTATGCGCGAAGGCATGGTCAAAAGCACATCTGAGAAAAGGGCACACATACAGATAGACAATCATAAAGAGATTGATGCAAAGATTATCTGAAAAGGAAAAAGGTTTGAATCGGTGACTCACCAAAAAGACACCAATTCTCGATTGCCAAATCACATGGCCCAATACTGGAGCCAATCAAGGAAAGGTCTATACTATATTTGAGAGGAGCAAGAATGTCGAACAACAAAAAAATGTCTGCCAAAAGATACAAGGGAAACTACTTGAAGAAGCCTTGCTATATGATCCAACACATTGCTAGTATAGTTCCATTATAGGTTAGTTGTTCGATAGATGCACCACAAATGCAATAAAGAGAGGATGTCACATGGCACCTTGCTAGAAAAGACCCAATCGAAAGAATGTAAGCAAGCACCACCATAGAAAGTAAACATTTTAAGGGCATCTTAGTGTTCCACATCATGCCGAGTTTTTTTCTCCACTAGACAAAGGCTTATGCATCTTTCAAATTCTATTTGCATACTTGTGAACCCATGGTCTAGGAAGAAGGAGGTGTAAAATGAATGCACAAAGAGTTGAGGCAGATGTAAAGGACCACGAGTAGGGGTGACCTAGCCAATCCTTCTAACTAATCTAGAGGAGGAAAAGGCTCAAATGGTGCTAACAAATTTTCAATCTTTCGCCATAAAGGATGATTATGATAGCCTGGACCAAATTTTGCACAAGCATCTACAAAAGATAGTACTTAACCTCTGTCATCCAATACATCTTTAGTGAAGTAGACGTCGTTTTTTGTAAGGACATAATCCTTCCTAGGCTCTTGGTTAGCCAACTCTACACACACACACACACACACACACACACAAGTTTTACTACTTGTGCTCTCTTCTCTGAGCTCTTCTACCTTTACATTCTTTGCTTTACCATTAGCTGATACTTGCTACTCAAAGGATTGCCTCTCTTGCACCTAATGGGTGTTTTGAGTATTGAAAATACCTAGGGAAAGGTTTGATACCCACTTTACTGAAATGCGTAGTTTCCTTTTATTTCAATAGATACTAATCCTTTATTGACTGTAATTTATGGGATTTCTTGCTTATGGTTCTTTGAAACCTTGTGTAGGTCTTCCTCAGAGATTTCCAGAAAGAATTTGGAGTTTATTGCACTCACTTTGGTTTGGGCAAACAACTCCTGCAATTAGTCCTTGCTCGCATGAAATGTGTGTGACAATTGCTAAATTGCTTTAGTGCAACTTGGTGGGGGAATATTATGGCTGGATGGAGTAGTCACTCTCTATCAAGTCGGAATATTATTGCTATGGAGCTCTTTTTCACTACCTACCTTCTAGATATGGTTAGTTGCTTTCAAAAGTTTTGGTTTCGATGCTAATAACACATAGGTTTACAACAATGATTCGCTTATGATGAGTTGGGCCTTCCCTTGAGGGTTTTTTTTTAATTCTAAAAGACTGCATGGCTTGAACTTTTGACCTTGTGTATTTGTTAGTTGCTTGACTGGTTGTGAGTGCAGCCTCTTTCTATCATCTTGGTCTTGATACCATAATCATTGGGGATAGTTTGTATCTAATTGCTTTGGAAGGGTACCCTATCCTAGCAAATTTTGATCTCATTAGTTGTTGAACTATTGGTGCTTCTTCAAAAGGCTTGCTTTGATGATATTTTGATATGTCCTAAGGCTTACACTCTAAAAAGATTGCCATTTGTTTTGTTTGTTAGGTTTGCCTAGCGTAGGGTTGGTCTTATTTGATTACATATTAATTGAATATGGCTGGGTATAGCACTGTACTTTAAGTAGGGCTACGGGACCAAACCTTGAAAGGAATTAGTATGAGTAGATTTCTATTTTGAAAAGATTATAAAGCCCGAGGGATTAACATGAGTAAATTCCTATTTTAAAGTTAGAGGGATTAGCATGAATAAATTTCTATTTTAAAGCCTTGAGAGAGATGAGCAAGAGTAACTTCGTATTTTGAAAAGGTTTATATAGAAACTCTACAATTGTTGTTTGGCACCACTTGGATGGATGAACAAATTTGGGCTCTATGACGTTTAAAAGTCTAGATGAGTACTTTGGTCATTACCTAGATACTATTCTCAAAGTGAGTTAAGTTGCTCCGTCCTTATTGATTCAAAAAGTACGACTTTGATGGCTAATGATGATTCAATTGGATAATAAATGATACCATGTTTCAAGAAACCTATATATTTCTCTTCAATACAACACAAAATAATAGTTCTCTTAAAAATATTTGAAATATTGAAAACATACATTTAAAACAATGGAACTTAAAAAGACTTTTTACAATAATTCTTTTTAGCAAAAAGACATTCTCATCAAAAGGAGTGATGATGGATTTCTAGAAGGTGAAAAAAAAGGGAATGGGGGAGGGGGTTGTCCCTTTACTCAAGAAAAACTTGTTTTAGTAAGAGATATATTTTCTTTAATCAATCAAATTTGTTTAATTTATGAAAACAATTAAACTAATAAATTTTAAGTTGGGCATGGATTACAACTAATAGGTCTTTGACACTTGTAAAGCGTATCCAAAGCTGATGAATCTATTGTCTTGTTTACATGGATGCATGTGAGAGTTCTATCTTGGCTTAGAGAGGGTTAGCTTAGCTACAATCCATCCATGAAGGCGAGGCTTTTTCCATCCAAATTAACACTTGTATTCCCAATGTATAGGATCATTGAAACAAGCCCATGTTCTGACCATATTGTACAAAAATGAATTGACTACATAATTGTTTTTGTGCAAATACTTCACTATTGTCTGAAGTCAATTGTCTTTTGAACATTGCGTTCTTTTGTGTATAAGTATTATCTTCAATACAACAACACACACCCTAAACACAAGGCCTTCTTAGGCAACTGGGTAGGTCAGGATGCTTGCTTTGGCTTACTACTAGTCATCATGCTCTAGCAAATCCATTGTTAGTAGATCCTCATTAGGTTGACATGTGCTAGGTGGTATGCCTATGACTATGGACAAGGTTGCTACTCACAGTCTTGATGTCCTTTGACTTGGTTAATTTTACGTAGTAGGAGCTACCAATGTACTCACTCTTGTTAGATTTCATGTCTAAATTCATTCCCTTGATTTCAGGAGAAGAATTTTTATAATTGGATTGCTCCCATGAGGGTTAACTTTGATTCGAGAAAACGGGCCAAAATCTTAAAGACCATGTTAAGAGCCTTAAACATACCTCTAATACACAAAAACCCACCTTCTAGGAGTAGGCCGTTTCTTGAGAGAAAGGTTAAAAGAAACAAATTCTCTCTCTCTCTCTCTCTCTCTCTCTCTCTCTCTCTCTCTCTCTCTCTCTCTCTCTCTCTCTCTCTCTCATAACACACCCGTGCACACACAAGACTCATCGAATAGATCTTTGAGGTTTCTTGATATTTTTCCTATGACGTTAGTATTTTTCTTCCCAACTTCTCTTCTCTCTCTGCCCGACTTTTTAAAGAGCTACTTCATGATGGACACTAGTTTGAAAGGATAGAGGTTATGATTATCCCTGAAATCATCCCACAGAAAACCCTTTGTCCCACATGAAATGATCAAAGGGGAGCTAGCCATATTGGACATGCCAGTGGAGGCTCTCATTCAGACAATATACTTCAAGTAGAAATTGAGGGCTCTATTGCAAGATAGGTTTTTATACAAAGCTTTTGAGGCATCTAAGCGGTGGGACAAAGGAAGGTGAGAGTAGATAATGGTATATATATATATATATATATAACATAGTGGTTTAATAAGCATGGCTTGGATATGTAGCGGCTTCCACCTTTTCAGTATGACCACACTCACCACCTATATGTATCTCACACAACGAGACAAATTTGATATTGAGAGGATTTCTAGTCATTATGTGTGTTAGAGACATGGATAACACCTAGGTAGTCTCTTCACCAAATATGTATTACAAAGACCACTTCATGGCTATTCTACAAGATGGCTTCATCCAATGGATAGGATATATGGACACATATATCTCACATTGTGCTAGATTGATGATTGGACAACTTAGGAATTCATCTCATAGACTAGGGATTGAGGTTGGATGAGTAGCCAATTGATAGAGACTAGGGTATGTAGAGGTGGAGTGTAGAGCTACAAGTACTCTATGTGTAGATGCTAGCATATGAGAGAAGATGGGTCTGATATACAACCCTTATCATAGGAAATTCCACACATAATATTACTATTGAAGTTGATAGATCTAAGACAGTGGGTTACAGGACAACACACATAGCTTGGAGAAGACGAAGGAAGCTCAATGCACACAACAGAGAGTGATTTACTTAGAGTGCAATGGAAAGATGGATAGCCCTAGAGTGATGGGCATATCTACAATGCACGAGGAAAAAAACCTCCTAAAGAGGGGAAAAATGCCTTGGCGGTCCTAGTGTGTTCACACAAATCACTACTACATGTATATGATAACAAATCCCCCCTGAGAGTGATGCGGTGAACGAGGTCTGGAACGAAGAGTAAAGGGAAGTGCCATGCTCTGAGGACATGATCAGTCCACAAAGGGGAGCAAGCCCAAATCTTTGCGGAAAGCTTTGAACTTCTCACGAAACAATGCCTTTGTGAAATGATCTGCAAGGTCGTCCTGCTTTGGCACATAAGCCAAGTTGATCTCTCCTACTGAGAGCCTCTCCCTGACTTAGTGGTAATGCACCTCAATGTGCTTTGTGTGAGCATGATTAATTGGGTTCCTCGTAACTGCCAATGCGATCTAACTGTCAGTGTAGATGATGTTGGCAATGTCTTGTCCAACACTCAAATCAATCATAAGGCGTCTGAGCCATACACACTCAATCGTAGCTATTGAAGACTACCCTCTACTTAGTCTCACAACTGGGAGTGGCAGTTTCTTCTTGCTCAACAATGAAATACATGAATTGCCAAGCATGAAACAAAAACCACTTGTGGACACTCGCGTGTCATACAACCAACCCAATTTGAGTCCGAAAAAGCATGTAAATCTGGCGGCAATGATCCCCCTTGGGATAAAACAAGCCAAGATGCAAAGTACCACTCAAGTAGCGAAAAATCCTCTTGACTGCCTGCCAATTCTTAGACCTTGTGCTATGCACAAATCTGCTGACCTGTGAGATTGCAAACTGAATATCAGGCCTCATGTTGCATACATAAATGACAGTCAACAACAGTTTGGTAAAGAGTGACATCAACAAGATCACCTGCATCATGGAGACTCAACTTCAAACCTATTTCCATGGGAATGGCAATAGGTTTGCAATCCTGAAGTCCAAACTTACATAGCAATGTCTCTATGTATCTTTTCTGACACAAGACAATACCACCATCACACTGCTTACATTGTATACCCAAGTAATGATGCAACAGCCCCAAATCTTTCATCTTGAAAATAGCATTCAAATCACCCTTAAATTCAGCAATATGTCTCTTATTTGTTCCAGTGATCAGCAAATCATCCACATAAAAAATCACAATCAGAAGTACATCACCCTCACGCTTTACATACAATGCTTCTTTTGTTGGACTGTTATGAAATCCTCGTTTGACCAAATGAGTGTCAGCCTTCTCATACCAAGCACGAGGAGATTGCTTCAACCCATACAAAAGTTTCTTACATATGCATACTTTATCCTCTTGTCCTTTTTTGACAAAATTGTTACCATATACATGTGGTATTGATGTGTGTGAACACACTAGGACCGTCGGGGCATTTTTTCCCTCTTTAGGAGGTTTTTCCCCCCGTGCATTGTATATACGCCCATCACTCTAGGGCTATCTATCTTTCCATTGCACACTAAGTAACACACTCTCTATTGTGTGCCTTGAGCTTCCTTCATCTTCTCCAAGCTGTGTGCGTTTCTCTGCAACCTAATTCCAATAATTGGTATGAGAGCAGGTGTCGTCCTCCTGGGCTTAGTCGCCAGCAGCTCCAGCACACGCCTGCTCACTTTTTCCACTTTCAGTGAGCTATGGCGAGGGTTCACAGGTCAACAAAAGTTTTGGGTAGCTCATTTCGGCCTTCGTCTCCACTACAGGCAGGTATGCACATGCAATTTTGTCATTTAGTGCAAAATTTTTGTCAGTGTCATTTTTTGCATAACACGTACTATACAGTCTATTGCGGGTTGTGCTATATAGCATGTGCTAGTCTCACTCAATCTCTCCTCATTTCGGGCAGTTTTCACATCAAGTGCATACATTTTCCATGGCTGACAACAACACAGATGTGTTCAAGATGTTTGCTGCTGAGGACATGTTGGCTGGGGACAATTACCCTATGTGGGCTTACATGATGCAACATGTTCTTGTGTCAAAGGGAGTCTGGAATATTGTGTAGGGCATTGATGTACGTCCTGGTTCTGAGGATGTAGGCGATGTTGAGAATGTTGCAGGTCTTGCTACAAGGATTGCTGCTATTAGAGTTGTTTTGCCTATGGCAGAACAAACTCGTTGGGATGCAAAGGATGCACAGGCTCATGCGTTGATTGTGTTGTCTGTAAAGCGCACCATTACTCCTCACATTCGTTCAGCAAAATCTGCAAAACAGGCTTGGGATATTCTAGCTGGTCTTTATGCAAGCCACAATGAGGCTAAAATTGCTTTGCTATGTAAAGAGCTGGAATCAAAGATTATGCATGACGAAGATGATATGGACACTTTCCTTGCTGGTGTCAAGGATATCAATGAGAAACTTATTTCTACAGGTGAAGTCATTTCAGACAATTCCCTTGTGCAGATTGTTCTTGATGCCTAACCAGATTCTTACCAGACTTTTGCTAGTACTTCGAGACTTATGACCCAAGGAAATCCTGAAGTTGTCAAGTTTGATGCATTATGCACATTGCTGTTGCAAGAGTCACTTTCCAAAAAAAACACGACTAGGCAGCGTGCATTTGAACAGGCTTTTATTGCTTCTCAAAGAAAGGGTGGTAATCGCAATGTAGCCACTTCTTATGGTTGTGCTGCGAGTGAAAAAAATTCTGTTTCTAATGCTTCTGCTGGCAGCAATTCGTCTGGAAATTCTTGTGATAAGGGCAAAAAGAAGATGTGTTGCCATTATTGTAAAGCTAATGATCACTTGATCAAGCAGTGTCCTAAGTTGAAGGCCAAAGAGGCTAAGAAGAAAGAGGGTGGTTCCACTGCAAATGCTTGGCACAAGTGACTGAATTCCCATTATGGGTAGACTCCAGAGAGGTGAACAATTCACGATGTGAGGTAATGTGCTTTGTAGCACCGCAATCGAAATACCACACATGTGAATCTGCTGCAATTGGCATGCATGCATCATGAACAACAAGATTGTAAGTGCACTCTGTACTAAAAGCCCATTCTGCATCAACATCAGTATCACAGTCTCCTTTCACAGAAGACTCAATAATGGCTGCATTTGTAGTGGAACCAACAATGTGTCTTATCCACTTCAGGGAGTTGTAAACATTGTGCTTACTGTTGCAAATGGCAGTTCTTTCACACCTGTTGATGCACTTTATGTACCTGGGATCAAGAAGAATCTTTTGTCTGTACCTGTACTTGCTAGACTTGGACTTGTAGTCAAATTTGTGGATGACAGATGTACAGTTCACGATCTCAGTTTTGGTGATGAAATTGTTTCATCTGGCCTTTTGTGATGTGGGTTGTATAAGCTCACTTTATATGACAAGTGTAGATAAAATTTTGCAAATGCAGTTGCAAATTCAAGGGTTGTTTCAGATGCAAAACTGTGGCATGCACGTTTTGGGCATCTGAATTTTGCTAGTTTGCTGCGTTTGCAAAAATATGATACGGTTGCTTCTTTGCCGCCTCTTGAAGAACCTGTCAAACATGTTTGTGAAGGCTGTATTTTGGGTAAAATGCAGCGTTCTAAGTTTCCAGAAGATGGTTCAGTTAGGGCCACATGCAGGTTGCAACTTGTGCATAGTGATGTTTGTAGGCCCATGCAAACTCCATCCTTGGGCAATTACCTATACTTCGTGACTTCCATTGATGATTACTCTAGGCATGCATGGGTATTTCCGCTTAAAGCCAAGTCCGAAGTTTTTATGTGCTTCAAACAATTTTTGGCTTTGGCTGAAAATGTATCAAAATGTACTATGGGCACCCTCCATTCCGATCGAGGGGGGGAGTATATGTCTCATGAATTTAATGCATTTTTGGCTAGTCGTGGGATAAAACACCAATGTATAGTGCCTTATAGACCTCAGCAAAATGGTGTTGCTGAGAGGAAAAACAAGTCACTTACAAAAATGGCACGATGTATGGTCAAAAGTCAGGCTTTGCCGCATTCTTTTTGGCTTGAGGCCATCATGTGTGCCACTTATGTACTTAACAGGTTTCCTACGAAAGCTTTGTAGTCTATTACTCCATATGAAGCATGGCATGATAGAAAGCCTTCTATTGAGCACATGTGTGTTTTTGGCTGTTTGGCATATGCTTTGGTGCCACAAACACAGCGCACAAAATTGGATGATAAGGCTATCAAATGTATTTTTTGTTGGTTATAGTGCTGAAATCAAAGGTTACAGGTTGTATCATCTGCAAACAAAGCATATTTTGGTTTCATGAGATGTAGTGTTTGTGGAAGATTCTGTTGAGTCCTTGTTGTCATGTACTAGAGACAGTAATGTAAGCTCACAGGACATTTATGACACTTTGTTGCCTCTTTTCAGTGGTGAAAGTTCGAATGCAAATTCCAATGAGGCAAATGTACAGCCTATGGGGGTTTCTAAAAATGTTACAGATCAGCCTATTACTGATGCAGATGTACATGATGTACTTAATGAGGAAAGGACTGAAAATGAGCATGCTAGAGGTATGCCAAAATGGATG
Source organism: Adiantum capillus-veneris (assembly GCF_014529385.1). NCBI lineage: Eukaryota > Viridiplantae > Streptophyta > Polypodiopsida > Polypodiales > Pteridaceae > Adiantum > Adiantum capillus-veneris. The sequence continues at coordinate 121,727,761 of NC_140948.1, forward strand.
GTGCATACATTGCGTGACAGTAAATTGGATGCACTTTTGTCTAGTCGCACCTGTTCAGGCTCTGGCCATGCATCTTATGCATCAGATTGTTATGCTTTGGCTGTGTCTAGCTTACATGATGTTGAGGAACCTTTGTCTTTTGATGAAGCACAAAATTCAGAAAATTGGATGATTGCCATGCAATCAAAATATGATGCACTTATAGAAAATGACACATGGACTTTATGTGATTTGCCTCCTGGCAAAAAGGCCATTGGTATGAAGTGGGTTAACAAGTTGAAATGCAAGCCGGATGGTGAGATCGATCGCCATAAGGCTCAACTTGTTGCAAAGGGTTATGCACAACAAAAAGGCATAGATTATGAAGAGACTTTTTCTCCCACTTGTCGTATAACTACTTGTGCATTTTCTATGTGCATTGGCAGCTCATTTTGGTTGGGATGTACATCAATTAAACATTGTTACTGCTTTCTTGAATGGTGACATATTTAAGGAAGTTTATGTAACGCAGCCTCGCGGTTTTGTCAAGAAAGGAGAAGAGGACAAAGTGTGCAGATGTAAGAAGGCTTTGTATGGGTTGAAGCAATCCCCTCATGCTTGGTATGAGAAAGATGACACTCATTTGGTCAAACGAGGCTTTCGTAACAGTCCAACAGAAAGCACATTGTATGTAAAGGGTGAGGGTGATGTACTTCTCATTGTTGTTCTTTATGTGGATGATTTGCTGATCACTGGTCCCAATGAGGCACATATTGCTGAATTTAAGGCTGATTTGAATGCTACTTTCAAGATGAAAGATTTGGGGCTGTTGCATCATTATTTGGGCATACAGCTTAAGTAGTGTGATGGTGGTACTGCCTTGTGTCAGAAAAGTTACATAGAGACATTGCTATGTAAGTTTGGACTTGAGGATTGCAAACCTATTGCCACTCCCATGGAAATAAATTTGAACTCGAGTCTACATGATGCTGATCTTGCTGATGTCACTCTTTACCAAACTGCTATTGGCTGCCTCATTTATGTATGCAACACGAGGCCGGATATTCATTTTGCAGTCTCATAGGTAAGCAGAGTTATGCATAGCCCAGGGTCTAAGCATTGGCAGGCTCTCAAGAGGATTTTCCGCTACCTTAGTAGCACTTTACATCTTGGCTTGTTTTATCCCAAGGGGGGATCATTGCCGCCAGACTTACATGATTTTTTGGACTCAGATTGGGCTGGTTGTTTTGACACGCCGCAAGTGGTTACAAGTGGTTTTTGCTTCATGCTTGGCAGTTCATGTATATCATGGTTGAGCAAGACGAAACCTACTGTGGCCACTTCCAGTTGTGAGGCTGAGCACAAGGCAGTCTTCAACAGTTACGGTTGAGTGTGTATGGCTCAAATAAATTATGGTTGATTTGGGTGTTGGACAGGACACTACCAACACTATCTACACTGACAGTCAGAGCGCATTGGAATTTGCAAGAAACCCAGTTTTTCATGCTCGCAGAAATCACATTGAGGTGCATAACCACTATGTCAGGGAGAGGCTCTCAGCAGGAGAGATCAGCTTGGCTTATGTGCCAACATAGGACAACCTTGCAGATCTTTTCACAAGGTCTCGTGAGAAGCTCGAAGCTTTCCGCAAAGCTTTGGGCTTACTCCCCTTTGTGACTGATCATGTCCTCAGGGTATGGCACTTCCCTTTACTCATGTGCCAGCTCTCGTTCACCGCATCACTCCAGGGGGGATTTGTTACCATATACATGTGGTAGTGATGTGTGTGAACACGGCATCACTCCAGAGGGGATTTCTTACCATATACATGTGGTAGTGATGTATGTGAACATGCTAGGACCGTCGGGGCATTTTCCCCCTCTTTAGGAGGTCTTTTCCCTCGTGCATTGTATATACGTCCATCACTCTAGGGCTATCTATCTTTCCATTGCACACTAAGTAATACACTCTCTATTGTGTGCCTTGAGCTTCCTTCGTCTTCTCCAAGCTGTGCACGTTTCTCTACAACCCTAATTCCAACAAAAACGATGAGATTGCGTTACATAAACTTCCTCAAATATGTCACCATTCAAGAAAGCAGTAACAATGTCTGAGTGATGTACATCCCAACCAAAATGAGCTGCCAATGCACATAAAAAATGCACAGTAGCAAGTGGGAGCAAAAGTCTCTTCATAATCTATGCCTTTTTGCTGTGCATAACCCTTTGCAACAAGTTGAGCCTTATGGTGATTGATCTCACCATCCGGCTTGCATTTCAACTTGTAAACCCACTTCGTACCAATGGCCTTTTTGCCAGGAGGCAAATCTCATAAAGTGCATGTGTCATTTTCTATAAGTACATCATATTCTGATTGCATGGAAGCCATCCATTTTCTTGAATTTTGTGCTTCATAAAAAGATAGAGGTTCCTCTATATCACATAAGCTAGACACAACCAAAGCATAACAAAATGATGCATAAGAGGCATGGCGAGAACCTGAACGAGTACAACTAGACAAAGGTGCATCCAATTTACTGTACCGCAAAGTGTGCACCAGCCAGTCATTTTGGCATACCTCTAGCCTGCTCATTTTCAACCCTTTCCTCATCAACTACATCATGTACATCTGCAACAGTAATAGGCTGATCTGTAACATTTTTAGAAACCCCCATAGGATGTACAATTGCGTCATTGGAATTTACATTTGTACTTCCACCACTGAAAAGAGTCAACAAAGTGTCATAAATGTTGTGTGAGCTTACATTACTGTCTCTAGTACATGACAACAAAGGCTGAATAGAATCTTCCACAAACACAACATTTCGTGAAACCAGAATACGCTTTGTTTGTGGATGATACAACCTGTAACCTTTGTTTTCAGCACTATAACCAATAAAAATACATTTGACATCCTTATCATCCAATTTTTTGTGCTGTGTTTGTAGCACCAAAGCATATGCCAAACAGCCAAAACCACGCATGTGCTCAATAGAAGGCTTTCTATCATGCCATGCTTCATATGGAGTAATAGACTGTAAAGCTTTTGTAGGACACCTGTTTAGTACATAAGTGGCACACACGGTGGCATCAAGCCAAAAAGAATGCGGCAAAGCTTGAATTTTGACCATACATCGTGCCATTTTCGTAAGTGACATGTTTTTCCTCTCAGCAACACCATTTTGTTGAGACATATACGGCACAATACATTGATGTTTTATCCCACGACTAGCTAGAAATGCATTAAATCCATGAGACATATACTCCCCCCCTCGATTGGAAGGGAGGGTGGCCATAGTACATTTCGATACATTTTCAGCCATAGCCATAAATTGTTTGAAGCACATAAATACTTTGAACTTCGCTTTAAGCGGAAATACCCATGCAGGCCTAGAGTAATCACCAATGAAAGTCATGAAGTAAAGGTAATTTTCCATGGATGGAGTTTGCATGGGCCCACAAACATCACTATGCACAAGTTGCAGCCTGCATGTGGCCCTAACTGAACCATCCTTTGGAAACTTAGAATGCTGCATCTTACCCAAAATACAACCTTCACAAATGTGTTTGCACAAACATGTTTGACAGGCACTTCAAGAGGCGGCAAAGAAGCAACCATATCAGATTTCTGCAAGCAGCAAACTGGCAAAATTCAGATGACCAAAATGTGCATGCCAAAGTTTTGCATCTGAAATAGCCTTTGAATCCAAAACTACATTTGCAAAATTCTCCCCACACTTGTCATACAAAGTGAGCTTATACAGCCCATGGCATAAAATGCCAGATGCAACAATTTCATCACCGAAACTGAGATCATGTACCGTACATCTGTCATCCACAAATTTGACTACAAGACCAAGTCTAGCAAGTGCAGATACAAACAAAGATTCTTCTTGATCCTAGGTATATAAATTGCATCAACAAGTGTGAAAGAACTGTCATTAGCAGTAAGCATAATCTTTCCAACTCCCGAAACCGGATAAGATACATTGTTCAAACAAGTAACTGAATTCCCATGAGGGACAAACTCAAGAGAGGTGAACAAATCACGATGTGAGGTAATGTGCTTTGTAGCACCATTGTCACAATACCACACATTTGAATCTGCAGCAACTGACATGCATGCATAATGAAAAACAGGATTATAGGTACACTTTGCACTAAAAGCCCATTCTGCATCAACATCAGCATCAGAGTCTCCTTTCACAGAAGACTCAACAATAGCTGCATTTGTAGTGGAATCAGCATTTGTAGTGGAGCTACTCTCTTTGTTCTTAGACTCTTTGGCCTTCAACTTCGGACACGCTTGATCAAGTGATCATTAGCTTTACAATAATGGCAACGCATCTTCTTTTTGCCCTTATCACCATAATTTCCAGATAAATTACTGCCAGCAGAAGCATTAGGAACAGATGATTTTCCACTCGTAGAAAAACCATAAGAAGTGGCTGCATTGTTGTTACCACCCTTTCTTTGAGCAGCAATAAAAGCCTATTCAACTACATGCTATCTAGTCCCGTTTTTTTTGGAAAGTGATTCTTGCAACAACCATGTGCATAATGCATCAAACTTGACAACTTTAGGATTTCCTTGGGTCATGAGTCTCCAAGTACTAGCAAAAGTCTGGTAAGAGCCTGGCAAGGCATCAAGAACAATCTGCACAAGGAAACTATCTGAAATGAATTCACTTGCAGAAATAAGTTGCTCATTGATATCCTTGACACCAGCAAGCAAAGTGTCCATATCATCTTCCTCATGCATAATCTTTGACTCTAGCTCTTTTTGCAGCAATGCAATTTTAGCTTCATTGCGGCTTGTATAAAGACCAACCAGACGCATCCCAAGCTTGTTTTGTAGATTTTTACTGAACAAATGTGAGGAGTAATGGTGCGCTTCACAGACAATGCAATCAATGCATGAGCTTGCACATCCTTTACATCCCAAACGAGCTTGTTCTATCGTAGGCAAAACAACTCTACAACAGCAATCCTTGCAGCAAGTCCTGCAACATCCTCAACATCGCCAACATCCTTAGAACCATGAAGTACATCAATGCCCTGCACAATATTCTAGACGCCCTTTGACACAAGAACAAGTTGCATCATGTAAGCCCACATAGGATAATTGTCCCTATCCAATCTGTCCTTACTTGTAAACATCTTGAGCACATCTATGTTGTTGTCAGCAGCCATGGTAAATGTTGCACCTCATGTGAAAACTACCCAAAAAGAGGAGAAACAAAGCGGGAAAAGAACGTGCTGTATAGCACAAACCATAGAAGTTTGTAAGGGACTTGTTATGCAGAAAACGACACTGATAGAAATTCTGCACAAAATGATGAAATAGCCTGTGTAGTATTTCTTGTAGTGGAAACGATGAGCCCGAATCAAAAATCTGAGCAGACTGAGCTCTACGACTTCTCCAAAAAAAGTTATTGACTTGCGAACGCTTGCCAAAGCTCACAAAAATTGGAGAAAGTGAGTAGGCGTGTGCTGGAGTTGCTGGCGACAATGCCCGAGAGGACGCAACCTGCTCTGATACCAATTGTTGGAATTAGGGTTGTAGGAAAACACACACAGCTTGGAGAAGATGAAGGAAGCTCAAGGTACACAACAGAGAGTGTTTTACTTAGTGTGACATGGAAAGATGGATAGCCATGATGGGCGTATATACAATGCACGAGGGAAAAAACCTCCTAAAGAGGGAAAAAATGCCTCGGCGGTCCTGGTGTGTTCACACACATCACTACCACATGTATATGGTAACAATTGCTTCTTACTAGGGATTTAGAGACATAGGTATACTCTTCACACCTCAGTGGAGGAAAACAATCACATCTAGCTAACTCCTTTCAAAGTGGCTCTAGTACCACCCACAAACATTCAGGGAGGTGTCAAACTACAACAAACAAGGATTGTTTGAGTCTATGGATTCCCTAGAGCACCAAGATACTAGGCCTAGGCGTATATCAAAGGCAATACAAGAGTTTTGACAACATAATTAGACCAATAAAAGGAGCCAAGCATGATTTCTCATACCCTATTGCTATGTTCCACGGACTCTTCACTCCCTACCCACCTCTGCATGCAATACTACTGGTGGGGGTGTGAGCTTTGTCCTAAGCACCAGCATTTGTGTTAGAAGCCTACCTTCAGCCCTAGGTGCCATCTTCATTTTGATACTATGGATCTACCTTGTACACACTTCACTAGTTCATCTAATGCAAATCTAATTTCACTTTGTTTCAATCTAGTGTTCCATGTACTATATTTCAATTAATTACCCATAAGCTCCACCAATTAGTATGAAATCCTAGTATTTCTTCCTCATCAAAAGTCCTTAATTCTAGTAGCCTAGTCCTGATTAACATACACATCTTAGTCATTTGTCACTAATCAGCCCTTGCTACCCACTACCTTTCCTGATAGTAGTGACCCATTTGAGTAGCATGCTAGTGATTAGTGGAAGTTAGGCTTACATTAATGTCTTTGGGACTCATTTACACCCCTTCCATTTGCATTCAATAATCCCATTTGGTTAATCCTCTCAATCACACTGAAATTGAGTCTTTGGATGGATTACTTTAATCCCCATTGGTCCAATAGAATGGTATTATGGTTGAATCAATCAGCTTAGCATCCTTCTAGCTCTCCTTCCCTTTGATTTGAGTAATTATTTTTTTGTTTTTATCCATTTGAAATTACACTGTCCCATAGGCCCATTCTACCGCACTACTTGTGTGTGAAGAATCTCCTTAGCATCAGCTTGAAATTGAGGCCCAAAACTTTGATTTTACTCATCGTTAGACCACTCTAATCATTGTGCTAAATTTAAGGTTTTGTGTGTGTGTGTGTGTGTGTGTGTGTGTGTGTGTGTGTGTGAGAGAGAGAGAGAGAGAGAGAGAGAGAGAGAGAGAGAGAGAGAGAGAGAGAGAGAGAGAGAGAGAGAGAGAGAGAGAGAGAGAGAGAGAGAGAGAGAGAGAGAGAGAGAGAGAGAGAGAGAGAGAGAGAAATGAAATGAAATGTTATATTAACGTCTTCAAAAGTCCAAAGTGACCTATGAGACCAAAAAGTTACAATGTGGTGGATCTGCTACAAAGTCAGAATAACAAAAATGACAAATGACAAAATAAATACTATGGAATCCTAAACTGCTAGGTGTGAACTAAGCAGCTAGCTGGGATAGCTAGATCACAAGAGATCTAGCATCGGTCGTGCTGCCAGATCTCATCAATCTCCTCCATGTTCAATAGTCTGATCGGGCGTCATGCATGTCTGGTCAAAGTGATCCAAATCCTCTGATGCAGCCTTTGTCAATGCTATGTGGTCCTCCGTAGTTGTGGGCGTCTGGATCTCCCCAGCTCTGTCACTCGATCGATAAGTGTGCCTTTGGTGTGAGGCAATGAGCTCTCGTGTGGTAGAAGCTCCTCTGGATGTCAAGTGTCTACTCTAAAGAAGTCTGTGATCCATATCTAAGACCGGCTAGCCTCTCCCCTCATCAGGCTCTCTCTGTGCCTATGCAGCTCAAGCAAAACAGACCCAGGAATCTCTGATCCTCGTACCGCATGACTCTGGAGAGTGGTCCAAATCCCTCTTTGAACAAGCAGTGGAAGTGGCCTCATATCTCGTAGTAGACGGGGCAGTGGCATGTGTAGTGCAACTCTGTCTCAGGCTCCATGGAACACAGGAGGCATGTCCTGGCCTCTGTTGGTACTCCGATGTATCTCCCAATCTCGATTCGTAGCTGGTGTGGAGATGTGCGTATCTAGCCAATAGCACATCGTATCCCATGAGACAAGTGGGTGTCCATGTATCTGGGCCTTGTCACAAAACCGTCCTCTTTAACCTGGAGAAGATGCTCTTTGTCGAAAGCCATCTTCGTGTCCAACTCCTATGCTGGATGTATCCATGTCCTGATGGTGTCTAGGTCAGTTAGGTCTTGGCGGATGAGCCTGGTGATCTCGGATTGTGTAAGAGTCAGAGAGGGAGCATCCAATGATTACTGGAAGGGGGGGTATGCTAAACCCATGCGCTTGAAACCATGATGTCATCTCTCCATACCATCATGTTGTATCTCCCTGCATGGATAACTGTCGAGAGGACTCAAGTGCAAGGCGGGCGTATCTATCTCTGGGAAGTTCCCACATGCGGTGTATGAAGGAGACAGATTTCGTGAGCACCTCAACCACTAGTGGGGGGCAGCTAGCTCTGCTCAGATAAATGGCACGTGGTACTGAAGCCTTGGCTCTAATGAGCCACGAGATCATAGAGACTAGTGGCTTCTCCATGTCCCCCCATCCATCAGTGCGACTTGTCCTCCCGTGATGATCCAATGAAGGTCCCCAAACCTCAGCTCCAAGAGATGGTCAACGACACAAGTGCATGATCCACTACCACACCAATAAGTCTGGGTCCACAATCGTGAGATCTTGGATACTAGAGATGAGACTTGGTTGTGCCATGACATAATCCACTACGCTGGCTCCATGTCTATGTGGAAAGCATGTAAAACCCCCCGCAGTGGGAAATCTCTGTAGGCCATTCAAGATGACCAATCCATGTGCAGTCCCCGTGTCTATCAAGTGTTGTCCATACTCAATATGTTCCCCATCCTATGATAGTTTGGATAGGCCCATCTCTGCAACATCCAACTCTCTCAGCATCTCCTCTGAGGTATTATAAAAAGCTGTCTGATGATGGGCAATCCTAGCATTGAAGTCCCCTAGAATGATGATGTCCCCATCTCTAGAGAAATCCCATATGTTATCATCCAAAATAGAAAAGGGGGACTGTCCTCTAGGTGGTGCATACACTGACGTACTCAGGGGAAAGTAGAAAATAGCAATGTAAAGATATTTGCCTGTCTCTGCTCTCAATCTCACCCACATGCACCTAGCTTGCTCATCCTTGTGAGCTATATGTATCAATGGCTACAACTCTTCCCTGAATAACATGCCACTCCTCCTGAGCCCCACCCTCTATGCTCTGATAATGTCTCTTGTCTACAGGCTGTCTCCCATCTGTATCCACTAATGTGAGGCATAGACTGTCCAGGCGCCTGATGTGTCTCAGAGTAGAAGATGATGTCTCTTCCCGTAAAACTATCCTCAAAAGCACCCACACCAAGGTGCATATATCCATTACAATTACAGGTTGCAACTTTGAGTGTGGTCCCATAGGCCTCACACCATCATGTGGAGCGTCGCTCTAATATTACCACTCTCCCATCTCGGTAAAAGGCAATCTTACCTTTTTTCCTTGCTGCTCTAATCTCTGGAATTACCTCTTGCATATGAGAGATCTGTGAGAGGGTAAGGTCGTCTCCAAGGAAGATGCCCGTTTTCTTTAGAGTTGGTCCCTTCTTCAAAAAGTCCTCTTCACTTCCATGGAGGAAAAACAAAGGATGAGTGCCCTTTATTTCGAGGTTTCCGCCTTGCTCCCATTTTTCTTGTTGCCCACTCTTCAAGCTCTTGAGTGCATTGGCTCATGAACCCCCATCAAGACCATGAGTTCTTTTTTACCTCTTTCTTTGTCCACATTATCTTTGTCTTTAAGGCCGCAAATTCTCACATGTAGAGAGCACACATGCCTTCTTTGCTCCTTTTCTAGTGTCAGAGAGAGAGAGAGAGAGAGAGAGAGAGAGAGAGAGAGAGAGAGAGAGAGAGAGAGAGAGAGAGAGAGAGAGAGAGAGAGACCCTACCAAACTAAAAATAAGACCTTATATTTTGGGGCTCCCACACGAGCAAGACAAATAGGCCTTTTGGTTAACCTAACTATAAAAGGAACATGTGGTCAAGGAAGTTCTTCAAGGATGGAGGCAGCATGGGTAGACATGAACTTTTGAATTTAATCCCATCATATTCCCTAGTGGGTCCACTAGTAGTTGTTCTCACAAGAAAACTTTAAAAAAGAACCTAGATCATGCCTCTCCCTTTGTCTAGTGGGCCTGCATCACTCAGCATCTCACTCCATCTCGTACCCGAGTGTTGCACTCCCACTTTGATGCGCTGATGGGCTCTCTCTCCAAGTGTTTTTCATTGCTTTGGTGTATTGCAATGATCCCACCATGAATGCATGTGAGGATAGACACATCATCCCTCTTACTATGTGAAGGTACCACTTTGTTTCCTTTCTCTCACATAAGGTATTTTGGCTTAATCCAATGGCTTGTTGCATAAATATGAATTTGATGTTTCCCTACATCATTACTTTTGATTATTGTAGTGCCTCCCCAACACACTTGATAAGCAGAGACTGATGATGACCATGTTAAGGCTACATTGGTTGTAGTTTTGGATGTTAGGTTGATATGATTCCTACCAGCTATTTAAGGTGAGGGTTACTTAATTCTCACTTAGTCATTGGATATTGTGTTTTTCTTCCTAGTTAAGGAGAGAGAGAATGAGTAGAAGAAGGTTATATATGCCACCATTATGTTGCTTTAGGGACTACTTGGATCTTCCTCATAGGTATATACTTATTACTTTCTTCTAACTTCATTTGGCTTAGATGATCCCTCGACCAATCTAGCCTCCCTGTACCTGCAATTTCAAATGCCGAACCATCGGCCAAGTGCACACAACCAAAGCTCCCACTAGAGAAGGTGCTAAACTAGTCATGATGTGGTGTGAAGTGGAAAATAGCATCCTCATCTAACAACTAACGTGGAAAGTGTCACCTCTCAAAGACATGTAATCAAGAGGAATGCTAAAGGCAAACGTGACATCAACATCACTGGCATATGAAGCCATTGCTCTAGCATGTGTCAAAAACCTCATACGTATCACACATAGATCTCCGTTGTTGTCTCATATGTCCTAAACAACGACGTCTAATGTGTCCTGTGTGACCACAATGCCAACATTGCATGTATCGGCAAGTACGAGACCGCAGTCTCTCAAGTCATCAATGTAGACTCTAAACTGTCACACATGTCTGCTAACTGGATGCTAAGAAACTATGGCGAGAAGACGTAGGAGAAAATTGGTAGAGTCTCCCCTATATATTAAGCAAAAAACTCAAGTACAATCTCTACCATAAACCATGTCAAACTGGCAACAAAGTGGGAGATAACTCGATCGCTACACAATTATGGAAACCATGATCAAACGCATCAAAATTGATGCTCAGATATGCATAAAATCAACTCCGCAATGTGCTATATCCTCAAGCATACAATATGGGACAAATAGATCAACTAAGTGTGAAGCGCATAACCATATACACAAGTAGTGAGCAATCTAGTTCAAAACACATTCCACAAGCAAAATTGCAAATGTGCATAAAGCATGACGAGAAACTGGAAAAGATCCAACAGATTTTTCCTTGAAAACTTAAAAAATCTCACCAATACCACATAAAGTATAGACATACACTTAGTGCCTCAATAAACAAATCCACAAATGGTATACATGCATTGCCAAACCCCTAGCAAACTGGCTCATTCCTGAACGAGTGTCTCTATGGACCTGTACTTGCCCCCCAGAAACACTATAAACCTGTGAACTTGGTAACTACGAGCAATACCTAGCTCAAGATGTATTCTCAAAATGCATACATAGAATAAGCTGCACAAAAATGTGCTAAAACCCGCTCTTTGGAATAGCCCACACAATCATACATAGTCTGCACTGCAAGAAAGTGCAAACTTTGAGAAAAACTGTCGAGAATCTAGCACACTACCTCATCGATAAAAAAAACATGTCGATAGAAACCAAGCGCAAAGCAAGATCAATGAGTTGTGTGTGGTCAAAATCATTGTTCAAGAGCCACGCTCATGGGAAATGTTGGGGTATAAAGCCCAATGTGGTCGCCCAGGTAAGTGGGCGGGCCGCCAGGTATGTACACATATTCTTTTGTAAAAACCTAATAAGAACTCACTATGCTCTACACATTACAGTAGAGCGAGTTCACCATATTGTCGTGCTCTTCTTCTCGCACTCTCTCTCGTGTCGCACTTCCGCTCGTACTCCTTCAACTGGTATCAGAGCTCAGATCGAGGCTCGGGGCAGCACTGCAGGAGGCTAGAGTCACCAGCTCAGATTAGAGTGAAATTCGACAGGCAAAGACACGGCCCCAAATCTCGTGGGAGAGCTCGAAGGGCTTAGTGCTGTCAGAATTTCATTCTGAGGTCATTTCGGCCACCGTTCGGCTTCGGCAAAGGTCTGCGTAGGCCATTTTCGACTACGTGGTCTCGACGGGTGCAGATCCGACTCTGCAAATTTGGGGTCTTCGGCCTACGACTGCAGGTGCTGAGGATATCGACACTCCCAGAGTGTTGATTTGTGGCTGTCTACACATCGAAGGACGGCTCACAGTTCTTGGAGACGTGTCACATACGACACGGGCGTATCTACACACAGACTGTAGGCGACATCCACTAGTTCATCTGGTAGCTTGTGTTTGCTGCTTGATATTCCAGATTTCATCCTGACATTGCAGGTACTTCCACATGGGATGTATTGTCAGAGATGATGTATGTCTGTTGAGGGTTTGCTGGCTGTGAGTCACGCAGCAAACAACCGCCGCAGCGGTTACAACATACAGTGGGAAATTTGTGGATGTATGACTTTGTGGGAAGTCTATGTACTGTCAGATTTACTGCAGCCTTTGTTGAGGGTCGAGTGAGGTTTTATTGAGTTGGGGGATTCTCGAATGTTGAGATCCTTTCGGTGATACAGGTCTTGGAGCGATCCCTCGAGCACCCTTTAGATAGGCAGCTAGGATGTATTGACTGTGAGTTAGACAGTTGGGATTGCATCTTTGCTTTACTGTCGTTGAGGCATTGTCGCAGTCTATGCTTACAAGACAGTGACAGAGAGTACAGGTGCAGGACAGGTTTACCCGCAGCTTACAGTGTCAGAGAGACAATGTTTTTTGAGCTGTTTTTTGGTCTGTTTTTAGTACACCAGAGCCATTTTACAAAGGAGACTCTGTCGAAATTTATGCAGAATCTGAAGCTTTCTTGGTTCGTTTGACAGGTTGATATTGGTTTAGAGGTCAGTTTATAGGGGAAACTCTGCCGAACTTTTCCCAGGAAAGTAAACTACTGTGAAGCGTAGCTATGGCTGGATCACAGGACACTGCTCTTTACAATATCAAGAAGCTGGATGGAACCAATTTCCCATTGTGGAAGAAGCAGATTTGGCACGTGTTGGTACAAAAGAAGCAGATAAAACCTATAAAGCTCAAGGGGATAAAACCAGAAGATATGGACGAAGATGAATGGAGCGAAATGGATGAATTGGCACTTTCTACCATTATGCTGACTTTGGCAGAAAGCGTTTACTTCAATGTAGCAGACGAGATGTCGGCTTATCAAGCATGGTTAAAGCTGAGTGATCTTTATGAGAAGCAGAGTGCAGCTTCACAGGTATATTGGCTTAAGAAGCTTGTTGACTTGAAGATGAAAGAAGGGACACCTATGTCCAATCATCTGAATGAATTCAACACAATCTATAGTCAGTTGTCAGATCAAGGTGTCAAGTTTGATGAACCTGTTAGAGCTATTTTCCTATTGATCACATTGCCGGAAAGTTGGGACACTTTTCGCACAGCTTTGAGTAATTCTGCACCTCCAGATGGTTTGAACATAGCAGGTGTAGAAGGAATTCTGCTTACTGAAGAAACCAATAGAAAGACAATGGACAAAGGCAAAGGAACAGCCTTAGTTGTCAGGGGAAGGACCAAAGAAAAGTACAAAGGTGGAAAGAGGAATCAGTCTCGTAGCAAGTCCCGCAGTGCTAAAGGCAAGAGTGACATAGAATGCTACCATTGTGGCAAGTAGGGTCACATGAAAAGAGACTGCAGAGAATGGTTGGAGAAAAAGGCAAAGAGAAAGCTGAAGACCATCGTGAGAAGAACAAGTCCTCAGTGAAGATTTAAGAAATAAATGTGACAAACACTGTTGCAGAGGATGAGAGTCTAGTGTCAGGAGACATCTACTTCTTGAAGAATACAATGGACTCAGCTCTTCTTACAGCATCTGATGGAAATGCACTGAGTGACTATATTATAGACTCAGGGGCATCACTTCATGTGTCTCCAAACAAGGAGTGGTTTACCTCTTATGTGACCACTAAAGATCATGTTCGGCTAGGCAATGGGCGGACATGTGAGATCTTAGGTGGTGGAGAGTATGTTTCAAAGGCCTTTCAGGACTTTTGTGAGTCAAAAGGTATAAAACGTGAACTTACTACTCCTTACAATCCTCCTCAAAATGGTGTTGCTGAGAGGATGAATAGAACCATACAAGAGAAGGTCAGAAGTATGTTGTCTAATGCACAGCTGCCAAATGGGTTTTGGGCTGAAGCTGTATCAACAGTTGTTCATCTTGTAAATAGATCTCCTAGCAAGGTTTTGTAGAAGGATTCAGTGCCAGAGATGGTATGGTCAGGCAAAATGCCCTCATACAAGCATCTCAGAGTCTTTGGCTGTGAGGCATATACTCACGTTCCAAAGGAATTTAGGAACAAACTTGAGCCAAAGAGTAGAAAGTGCATCTTTCTAGGCTATGGTAATTTTGGTGAAATGGGGTACAGACTTTGGGATCCCGAATCCAGAAAGGTTGTCCGCAGCAATGATGTTCACTTTAATGAATCCAAATATCATTCTAAACCAGAGAGGGTTGAGGAGATTAGAAGAGTTGTCTTCCAAGAAGATGGACCTGCACGTGCAAGACAAAATGTCAGGGCTCAAGAGGAGCAAGGACAGGATAGATTGGAACCAAAGGTTGTGGCTGATCCTGAGCCAACTGTTGTGCGTAGATCTGGACATGTCACGTGACCTCCTGATAGGTTTGTTCCATCTATGAACTATGTCATGTTGACTGATTGCAATGAGCCTTCATGTTACAAGGAAGCAGTGCAAATGAAGGACTCCGGGAATTGGCAATTGGCCATGCAGTCAAAGATGACAGCTCTGCATAAAAACAAGACATGGAAGCTAGTTAAATTACCACAGGGCAAAAAGGCTCTACCTTGTAAATGGGTTTACAGGTATAAGATCACCACTCATGATAGTCAGCCAAAGTACAAAGCAAGGCTTGTTGCCAAGGCCTTTAAGCAAGAACAAGGCATTGACTTTGATGAAGTCTTCTCTCCGGTGGTCAAGATGACTACATTGAGATGCTTTCTTGCATTGGTTGCCATATTAGATTTGGTGTTGCACCAAATGGATGTCAAGACAACGTTCTTGCATGGTGATTTAGATGTGGAAATTTACATGCAGCAGCCAGAAGGGTTTGTTGAGAAAGGCAAGGAAGATTGGGTATGCCAGTTGTTAAAGAGTCTTTATGGCTTAAAACAATCACCGAGGGCATGGTACCATAAATTCCACAAGTTTATGCTTTCTCAAGGCTACAAATGTAGTGAGTTTGATCACTGTCTATATACAAAGAAGGCTAAGGATGGTAGTTGGCTGATCCTTATTTTGTATGTGGATGACATGTTGATTGCTGGCAAGCACTTGGAAGAAATTTCAGCTTTGAAGTCAAAGATGGCAAAATCGTTTGACATGAAAGACATGGGTGAGGCAAGTCATATACTTGGTATGCGCATTGAGAGAGACAGATCAAAGAAGTTGATTTGGTTATCTCAAACAGAGTATATTGACAAGGTTTTGCAACGTTTCAATATGGAGAAGGGAAAGGCACTGAGTGTTCCATTGCCACCATATGTGAAACTTAGCAAACAAGATTGTCCCGTGTCTGAGGAAGAACAGGCTGAAATGGATAAGATTCCATATGCGTCTGCAGTGGGTAGTTTGATGTATGCAATGATTGCTACTCGCCCAGACATTGCATTTGCAGTGGGAGTAGTAAGTCGATACATGTCAAACCCAGGCAAGAAACATTGGGAGGCAGCGAAAGGAATATTGAGATACCTGAAAGCTACAAAGAGTATGCGTATATGCTATGGGAGTCAGGAGCTAAGTGTACAGACTCAGATTATGCAGGTGACTTAGACAACCGAAGGTCTACGTCAGGGTATGTCTTTACATTGGCTGGTGGAGCAGTATCATGGCGTTCTAGATTACAAGATTGTGTTACTCAGTCTACTACAGAGGCTGAATATGTTGCAGCATCAGAGGCATGCAAAGAATCAATTTGGCTTAATCGACTAGTAACAGATTTGGGAATCAAAGAAGAGATGCCTGTGTTATATTGTGATAGTCAAAGTGCTATACAATTGGCTCGCAATCCAGTTTATCACTCAAAGACAAAGCATGTGGATGTGAAGTATCATTTCATCAGGGAAATGCTCGAGGATAAGCAACTTCATCTTGTCAAAGTTCACACCACAGAAAATCCTGCTGATCTACTTACAAAAGGACTTCCCTCAGAGAGCTTTGCGCATTTTCGCAAGCAGTTAGGTGTAGGGTAGTACATCACTTCTCTACATCTCTTGTATATTAGCTTGTATAGTAGCTTCTCTCACACTTAAAGTACCACATTGGACTTTAAGTGGGAGGTTGTTGGGGTATAAAGCCCAATGTGATCGCCCAGGTAAGTGGGCGGGCCGCCAGGTATGTACACATATTCTTCTGTAAAAACCTAATAAGAACTCACTATGCTCTACACATTACAGTAGAGCGAGTTCACCATATCGTCGTGCTCTTCTTCTCGCACTCTCTCTCGCGTCGCACTTCCGCTCGTACTCGTTCAGGAAAAAACTGCTCCGAAATGGACCTTCGAAGCCGCTATGCGTCGGTATGTGCTGCCGAAGCTGGAAATGGGAGTTGTCAAAGCCAAAACGGAGACTATGTCAGAGCCAAGCCGCTCCGGATGGGGCTAGAGGAGAGCCAATGCCGCTCTCGCTCGTCTGTCTCCTGCTGTGTCAAGGCCGATAAGTTGGGGGTGCCGGGGGAATCGTAGGAGCCAAACCGCTCTGAATGAGCGCGTGGAAGGAAAGCCGTTGGCAAAGCTACACTAGAGGAGAGACCATTTGCTCTCTCTCGCTCTCACTATGTTGAAGCTGAGAAAAAGAGGTCACCGTTTGTCAGCGAACGGAAGCACTCACCAAGATTGGAGCCACCGATGCGAATCGCAAATGTCAAGTCAATGCAAATTGTCGATGCCGAGAAAAATGCTAAAGCCAAAAAGCCGTAGAGAGTGTGCTCATTGAAGATGGATCCGAGCCAAGAGTTGATCTGCGCTCTCTCTCTCTCTCTCTCTCTCTCTCTCTCTACTTGTACGTCGAGGTTGAAAAGTCGAGGGAAAAACAGTCCAATGTCGGAGAAAAATCACCAAGAGAGGATTGTGTCGATGCCGATTCTTCACGCTTGTGACCAAGAGAGCTCTGAAGCTCGCTATCTTTCTCGTGCAAATTGCGCCGTCTCTATCTTCTCTCTCCCAAGTGTGTGTAACTGTGTATGCATGAACGCAATCCAAGAGAAAATGTAAAAAAACTCTCCCGTCTCTGTTGCTCTCTGTTGAATCCTTCTCTGCTCAGCTGCCGTCGATTGTGTGTGTGAGAGAGAGAGAGAGAGAGACCACCACACACTCCCTTTGCTCTTCCTCTGTCACTACTCGAGAGCTCCAATTTGCCAATGCTACAACAAGTCATGCTCACAAGCTTGCCTTTGTACAATTTGATGACTTGCTGTCCGACTTCACTTGCTTGCTTTATTTTAGCACTGCCCAAATTTTCTATGACCAGCGCTACTACTGCTCAATTGTGCCCGTGAGCTGTTGATCACGTAGAGTGTGTGTGGTGTTGCAATCCCCAATTTCAGAGCTCTTGCTACTCAACACTCCTTCAGTTTCTATCAGATCTGCTCGTGAGCTCCCTATTGATTCACCGAGTTGCTCAATTTGCTTTACAGCCAACTTGTGCTTTTGATTTAGAAGATCCTGAGATTTTCTCGATTTGCTTTGCTTCTTCCCTTGCTACACGAAACCTCCCCTATTTCACTGCTATGCAAACTCAACACATAACTCCATCTATGGAGAGATTCCCCTATTCTCTCTCAAGGTTCCATCTCCTCTAGAGGGCCTACGTAGGCGGTAGGAACATTGAGGTCCGAGGTCCACTGGATCTCCTCCTGGTTCCACCCTTGTGAGATCTATCGCCACCGAGTTCAAGTTCAAGCTCCAAGCTCTGCCATATCCGACAAGCTCACCGGGAGGCCGTCGGATCTATCATTGTAGCTCTAATACCAGTTGAAGAGTGCATGTGCGTGAATATGTGCAGGTGTAGTGCAAATGCAATGTGGTGTGTGTGTGCGAGAAGAGGAGAGGGAGAGACTAGAATGTTGTGTGGGTGGAGAAATACTCAAATGAGCTACTCTTTATTGTTGTATATATGTACAACTAATAAGACGATCAGTGGGTAGGTGCCCATAGCCTAGGTGACCGAGCAAGGCACACATGCCTTTATCCCAACAAAGACAACGTTGTAAACTGAATTAAACCAGACAAAGGAATAACTCAGACGTGAATAGGAGAATAAAGAAAATGCCAAGGGATCGAAAGAGTCAAAGATTGTATCAACCTTAGAGATTGAATTAAACCAGACAAAGGAATAACTCAAACGTGAGCATGACAATAAAGAAAATGCCAAGGGATCGAAAGAGTTAAAGACTGTATCACGTGGATCAGTCTTATTTGAAAAGGTGAACGAGCATTTAGATGCTATGTTGCAAGCCTACAAGGCGAGGTTGTAGAGCAATCAAACATTGGAGCAAAAAGTGCTTACCTACCCTCATCCTGAAAAAGAAACCAACTGAATAGAAATGTGTAAAAGGCTCATAGAGACTACTCAAGCTCTAATGCAGCCAGAAAACTTGAAAACCCCTGAGTAGGTAGTGCATGTGCTAGAAAAGGAAAACAGAAGCGCACTCAAGGAAAGTAAAACGGGCCAACGAATCAAAATCTTTGGATTTTATGACGATGGTGAAAGAGATCATCTACTTCAACACTGCACTAAGAATCTAGACAACACGAGCAAAGAACCTAATTTGTAAATACAAATCAACCAGAGAAACCCAAAGCAGAGCATGTACTAGTGAATAAGGTGGGTGATTATTGCGAGGGAGAAGAAGGGAATGCCACCTTACCACTAGAGTTCAAGGGAGTAAAGACGATAGTGATACTTGACAGTGGGGCCTTTGTAGCCATTGCTACAAAGGGAATCTGGGAGAAATGGGAAAGATCAACTCTCAAAAAAATGCTCATGAAGTTGTAACTAGCAGACGGATATGTGGAGAGACCTTTAGGAACGTTGAAACAAGTTATTGTATCCTCTTACGAAATAGAGTATGAACATACTTTTGATGTGGTTGACTTTGAAAAAGACAACAACTTTGAAGTTATTTTGGGACGATTATTCATGCGTCAAATCAAAATAGTTCAAGATTGGGACTATGAATATCTCTACTTACGGCATAAGGGTATCACAACCAGAGTCGGTATAAAAGACTGTAGTTACAAAGATGTAAACCGAACCCCAATAGAAGACTTTGGTGTAACTACGAAAAGAATGGTAAATTTATGAGCGTGCAAAAATCTAAAATAGGTAAACGTTGCCACGATCAGAGATAAGTATCCCTTATCCATCAATGATCATGTGATTGAGAGAGTCGCGGGCAAGGAAACATATAGCTTTCTTGATATATTTTTGGGCTACAACCAGCTCACCATAAAGCCAGAGGATCAACACATAACGACCTTTTCCACAAAATGGGACATATTTGCTTATTGATTGATGCCATTTGGCTTAATCAATGCACCTTCCACATTCTAGAGGCTCACGAGTCATGCATTTAAGGAGTATTCAAGACAATTCTTAAAGATTTATATGGATAACTTGTGTGTCTATTCTCTACAAAGAGACAAACATATTGAACACTTGAAAAAGATATTTGAGAAGTGCAGAACTTATTGCATTTTCCTAAACCTTAAAAAATATGCCTTCATGGTAAGGCAAGGTAAGTTTTTGGGGCATAATGTGTCCAAAAGTGACATTTCTACAGATCTTTAGAAGGTACAAGTGATTGTTTTTTTTCCAAGATCCACCAAAGTTAGAGAGGTATAGGCCTTTATGGGCCATTGTGGCTATTATTGAAGGTTTATTTACATGTATGTAGTTGTTGCAAAACCTCTCTATGCTCTCATCATGAAATTCGAGTGGAATGAGGAATGTGAGAAAGCGTTTCAACAATTTAAGCAGAGACTGATTTTTGCTCCAATTTTGAAACCTCTTGATTGGAATAAGATCGTCCACGTTCATGTAGATGCGTTGGCTTACACTATTGGAGTCATCTTAGCACAACCACGGGAGAATAATATGGATTTTTCAATCTATTACTCCATTAGACAACTCAATAGTGTGGAGCAAAATTAAACGACCATAGAAAGAGAAGGCTTGGGAATGATCTAGGAAGTCAAAAAGTTTAGACATTACATTCTTGCAAACAAATTCGTATCTTTTGTGGATCACAAGGCACTATTGCACTTAGTGAACAAACCATGAAATACTGATCGTATAATTTGATGGTTCAATTGCTAGAGTTTGATTTCACGTAGTGGTCAAGAAAGAGACTACTCATCAGAGGGCGGATCATTTATCGTGATTGATACACGGAGAAGCACCTCTTGGGGTTGATGATGACTTGCCAGAAGATTCTTACCTTTTCAACATCCAAATGGTACCGAGGTGGAGCGAACATGTGATACCATTTCTCACCATTGGTTCTCTGCATATTGAAAGGCAATCATCAATATCATTGAGCAATCATACTCACTAGTGCTAATAGCCGGATGGCAATATAAGCAAGGAAACAATGGAATACTTCGGCTATGCATAGATCCTTTCGAGAAAGAATTGTGCTTGAGGCAAGCTCTCGTGCAAACGACAGGGTTTCATAATGCAAAAACGCAGACATGCCAGAGACTGATGGAAACAAAATGTGACGGGCAAGATGCCTAGAGTGAGAGTATGTACATATGAGTATGATGAATAATTTTGGCAATATTTTTGGCCAATCAATACTAAAATTTAGTAATTTTCTTGCCTTTTTAACCTAATAATGATAAAAATTTAATAAACAGAGCCAAGAAATTTGAATTCGAGTTGTAAAAGCAAATATCGAACCTACAAAGCAAGAGCTTTGAGCATGTCAAATATGGAGGGATTTGGCACATGTCAAAATTTGGGCCAACTTACAACGGACCAAAATTGTAGGATCATGACCAATTAACGACCAGGTATCCAATTTATGAGTTGTCTGAGCCGCAGGTGGTATGACATGAAAAATGTGGGCAAGTAAGGTAAGTATGCACAATGCACTTGAGAGAAGCCATGCACATATAGGCAAAATGGGAAAATCAAGCCTCATTTGTAGATAGACACTTTCAAAGAGAGAGAGAGAGAGAGAGAGAGAGAGAGAGAGAGAGAGAGAGAGAGAGAGAGCTTTATTGATCTAGAGAATTTTGCTAGGTTTTTGTCTGCCACAGCCACACCGAACACCGACTCTACACCAGGTTTCACATGCATGATCCTTATCAGTGCATGAGAAAATGTGAAGGGTCAAATATGTACACAAACACTCACAACAACAGAATGAATCAAATTCAAGACGAGACTTTAGGAAACTATCAGAGCACTTTTGGGAGGAATAAAAAGGCCCAAATTCACAAATAAGTTCATAGGAATGTCCCAAAATGCTAGTAGAATTAAGCCATACCAAAAGTAGGGTGGAACATGGATCGCGATCCATGACCCCCCACTTCAAATTGCAAATATGAATGACGTAGAATGTTGTCGATGAAAGCGTTTATCCATTGCCGCCATCCTAGTTAAATTTTGTTGTTGAACATGGATTGTGATCCATGACCCCCAACTTGCTCAAACAATTTTTTTTTTTTGATACAGTGAGTTTGAAAATGCCTTGGGGAGTGTGCCTTGTAGATTTGGTGTCGAATGGACAGGAAAACCACCAAATCAAGTAAAGTTGGGATTTCAGTCACCAAATGGTAATTTTGACCCACAGATGGAAAAAGTGATCCAAACCTAGAAAAAAGTGGACCAATAGCTTGGAAAACATGTTAGGAATCACGATCCATGACCTCATGCAAGCTTTCCAAACCAAAATAATACCCTCAAGTCCCAACTGCCAATAATAGCCTAACCCTAGAGTTTTAACTCAAGCGAACTTCAAAACACTTGCCAAAATTCCAAAATTCTCTAAGTTTGAGAGAAATTCCAAAAAGTGGCATAAATTTCCAACCAATAATCCAAATTAAAATAAGCAGTGAACTATAGCATCCTTAAAGCATGCCCTATCAAATGGTATCACCAAAATTTCTAGATGTGTTCCAACATGGATCGTGATTCATGACTCCCTGAGCCAAATCTGACTTGTAACCACATGACATAGTGCATGTAGTTATCCTAGATGCAGTGGTGAAGTTTGGTCAAGTCACGGACCTATTTTGATCAAGTTATGCTCATTTTTCATTCTATGGTCAAGTTTGCATTTTTTAAACTTTCTCGACAACTTTTTGGCCATCTTTTGGAGCTAATTGGATGATTTTTTTGATGACAGAATGCCACGCAGACGACCAAGAAAGCAGTGGGAGGCTCCTCCCTAGCAGGTGGTGGAGATCTCATTTAATGAGAAATCTCACATCTCGGAGGAGGAGTTAGCAAAAATCCTTGCCAAGATCTTTATTGGGAGATTTCAAGCAGGAGATGGCACGAAAGTAAAGACGCCTGTCTTCCCTAAAGAGATCTGGACTTTGCACCAACAAAGAGGGGTCCAAGATGTTTACAATGGATACATTTTTCAGATTGCCTCCATGGGGTACAAACTTTCAAAGAGCCCACGAGCTGATGAGCTCTATCTAGTACAATGGCAAGGCTACACTGACAGACAAGGATGGGGAGACAGTCAGGGTTCATATCACCACCGAACTTATCAATCAAGCACTCCATATCCTCTTGGAAATCACAACATGCTGCTTTAAAAAAAGGCCATAGACAACGACAAAGTGTTCTTAAAGAAGCAAGGCCATAAATTTACATACAAAGACTTGGTAGATTCAGAGACAAAGCTGCCACTTTGGTTGATCTCTGAACATCTCAAAGTGCATAAGCCACCAAACCTGCACACTGCAGTAGTCATGGCAATGGGGCTTTCTGAGCAAATGGTAGTCCACTGCAAAATTGGGGAACTACATTCTAAAGAATTTGGTCGAGCTAACCTCAAGAGCAACAAAAGATACATGAATGTAGGGCCAATGTTTACCAGAATAGCTTACCAAGCCCTTGGAATGATCGACCAACTACCGCCAACCGATTCTCAAGTCAACCTGCTGCACAAGTGAAAGCAACTGGTTTGGGCGATAGCAGGTCCTTCATCGGCACCAGGCAGTAGACAAATAAGAGGACAGAGCTCTAGAAAGCAGGTATCAGCGACATTGAAGAGACAAAGACACACATAGAGCTCAGTGGCAAAATAAAGCCCAAGAATAGAGACACCCTCGGGGGGTTCACTATGTGTAAAACTACCATATCACGTGCGTTCAAGACATGTTTGTAAAAACCCTTACCTGTGAATTTTGTTAGGAATATAATGTACCCTTTTCTCTTAAAATCTGTAAGTTTTCTTTCAAATTTGAAAAAATATGTAAGTTTCAAGAGATTTAAATACCCTTCTGTTGAGCTCACGTGATAGGTTACATTTTTATTAGGTGACCTCCCCGGGGAGACACCCCGTCTAAATTCCAAAAGAAATGGATGAAGAAAACGAGCATGAAGAAGATGATGCTACCATACCTCTAGTGTGGAGCAAGCGAAGAACAACCGAGCAAAGAGATCAAATCTCAATCTCTCATATGCAAAGATCAATGGAAGAGGCACAAAAAGTGAGAGAAGAATTGAAGGCAAAAGCTAGCCAAAGAAAAGAGAAAGGTAGCAGTAGAGGGAGCTGATGCAGACGATGAAGAGGAGGAAGATCACGATAAGCCTTTAGAGCAAAGGAAAGAAGAAATACTAGAGAAGATAAAACAATACAAGAGGAGAACAATTGCAGATAAGGTGGAGCTTGATGACACCATGGAGCAACACATCCACAAAGTCCTCAAGCGCAAAGCGGAACAGAGAGCTCAAGAGGAATCCAAAAAGAAAAAGATTGATGACCTAGAATCTTTTGCCAACTCCTCAAGGAGCAAAGGAAAAGACAATAACGAATTTCCAAGGGAGGAGACGGGTGTGGAACCCATAGAAATCCACACAAAAATAGTGCCACCTCTCCCCCAAGCCAAATATCCCTTCTCCTACTCAAGAGTCAAAGAATGAATCTGAAAAGCAAGGTAACCCTCAAGAGCAGCCACCTCGGGAGCAGCAAGTCATTGAGGACAAAGAAAAAGAGTAATCTAGAGAAAAGGAATTCATTCAAGAGTAGGTTCCTCCAAATCTGCAAGAATCTGAGAAGCAGCAAGAAGATCACAAAGACAAGGATCTTGAAATCATGGAGCAGATTCCACCGAAGGAGCAAGAGCAAGAGAAGCAAGGGGACATACCCAAAGAGAAAGAGCCGCAAGCTGGCACCTCTCATCAATAGATTACATAAAAAAGAGGGCCAATATCTCCATGTTCAAGAGCAATCATTGAAGATGGATCTAGGCTCTTTCAAGATTTTGACATAGATGAACACTTAGAGCACATCAAGCTACAGTTCAAATGTCATAGAGCCATTACCAGCCTAGAGGATCTGTAGAGCTGAAGGATGCCAAAGCGGAGACACTAACATTAAAGGAAGCTAATCAAATATAATGGAAATGGCCTATGAACTTTGAGAGTAGCGGAATTAGGAAATTAAAGAAATCACTTTTGTGTAAAGCCGGCGGTTCCCCCTCCAATAGGCATTTGTATTATAGATTCTCCAATCAAAAGAGACTTTGTACAATACAATCTTTGTGTTCCTTGTTGTGACCTAGGTGATGCAATGAAGATGGAAAGATTCATGCCTCATGAGCATAACATATAATTTGGAAAAAAGAATATCCCAAGCCTCAGTCCCAAGGACTCAAACACCTTCAAAGGCGGAGAGAGCTAGCGGGGAATGAGGGTAGGGAAGAGGAAGAAGAAACATTCTAGAGGAGAAAGAAATAGTTCCTCACTTATCATCACTCTTGTTGCTAGCATACATAATAGCATAGTAATGAAGATGGAGAAGATGGTAAGCTTAAGCATTGAAGAATGTCTCTTGGTTGGATTTGCATTCCATAGCCAAGAGTGTTGGTGTAGGCTCTCAAGTTCTCTACTAGCTTGGAGAAGAAGATGAAGCTCTTGCACTTTTCACTTCACACAATGCGAGTGTGTGTGATTGTGTGTGGGAGAGTATACCCCCCAAGCTAACACCCTTCTTGCTTTGGTCTACCACCCCTTGTAGCTCATGATTGAAGCTCATTGGACCCCTGCAAGCCTGACCAATCACATGCAAGATGCATTACAAGCAACAAGGATAGTCTTGGGACAAGTGTCCCCCTTTCTCCTTTGAGAGAGAGGACTTGATAAATGCAAAAAAAATAAATTAAATCTACTTAATATCATTGGACCCCTTGAGAGGCCAATCAATAGGATTTGGACACTCTTTGAAGGTAACCTATCTAGGGGCTTGACATGTGTCCTACTTGCCTCTTGAGCAAGGGGTGCCCTTTGGGAGAGAGAGTGATCAAGCAACCACGAGAGAGGTAATGTAATAAAATATAATATATAACCAACCCAAATGATTTTCTCATATTAAATTGATCATTTAATGTGGGAGAATAAATGGGAGCAAGGGTTAGGATATAGGCATGTGCTTACAGATCTATCTGAACACGGGGCCAATGGTTAAGGGGCCCAAATGAGAGATGGTCTGTCAAAGAGCAAGGCTAACCAGTGGAGCTTAAAGACCTTAGGGTTAGCTTCATTGAAGACCTCCAAAGGTTAGTGTTAAAAGTCCTTTGACTTAGGTAAGCTAGGGATGTGCTTGAGGTGGGAACGCGGCCCAAGCTTGAGGTGCTTGTCGTGCCTGAAGACTGACATGCTTGAGATGCTTGAAGTGCTTGATGATTGAGATGCTTGAGGTGCTTTTCATGCTTGAGATGCTAGGGTTGTACTTGATGTGGGAACCTAGCCCAAGCTTGAGGGGCTTAAGGGCCGAGCTTGTGGTGAGAACTGGGCCCAAGGTTGAGGGGCTTGATGTGTCACAAAAGTCAACACATATCCCTACAAGGAGGGGGAGAGCCATGCAAGTAGGACGGGTGGTTGCTTGACCAGTCTCTCTCTCTCCCAAAGAGCACCCCTTGCTCAAGAGGCAAGTAGGACACATGTCGAGCCCCTAGCTAGGTTACCCTCAAGGCGTATCCAAAGCCTATTGGTTGGCCTCCTATAGTGGCAGCTCTTGCAGCTTTTCTTTTTGGGATACCCTTTTCTTGGCCTTCTTTGTAGCTTGCATTGCTCCTGTTAGGGGAAGTCAGTGTGTCAAAGTTAGAAAATTGTGCAGGTTATGCTCTGAAATGCCCTTCAGTCTGAATTGCTGACAAATTGAGTCCAATTTGCTTCAAATCAGTTTTGGAACATGCATAGATGCATAAAAACATGTAAAGGTCAAATTCATAAAGTCCAAGCAATTTTTTTTAACAAAAGTAAATATTCCCGATTATTTACAGCTGAGGAATTTTTCCAAGTTTTTGCATTTTTGGCATCGTAGGCTTGAAATATATAGCAATTAGATACTCTGAGTGAAGTGTGGGCTCATTTGAGTGCACAGGGTGGAAATGGTGCCAGATTTAGGCTTTCCGTCTCTGAAACAGTAGATATAAAGGGATTTTGAGATTTTGAGATCCAAACTTGCTCAAACTTGGTTAGTGGGCTTGGGACATCATGTGCTTTGGTCCCATTATGTCAAAATTGTAATTTTTTCCTCATTTTGGCAAGAAAGTAAATAATCGCGATTATTAACTTTTTCATCAAAATGAACATTTTTTGGTGCAACTTGGTTCTAGGCATGATGTAGACCCTGTGTCTGAGATATGGTGTGATTTGGATTAAAAAAATGTAACAGATAACTCAAAATTTGCATTGGAAGGACTTCTTTGCGTTCTTTGACAATTTTCCAAGTTATCATTGATCAGTTTGGCTCATACTTGAAATATGGTATGTAATAGGTGTGTACAAATGATAGGTGAAGGGATGGTACCAATTTCAAGCCAAAAAATTACAAAAGTAAATAATCACAATTATTTAGTCAACGTTTTTTTGCTAAACTTGCAAATTTTGACCTAAACATATTCAGTACACCTAAAACAAGTCCTGAATTGAATTCGGTAAAGTTTTGTCTTGTAGGCATCACTTCGTGCTTTGTCGACTCTGAATTTACCATTTTTTGTGACTAAATGGCTTGTGGAGTTGGTTAGTTACTTTTGAGGCTATGGACTTGTCCATTACATAGTCCTGAAGCAACCCATCCAGTTTTGGCCCATTTGGAGTCAGTTTGACTTCGTATGTCAAATTTGACGCTTTGTAGCCTTCGAACTATTTTCTGCTTTTTGGGAGCATGCCTTGATTGTTTTTATGAAACCCACCATATACATTGTGTATAGACCCAGTTTATAAGCTGTCTGTGGAGTCAAAATCCAATTCTAGCATCTGCCAAAAACCTAGCTTTTCTTCTTGGGATCCCCTCGACCCATGCCGAATGGTCAACCGTTGATATAGAAGTGTTCTATTATATAGGGACATGCTACATTTCAAGTCTCGTCCGATTTGGTTCAGCTGACAGGCCGCTATGGTCAATTTTTCGTCGTAGGACTTCGTGCACTGCTATGTTTCTAGTGTTTTTTCCTTGAGCTTAGACTAGCTATCGGCCATACAGAAGTGATCATTGATAAGTATAGAACTTACCCATCTTGTCTCGTGTGAAATGGTGCTATAAATAGGCGACTGTAGACTTCGCAAATCGTGCGAAGAAGGTCGAAAGCTCTCTCTCCAAGGGCGACAAGTGGAAATGAGGTGATTTTATACTACCTTGGATATCTATACTCGGACTTCCCAAACCATTTTCCCCCAACTTCCCTCTGTTAGTCCGACTAGGCCGTGAAATCTATGTTAGACTCAAAAATTTCCTCAATCGGATTCCTGTAGCTCATTCTGCAAAAGTAGGCTTTAGTCGCCTAATTTGGGCTTCCCGCTTCTATCTGCCGATTTGATTGAATTTTTTTGTGCCTGTTCGTCTTGTCCTTCTGATCATCATCGTATCTTCAATTTTTCCATATGAGCTCATTTGCTATTTATTATTAAATTTTTGACCTGTTTATTGAAAAAATTAAAGAGTTGGGTCTTGAGTAATTAACTCAAGGGTTTCTGATGTCGAGGTTTTCTTTTGTTGTCTTCCAAAAAGAAAATCTTGTAGCTTGTGTGCTCTTTGCTTGATTGTACCCTCAGGATGCTTTGATATGATGATGTCATGAGCTGTGGATATTAATAATGATGGTTGTCGAGATTTTACCCGCCATTGGTATCGTGGTTTGCTTTGGTTAGAATGTTGTGGTTGAGTCTTTTGAGTCTTAACTCTCCATTGCTTGATTGGTTTTACAGTTTGCGGAGAAGATAAGTGCTCCTTTTTCTTCCAAAACCATTTCGTGTTAGGTTTCCTGCTTGGAGATGCTCCTCTTTGTGTTTTGAACCTTGGAACCGTCTTTGATACAGTAGATGAGGTTTTGGGCACCCAGATTTGAATTGGCTTATTCTTACGTTGTGCTTTTGGTACCCAAATTTTCCTGACTCCTTGCATGCTACTTGTAGCATTTGCATGTATATAGGATGGAGAAGATTGATTGCTTCGTGGTTTGCTCTGCTGGTAACCTACTTTCCATTCCTCCTTGCTTGGTGCAATTGGAACAATGAGTTGTCCGCCTTTAGGTGATAGCTTGAGCCGATTGGTATCCCAATCTGGTACTGCCTTGTACGTCCACATCTATGAGATTCCAAGAATCATTGTTTCATTCATGTGTTCATCTAGTAAGCATACAAATTGATGAGGTTATGAACATCCATGTACTATCACATTTAGGTTGACTATTCTCAATGTCAGTGTTGGATTCTTATTGCATCCTTTAATAGTCGATAATCCTGCTGTCAAAGACTGACTTGTTGCTTTCTTGTGTGTGGAATAACTGACTGCATTTACTTGAGCTCCTGTATCGACCAATGCATTTGCGTTATGATTGTTCAACTATACTTTGATGCAAAGGTTCATTCCATCTAACCATTCATCATCTATTGACACTGCATCTTTCTATAATTCCCATTGTCGGTCATCTAGTTCTAGAGTGTTGATGGGAATAGGTATTTGTTGATTCTTGAGAGCAGCTTTCCTTTTGAGTACTCAAAGTCGAGCTTCTTCTTGGGCTTCATCAATAACCTGCTGTCGTTTTATCTTTTGTTGCTTTGTTGCATGCATTCTTTCTAGCAATTCATTGGTTAGTGGAAAATTGTACTTCTTTAAACGACATCCACTAATCCAATTAACCATTGGTTCACCATCTAGGGTGGAGAACTTAACTGCTCCACTTGGAGATACATCTTTAATGATAAACGGTCCGTTTCTCTTTTTCTTAAACGTGGGAATGTGTTGCTTAAGGGAATAGACTAAAACTAAGTCCCCTTTCTTGAAGATTTTTGTAATTAGATGGGAATAAAAAAAAAAATGTTTTCGCTTTGTGCATAGATGTGAGCTACACTTGTTAGCCTTTGCTCATCAAGCTTTTTAAAATGTTCAAGTCTCTCTGACAATTTGTGTCCAATCCACTCAAGATCCTTAGCTACCCTTAGTGTCGGTAATAGAAATTCTATTAGCAATATGGCATCAAGACCATAAATAAGATTAAAGGGTGTAGCACTTAAAGCTGTTTTGAATGAAACTCTATAAGCCCATAGAGCAGCATGGAGATTCATTTCCCAATCTGTCCTTCTTGAACTAACCACTTTAGTCAATACCGAGCTAAGAATTTTATTCGTATGCTCATCTTGTTCATTTGCTTGTGGGTGATAGGGAGCCAATTTGTTATGGATGACCATAAATTCATTAAGCAAATACTCAATTACCTCATTGAGGAAATGAGTTCCCCTATCACTGACAATTTCTATAGGCAGTCCATATCTTGTGAACACGTACTCATACAAGAATACGGCTGTGGTTCTGGCATCATTCTTTTGAGTTGCTTTAGCCTCGGCCACTTAGTCAAATAGTCCGTAGCTACAATGATATATTAAGCTTGGGTTCTATAAGCAGGTGGTTGTATTGGTTCAACAAAGTCTATACCCATTTTGCAAAATCTCTAGCCCCCATCATTGGTTTTAAGGGCATGCTATCTACACGAGTTGGCATTTTTGCTCGTTGACAAGCATCACACCTTTGAACATATTCTTTGGCATCTGCAAAAAGTGTTGGCCACCATATGCATGCCATTAAGGTTTCTATTGCAGTGGTTTCCCTAGACAAGTGACCTCTAGCTAATCCAGCATGTGCTTGTTCTATAATGGAAAT
Organism: Adiantum capillus-veneris; assembly: GCF_014529385.1. Taxonomy (NCBI): domain Eukaryota; kingdom Viridiplantae; phylum Streptophyta; class Polypodiopsida; order Polypodiales; family Pteridaceae; genus Adiantum; species Adiantum capillus-veneris. The sequence goes on from NC_140948.1 coordinate 121,758,275, forward strand.
ATATTCGTCTTCATTTGCACAAAGACACAATTGTTGATCCTTAACTCTCCGATACAGTTGGTTTCCAATAAGAGCATAGTCTCTTGCTTCAGTTTCAATTGCTCTTTAACGACGTTTACTCATATCCTCAGGAAATGTTTGGCTTGATAAGTAAGTAATTAGATAGTTACTCCACTTAGGAACATGCAACATTTGGAACAATGTCACATGAGGTATGGGCACTTGTTTTTTACATTGAGGACAATTTTTTACAAATGAATGAACATCCCTCCTTATAGTCGGCCAAAATAATCCAAGTCTCAAGATCCGTTGCATAGTTTGGTCTTTCGCAAAGTGAAGCCCTACTACTGTAATATGTGCTTGACTTAGGTATTGGGTTTTCTCTCCAGGATTAATACATAAAATCAATATTCTATCTCGATAGCTAGTAATTGATACATAGCCGATTGTTCAATTAATCCGTTTGTAATAGGAAACGGTATTTGCAAATCCACTTGAGCTATGGTCATCAAGGATACCATGTTTTCCGACCATCGAGGTATCAATTCAATGGAGAACAGATATGCATCTAATAGATCATCTTCTACTCCCTTAGGTGGTTCTCCTGAAACAATCCTTGACAAATGATATGCTCTTTCATGAGTGGTTCTCTTTTTCACAACTATAGTGAAATCAAATTCCAGAAGAATGATGAACCATCTCACTATTCTTCCTATGTTGCACGGCTTGTTGACCAAGTACAATAAGGCTTGGTGGTCCACAAAGAACACAACTTTGTTAGCTAATTGGTAATATCTATACTTTTTCACGGCATAGATAATTCCTAGTGCTTCCCTTTTGGTTGTGGTGTAGTTTTTCTTTGCCATATTTAACTATTGGCTAGCATAAGAAATAGGAAAATCAATTTTCTTGTCTCCTGGTTGAGCTACTATACACCCACTGGCAAAATTGGAAGCATCTACATGTATGTGGAATATCTTATTCCAATCTGGTGCTTTCAATATTGGAGCTGAAGTGAGAGCTTGCTTAAGCTTCATGAAGGATTCTTCACACTCATTAGTCCATTCAAATTGTGTAATCAAGTTGTACATGTGTTTTGCAATTATAGTGTACATGTAAAAGAAAAAGAATCGTATTTAATATCCACAATATCCAATGAAGGCTTGAACCCTTTTGACTGTTGTCGATCTAAGCAAATCAGCAATAACATGAATTTTATCCATATCAGTAGCTATGCCATTCTTAGACACTATATGTCCAATAATTTTGCCTTGTCTGCCCATGAATGTGCACTTCTCAAACTTTAAGCAAACCCTATAAAGTCTACATTTTCGAATACCTTTTTGAGGTGTTCAAAACGATCAGCTCGGATTGATGAATGTACACATAGATCATCCATATATACTTCCAAGAAATTCCGAAGATATTCTTTAAAATCATGGCTCGTCAATCTTTGAAAGGTGGCAGGAGCATTAGTTCACCCAAAAGGCATAACCCGATAGGCAAAAATACCCCATTCAGTTGCAAAGACAATTTTATGTTGATCTTTGGGGTCAACCAAAAGTTGATTGTATCCCGAAAAGCCATCTAAAAAACTGTAAGCTTCTTTTTCTGCAACTCGTTCTAAAACATGCTCAGTGATTGGAAGAGGAACGTTGTCTCTAATGGTAGCTACATTCACTTTCTTGAGATTGACACACACTCGTAATTTTCCATTTTTCTTGGGGACTACCACAATTGGAGACACCCAATCTGTGTGTTCAATTTCATAAATGAATTCGGCTTCCTTTAGCTTTTCAATCTCTTCTTTGATCTTTATGGCAAATGTCTCATTATAAGTGTATGGCCTTTGTCTGCTTGGTTTTGCATCATCTCTCATCGGCATGGTATGTTGATAGATTTCTGGATCAACATCCTTGAGATCCTTATAAGACTAAGCAAAGATATCTCAATATTCTTTCATTAAGCTTAACAAAATCTCTTCTTCTTCTTCCGTCAGGTCATTTGCAATGTAGGCTGGTCTAGGCTCTTTACCTGGTTCCGCCAGATCTATCTTTTTTGTGTTTTCAAGTCCTTCGTAGGACTCGCCTTGTTTTTGTAGTTCCCTGACAAGTTGTTCGACTATGATTTTTCGATCTTGGAGAGTATATTTCTTGTAATGAGATGGAACACTCATTACATCTTTACCATCCTCTTCAGTGGTTTCCATTTCAGTCGTATATATCTCCTTTAGAGTTTTTTTCAACTCTTGATATTTCTTTCTTCGTTCAACTCGCGTCATGGTTGAATTATTGTCCTGGTATTTAGGCTTTTCTTGAGTTTCCTTTCTTGTTTTTCTCAATGTTTTTGACATTCCCTGTTTTTCGTTTAAAGGATATCTACCAGTGATTTTGTCTTTGACACAATCATGTGCATCTATCTGCATCAGAAACTGTGTTCTACTGGAGACTTATGGCATAGGTCTAGCTTTCAAGTTTCTGGTGTCTCTTTTCTTCTATACCATTTTTGTCTTATCGGTTTTTGGTTTGGAAAGTCAAAAATATTTTCCTCCCCTCCTTTCATGAGTAGTTTAGCTCTCACATGTTATTTTTTTGACCCCAAATCATCTGAGGTGGTTGAATGTTCTTCTAACTCATCTGTTGCATCATAGTAGAGGTCTAAAAAGACTTGTTGAGCTTTCATAAAGTCCCTCGATTCTTGAATTTCTCCTTCAATGTGAGGGTTGAGATCATTTAATAGCCATCCTCATTGCAAAATTGAGTAGGCATAGACGTATTTACACATACATCCATTGTTGCTAGAATTTGAGTCCACTCAAATGGCTCAAACAAATGCTCCGGAAAGGGTTCAGGTACATAGGCTTTATTTGTGCAATCCCTTTCTGAGATACATTCTTCTCTTTTTAAGCTCCCATTTTATGAGGCTCCGCAGATCCAAATTGTTGTGTCTTTGTTCAACCAAGATGGAAGCTTAGTTTCAGCCAAAGAGACTGAATCAAATTCTTGTATGGGCATTTTCATGATATCTCTATAAGTGTGATCTTTTAGATTGACCCTTGTTATTGATCCCACTTGCTTCAAGTACAGATAATTTTTTTCCCAATCTTGAATGAGTTCTACTTGTCGCATGAAAGGTCTTCCCAAGATGATTTCATGATTGAGTTGCTTTCCAAAGTCTACTATGGCAAAAGTGTGTTGATATTATCCCACATGAATTAACTATCACTTTTTCAAGTAATCCTAAGGGTCTTTTGATGTGTCCATCAACCAATTGCAATTTCATTCGAGTTTGTCTAATGATTGGTTGTCCCCAGGATTCCCATGCTGCTTTCGTGGCTATGGCTATGCTGCCCCACTATCCAGTATTGCCATGGTTTCTATGTCATTATATCTCATTGGAAGGGTTGTGTTTCCTTCTTCCCCTTCGTAGTATTCTCCGACTTTGTTCATTGGAACAGATGGAATCTCTTTGTTATCCAATTTGTGTTTCAATTTTCTCAAATTATTTGCGATTAGCCGCGTTATCCCCACCTTCTCTAGAGTTTTTTGTAGATCATTCCATAAATATGGTCTGATTTTCAACAGTTCTCCTAAAGTAAGAGTGCATTGAATGGGTGTAGACCTGATTGAATGAATGTTGTCTACCTCTATGGTCTATTCCGCTCTCTTTATCTGAGTGGTTTTATGCACTATGGATTCATCTTTGTTATCTCCCAAGTAAGAGGGTAATGTTTTCAAAGTCAATGGTTTAGACATTCTTGAAGCTTTAGAGCCGCAATCCCCATACAAGGATTGTGCATCCATGTCCATATCAGGAGGTAGGTTGTCTAACCAAACTTCCTCTATAGGAGCTGACTTCAGAGTTAGTCTTCCATCATTAATCTCTCTAACTTTCTCCCATAAGTGTCCTGGCCAGTCTTCTTCTACAAAAGAAATTCCGTCTAAGGCATCTTCGTTGTCCGGCACCATAAGTTCTGCTTTTTTTGTTTCAAGGTGGGGTTCTACCACCTCTTCTGATTTCTCTTTACTGGTTCCTACCACAAGCTCTTCAGGTTTTGCCATACTCTTGAGCTTTGGTTTTTGTTTTTCCTGCATCTCTTGAGTAATTCTTACCAAAATTTTGATAAGCTTCAAGCTTAGCTACTTCCATGTCTAGAGAAGGATAGTTTTTTCATTTATTTTCCATGTTTTGGCCTGCTTTAAGTCCCACTTGGTAAGCTTCCAAGGTTGCATTAATTGGCTCAAAATTTTGTCTGCCAAAATTGATTCTCCAGATTTTACAATGGTTTCCTTGATTTCATTTTCAGTTTCTTTCACTTTTTCCCGAAATAGTTTCTTTGCTTTCTCCTAGATTTCAGCCCTTTGTTTCTGTTTTCTCATTTCATACCTTTTGCTTCTGCTTCTTTGGTCTTTTGAGAGTAAATTTTTGTATTCTCAGAATCATCAGAGGAGTTATGTTTCTTTTTCTTAGCTTGGGCTCTGGTGAGTACCTTGATTGGAACAATCGGTCACTCTCGGATGAGCTACTAGGTATCACTTGGACTACGTTCACGACTGTTTTACCCTTGTTTAAAGGATTTTTTGGACAATCTTCAGGGAAGTGTCCTCCTTTTTTGCAACATTGTATGCAATAAGCTTCAACTGGCTTAAGGTTCTTGTCCGGCTCTGGGCATTCATTTTTCCAATGATCATTTGCACCACATTTATGACAATTTTCAGTTCTTGGCTTGATCATGGGTCTTACCATAGGAGGTCTAACACCTTGATTAGCTACATAGTACATCGGTGCAAGTCATAGGTTCTTCCGTTGGTGGTGGATGTGAATTATACCAGTCTCCTTCTACCATTATTGTAGATGGACTAGGCTCAGCATAGGGTGTAACAGGCACTAGTGCTTGTTCATCTATGACTCCGTCTGGATGCATGTACTTTACAGGCACTGCATTATGTCCTGGAAATGGAGGTTGTTGACCCAACACAGGCTAAGGGCTTTCCATAACTATTGGTGGTCTTTGAGCTGCGGTCATATTAGGCTGATATCTGTACATGGGTTGTCCTTGTGGCCTCATAGGTACGTATTGAACATTCCCATCATACTTTGGTCGACACTCATTGGTCTCATGGTTGGTCTATTTTTCCTTGATTGCACACCATTTCTACCGCCTAATTGGTTGTCCCTGTTGAGGAATCCCTTGTCCTAGTCCCCCCATAGGTGCTTTTTGCATGTCATTCATCCTTTTGAGCATGTCCTCTATGGCTGAAAGCAATGCTGCAACAACAGTACCCACTTGTGCTGGTTTGGTGGATGTTGTTTTCTCGCTTTGGTTATCCTTAAGGACATGTTCTTCATTGAAAATATCACAACTGTCTCCTAAGCCAATTGCATTTGACACACACTCTTCTAGGGTCATATGCTTCTTGCTATACAGTATAGCACAAAGTTATTTGTTTAGCAGTCTCTCTATAAAAAATGATACTAGTCTTTCCTCTACAGGTATCTCGACCTCTGGGCATCTTGCAATGTATTGCTTCATTTGAGTTGCACAATCCCTAACAGACTCACCATGTTTCTATTCGAAGCTATAGATTTGAGCTATTGTATTATGTTTGATCCCTGTTTTGGAACATGCAGCTACAAATCCTTGAGCTAATGTATTTAAGTCCATGATTGACCTTGGTGGAATGTTTTGGAACCATGTCAGTGATTTTCCTTCTGATGTCATTCCAAATCCCTCGAATTGAATATGGAAATCAAATATGCGTTCTGCTCTTAGCACTTGCTTAAAGCTTGCTAAGTGGTCATATGGATCCCCAGATCCACTATATTTTCTGACCCATTTCTGAAAATCAGCTGGTCTGACACGTCTATTTGGTTCAACTCCTGATCCCTTGGTAGTTGGTCCTGTTCCGAATCCTTCAAACCAATCTGTTGGAAATAGTGACTCATGTAGCCCTGGACTGGCTTTAGTGTCACTCGGTTTTCTTCGTGATGAGATGGTTTTTGGTTTTTTAACATTACTCCTCAAAAGATCTCTCATAGAGTTCATCTCTTGGAATAGTTTCTGGTCCTTGGCCCAATATCCAATTCCTTAGCACCCTTGATATTTGGTTTGTTCCACCTCTTCAGGAGTCATCATAACAAATTTATTGTTATAACAATCCCTAAACAGGTAGGTCGGTAGATTTGCTGAACCCTTGTAGTTGATTTTGAAGATATAAATGATCTTCATGGGCGTTAGCTATCCTGGTTTGGCATGAGAAGTCCATAGAAGATCTTTGACGTTTCTATTCTCCCAACAATAGACTCCGATCTTAGGATTATCCGTGCTAAGCCGTTTCAAAGGCTTCAAATCAACTTGATCGTATCCTTCGAATTCTAAAGTTGGTGGTCCTTCTTTTGCTGCCATATCTAGAATTAGGATATTTACTTCTAACCCCCATTTGTCTATCATGTCAGGGTTTTCGACTTGTAAATACTGAGTTTCGGTTTTATCCATGTACATTTTTTCTTATTTGTTTGCCCTGATTTCCTCTTCAAACTCTATGTCATGGTCATCAATGCGAATGGCATACTCTTCATTAGGATCCAGGTAAACCTGAGCTCCATGGAGATTAGTCTTATAAAAAGAGAGTATATGGTTATAGCGCACTGTCGTTCCAATTTCTGAGTGAGTCGAATAGGAAGACATTTCAGATGTTGATTCTGAAAAAGTGTTTGAGACTTCTTCCAAGATAGTGCACAAGTGATTGCCTTGATTCACACTTTCTTCGATGGATACTCTACTAGCGGTCTCTCCAAATATGCCTTGATTTGCTAGTGTAGACGAGATCTAAGGTTCATATAGACTTGTGAAGCCCTGGATAGGGACTTCTTGTCGGATTGACTTGATTGCAACTTCTGTCAAGCTTTCAATTCCTTGTCTACAACCTGATTCCTGTATCAGTTTTAATCAAGTTAGCTATTGTTTCACAAAGACTGTACACTTCTTGCTAACTATTGTGATTGGTCTATGTATATCACTTCAAATCGAGCTAAGTGAGTTAGCAATTGAGACTTTCAGATTCTACTTTTGCAAAAAGCCAAAGGACTAATCTGCAACCTGGAAACTGAGTGAACATGTACTAATTTGGATCCGATTGAACCCAAAATTTCCGGGTGGCCTTGTATTATATTGGTCTAACACTGTATAAGTTCAAAAGTAAAAAATGGTGTCTCTGTGTAACAGTAGTAAATAATCGTGATTATTTACTTTTCTCAAATTTTTGCACTTTTTGGCTTGATTTGCCAAGCATACAACTTGTTAAGGTCTCTGGAGAAGTTTCACTAAGTTTGAACAAAATTTGTTCAAGTTATCAACTGTTTCGTGTCCGTAGACTCGGTTTTCAAGAATCTGGCTTAAGTCTCACTTTTGTGATCCAAATTTCACCAAAATTGATTTGTGTGGTGTACTTGATATGCTTGACCTTGTGGTATACTCAAATGTGCAAGAATATCAATTTTTGTAGCATATGTAAATAATTACGATTATTTACTCCTGCTATTTTTTTACAATTTTTTGCAACAATTTTGACACAGATCTGTTAAGCAGCTTAACTTAATCTCCCTAGCCAAGTTTCATCAAGATTGGACAATTTTTGTTCAAATGGTCATCAGTTTTATATCTGCAGACCGACTTTGCAATTTTGGCCACAATTTTCAATCCAATGATCGGAATCTTACCAAATTTGGTTTGTGGGTTCAATACAACATGCTAAAGCTAGTGGTATGCTGACTTGGTCAAAAAAGTTAAAAAATGGGACAAAAGTAAATAATCGTGATTATTTACTTCTGACAAATTTTTGCATCTTTTTGGTCAACTGAGCATGTACACTTGTCTATCACATCAATATAAGCCTATAAGTCAAGTTTCATTGAGTTTGAACAAAATTTTCTCAATTTACACTCAAGTTGTCGAAAGTCAGTACAAAATTTAGAGTCTCTGGTATCAACCTTGGTCACTTTTGAGCTGAAAGTAAATAATCACGATTATTTACTTTAAGCCTAAAATGAACACTTTTTTGAACTTTTTCCTTGGACAGTCTTTTCATGAGCTATGTTAAGCCTCTGAGTCAAGTCAAAACTTAATTTGGTCTAAATTGTCAAGAAAAAGTAAATAATATGAGTGTTTGCAAACTCTTGAAATTTTTATCTCAATGTGTCCTTGAGCTTACCCACTGGTTCATACAACTTTTAAAGCATACTCTCCAATCGGATTGAGTGGTTGACAGTCTTCTGGTGCTATTTCTAGCCGTAGACTTGAAATTCTACAACTTCACATAAAAACTCACAATTGATTCTTTTGGAAAGAGCAATGTCTTGAAACCACCTCCGATTCTACTTACCCTACTCCTAGATTCTACTGCAATGGGATTGTGGAAAGTGTCCACAAACACTCGTTTTCTTGTTTTTTATGGTTTCTTGAGCATTGATCTTAAGACTTGTCTTGTCCATCAATCATTCTCAAAATCCTAACCTAATCCTACAATCTTACAATCCTAAAGGTACTTAGCAAGTACGACTTACTTCCAAGCTACCTTTACACAGCAAAAGACGACAATTTAAGCTATGCGGTTTTCTAAAAAGAAGTTTTTACTCTAGGAGACCCTAGAGGAAGTTAAAGGATAACTTCCCAAGATGCTGGTGTTTTTTACTAGTTTAGGTCTCTTTGATCCCCGGCAGCGGCGCCAAATGTGGGACGGGTGTCTAACCTCACTCCTATCTTATTGCAGACGTAGCGAGAACCACGAATATAATTGTTAATCCATGGGACAAAGCTGACTTGACTAGTGCATAGATGCTACAAGAGGTTGTCAATCTCTTGTAAAACAACAAACAACTCACATCTAACTCAGGCTGCACTCAAATGACTGAAATCACCAAAAGCTAATCGCTCATCGACAAATAAATCACATCCATTACAACATCAAACGACATCCAAACGTTACGAAACTTCTAGGACATGTTATAAGACCTAAGCACACATGCTTATGGTCTCAAATCTCACTTTAGGTCAAGTGCACAAATCACAATTATTAACAGCAGTGAGTTTTTGACCTAGTCGTTTTCGACCCAGATGCATCTAAATGCTTAGCAATGATGCCCCAATACCCCGCCTATACTTATTTTATGATTTTAAAGCTTAAATTCTTACTTATGATGAAATTAAGCCGTGGGTGGACGACACCAAAAGCTACGGATTACCATGAAATGCTTACGTCAATGCGTAGAGCTCTTACTTGCGGTTGCAACGTAACAGACACGATTGCAATGTGACAACAGGGAGAGGAGTAGGAAGCGCGAGAAGGAGAGAAGTGAGCGTCGTTAGCTCACGCTGTGTTTCTATTATCCAAAACTTCTAAAAAACTTACAAAAATTGGCTTTTATACCTTAGCCGAGGTTTTTGGTGGTCAAAACTAATAATCTGGGAGCTCTAACTAAAGACAGGTTGATACAATCCGGAAGCTTGTAGCCCCGGCTCATCGATTATAATATTTATCCGAAAAGTAGGAGTTACAATTCAGAAAAATAATTGTGTTTTTACAATGAAAGCTGCGAAAAATGGTATTCGAGTTAGCTTGCTACTAACAGGCTCACTCCTCTAGAGACAGCAGCTCCCATACGGATGGGGGCCTTCATGCGACTGGAGGTCCTTATTACAATTTGGGCTTGTTCTTTGAGGTTTAGGGAGAGGATTTCCGTCACAGCATCTCGGTAGAGGCTCTACATGTTGCAGTGTTGCTTTTAGAAGATACAAGTTTTGGGTATCTGTGGGAGGACCAATGTCATAGATCCTGACCCCGCAGATCTTGGGACAGGCCACAGGTGGCTTTGGGCTTGGAAGAGCTTCCCTTTGGCACGAGCGCAGTGGGACCCTGGAGAGTGGTTCTGGGGAGACCCCTTCTCTTCAGTCTCGACCACCCTGGGATTCCATTTCTTCAGTACACAGTTCAACTAGGGCGCCACATACTGGCAGCACAGAGAGAGAGGCTCATCGTGCTACAACACTTTATTGGCATGAGGAGGGTCTCAGAGCTGAGATCTTAATAAGTTTTTGGGAGAGGTTGTGGGACTCCAGACTGCCGAGGAGAGTCACTTTGTTCCAGTGGTGGCTAGTTGCACACAGAGCTACAATAGTTGGGAGTTGGCTAGTGCACATTGGCTTTTTGGTAGCTTGTGGCCATCCTTTAGAGAGTCAGCGACACTGATTATGGGACTGCCCCATGGCATAGCATGTTCAACTTCCGGATCTTTGGCTGATTCCAGCTCTTTCCACAACTTCATAGTACACCCAGGGTGTTGCAGCCTAGTCCACTCTCACGAGCCCTGCGCTCCATTTTGAGATGGCGTCCACCAGGATGATAGTGATCTGGGGGGTCAAACTACACTTTAGCTGGTCACAAAGCCTACCCCAAGGAGTGGTGCAATGAGATAGAGGTGTGTTGGGAGCTCGTCTGTGGTGTGATACTCTGGTTCATTTGGCGGGCCTGCTGCTTTCGCATCTTCGAGGCTCGCCATGTCCCACTGGTAGAGACTATTCATGATTTTTGGTTGGAGCTGATTCACACTCTCAGGGGTCAGTTCAACAGAATCCATGTTAGCTTCAACCGCATGCGGGAGTGCAGAAAGTTTTCTTGTGACTCTGGCGCCCAGGGCCTTTCTTCACCATGGTCCACGGTGTACCCAGATGGCACTATCGTCCACCTGTCTCGCTCTTTCCTCCTCCCATCTCGTGATTTAGCCCCATTGTACATATTTTGTTTTCTCATTAGGAGAGTCTCCCCTTGTTGTTGATGTAGCCCTCTCTAGGAAAGACGATTGTAGCCCTGTGGGCAATTTTAATGTACTGTGACACGACAAAGAAGAGGAATTTTCTTAATCTTGAAAGCTTTTCATTTTAAGCCGTATATCATGATTGTGTACATATATTTTGAATCTGACCTCTCTCCCTCTTTGTAGGGATACCCAATCATGTAATTGGATGCCCTTTAGAAGGAGGCTAGTATTGCAGGTGCAAATCGGGCAAAAAAAAATTTACTCGATTAGTAAAGTTTCCCTTGATAAAGTGCAACATTTAACAAAGATCTCGATGGATTAGCATTGTTTGTTGCATGTACTTGTAATTTATCATCATAATGAGAATTTCTTTTCAAAGGGGAGCTCAATATCTAATTTGCTTGTCTTGAATGTCTACATCAATAAACTAAATAGTGCAACAATTACAAGATTTAGTGTTTGCAAGTTGAAATTTAGCAATACAGTAACCAAAGCATTCTAGTATTCCTTTCTTGTTGAAGAGAGGATGATTGAAGGGTACAATGGGTGTGGGTCGAGGAGAACTCTTCTTGATTCACAAGAGGAATTCACCCTTGTCTGACATTCAAGAAATTGACATAAATTAGGAATGAGTTTTGATCATGATGGTGTTTCTACACAAGGAATGCATGCAATTAGATACTTTGCAAAAATCCTAACTTATAAGCAGTCATCTAGGTACAACTAGAGGCTAGTAATTTACTTTCTTCCATAGGATGAGTGCAAGCTATGGAGAGTCTTGCGAATTAAGAAGATGCAACCCCTAGTGCCCCAAGGACTACCTTAAGGAGATGGAGAAATCTCTCTCATGAGTTGCATAAATCAAATAGGAAAAAAGGTGCACACCTTATATACACAATCATCTTATACATAGAGGATCCCCTGAGTCACCAAAGAGGAGCAAGTCAACATTTCCTAAGCAATATTCTATTACACAGAAGAGAGAGACTCATCATGCAACCCACTCTAAGAGGAGTAAGGCCAAGAGCACAGATACCTCAGATGATGAGGTAGTTCCTTGAAGAAGATGTGTTAAACACTTTTTGAGTGTAAATTAAAGCATAAATGTAATGGAAATGGCCTATGAACTTTGAGAAAAGCGAAATTAGGAGAATTAGAGTGAACATTTTTGTAAGACTACTTTGAGAACATAGAGGGTGAATTTAATTAGCGGTAGCAACATAACGTTAATACTTAATTAACTTGGCATGAACAATAATTTTGCAAGAGAGAGAGTTTAGAGAACATGACAACAGTTCAGGACCGGATTTATGTGGAGCAAGTCCTCAACTGTTGTCATGTTCTCTAAACTCTCTCTCTTGCAAAAGTATTGTTCATGCCAAGTTAATTAAGTATTAACGTTATGTTGCTACCGCTAATTAAATTCCCCTCTATGTTCTCAAAGTAGCCTCACAAAAATGTTCACTCTAATTCTCTTAATTCTGCTTTTCTCAAAGTTTATAGGCCATTTCCATTACATTGGTATGAGAGCTATTGGTTTCTATTTTCTTGCTTAAGAAGAGAGGTCCTTAAGTTGTCCATGAAAGTCTGGGCCTACTCATTGCAATAGCGTAAGTGGAATAGGGATCTATTATCTTGGTTGAGAAGGACTTAGTTTGAGGTACACCATTGGGAACTACAATCTTAATAATGGAGCCTCTCGGGGCTTGCCTTTGGCTTAACCATTATTGAGCTTCAAGCAAGCTCAACAGGAACCATAATCAACCGAGCAATGTTAGACCCTCTCCACTAGTCTTTGCAATCAACAATGTCTAAACCACGGGTGTGGCTACTTGAGAACTAATTTTCAAAGGTAAAGAAGAGTAGCGAGTAAGGTTTTTGAGGGTACCAAAGCACAAAGTAATATATACATAAGTTTAATTAGCATGGATGACAATAACTAAGAGAGTAAAATGAACATTGATAACTTTGCGGAATCCAAATAACAAGAAAGAAGCGAATCCCTAAGTTCCTCTGAAGATGTGGCTCCATGAAGACGGTGGTCTAGACGGTTGCAAACTCCTCCCAAGAGGAAACAATCAACCCACAGTCCTTCTCCTCATCATTCCAAAAGGGAAGAGAGGAAACAAAGGAAGAAAAGGGTAAGAAAGAGGTCACCCCTTCTTCACCTTTCTCCTCTTCTAACGAAAGCAATAGATATTCTCCTAGAGAATACAAGAGAGGAGGACATCGCAAATCTTACCCTGCATGATGGCCAAGGTCCCAAAAGCTCAATAAGTTCAATGAGGGAGGAAAGAGTATCTCTTTTCTCACCTATGATGGCACCTTTGGTGCTACCGACAAAGTATTGGCCTCCATCCAACAATTTGATGCGGCCTTTGGAGATGAGGGCTTCATGGAGTCCTCCAAGCTATGCTATGTAGCTATGCACTTCCAAAAATCTGTTCGTCAATGGTGGGCTAGCCTTCATGGCAACGACGAAGCCCCAAAGACATGGAGAAATCTATGAGTTTCCATCATGAAGCAATTCCTTGCAAGCGATGCAAAGGAAAAAGTGCTTACCGAATGGTGGAGTTTGAAGCTTCTCTCCCATGAGTCTATCCACAAATATGTGGACAAGTTTTGGGATTTACATCTCAAGGCTACAGTCTTGCCCCAAGCCGTTCTTGGGGCAAGAACGGCTTGCTTCTATCATTGACTAATCCACCACACTATGGTTGCTTCGTGCATCAATTTCCAACAAGAGGCTAGAAGGAAATTCAAGCCCATGGAAAGCAAAGATAAACGAGATGCAAAGGAGAAAACCAATGCCCAAAATTCTTTCCAAAGCAATTTCAACAACAACAACAATAATAATAACAATCGGTACAACGAGAAGGGAGTTTACAAAGGTAAAAATAAACTCTCTCCTGAAGAGCTTGAAGCTTTTTGAAAGGACCACAAATGTTTTAAGTGTGGGGAACAAGGACATGGATATCGTTCTTGCCCCAAGAGAAATGTCTGCAATGAGACTCCTAGAGCTTCCAATATTGACGCTCCAAAAGAGGATGCTCATTACAAAGGATCACCTCTCTCCTATGCTTGGGGAAAGGTAAGGGAGCATGATGCTTTCATCTTGTTTGACACTGGCTCTACTCACAACTTCATATCAATGGAGTTGGCCACCAAGTTGAGTATTAAAGCTTTTGAGATGGGAGATACTGTAACTGCCGATACAGCTTTCAAGGGACAACAAGCCTCCGTTACTCCCTTGATTGGGAAGTTGAGGCGTCATGTCCAAAGCTATGTCGACAAAGAAGACTTTTTTATCTCTCCTCTCCAACATGAGGATGTCATCCTAGAGGCACCATAGTTCAACCATATGGATGCCAACATGAAGTTCCCTGAAAGGATAGTCTACTTCACCTACAAGGAAAAGAGCATGCATATAGATGCTAGTGAGTCTGGTCGTACTATACCACTTGTAAATTCTCTTGATTTTGATAAATCAATGAAAAGCTCAGTTTCTGCGTACATGATTTTTGTCGAAGAGTCCCTAAAAGGTCCTAATGTTTCATCAAATGTAAATGGTAGGAATCAAGAAGAGTTAGACTTATCTAATTATCTAAAACGATTCCAAGATGTGTTCATCGATGACATCCCTATGGACTTACCTCCTAAATGAGGGGATGATGACCATCGGATTGAGATCCTACTAGGAAGCTCACCACCTAACAAGCCTCCTTATCGAGTTTCCCAAGCTCAACAAGAGGAGACCATGAGGCAAAGTACAAGATTTAAGGTTTGGTCTTTATGAATATCTAGTCATGCCTTTTGGCTTGACTAATGCACCAACCACATTCAATCGTTTGATGGAGAAAATCTTTAGACCCTACCGGAAATTTATTGGAGTGTTCTTTGATGATGTTATCATCTACTCCAAGTCTTTGGAGGAGCACAAGCAACATCTCCAAGTGATTTTTCAAGCTTTGAGGGAGAACAAGCTTTTTATCAATCAAAAGAAACACAAATTTTTCCTTCAAGAGATTCAATACTTAGGTCATATTATCCCTCAAAATGGTATTCGTATGGATCCATTGAAGTTGGAGGTAATAAAAGCATGGCCTAATCCAAGAAATCTACATGAGCTAAGAAGTTTTATTGGTATGTGTGCATACTATAGACGCTTCATAGCCAATTCTCTCAAATAGTAGGACCATTACATGACTTAACAAAGAAGAACGTTAAGTACTCATGGACTACTAAAGAGAAAAAATCTTTTGACAAGATTAAGGAAAAGCTTATCTCCCAACCAGTCCTTATGCTTCTGGATCTCTCAAAGCCATTTGAGGTCCAATGTGATACTTGTGGTGATTGCCTTGGAGTAGTCTTGCTTTAAGACGGGCATGCCATAGCATATGAGATTCGACGGCTCAATGGCAATGAAGGAATCTTGGGCATATACAAAAAAGAGCTTTTAGCTGTTCTACATGCCCTAGACACATGGAAGCACTAACTATTGGGGACTCCTTTTATTTTATGAATAGACCACCAAAGTCTCAAGTACTTCATGATGCAAACCAAGATGGTGGACAAAGTTTCTTTCACAATTTTATTTTCATATTGCTCACATTGCTGGTAAGCACAATCAAGTGGCTGATGCACTTTCACAACGACCAAAAGTTAATGTGGTGTCTATAGCAACCACAATGATCTATCTTCTATGATAGATGAGTATGCTACTGACCCTGACTATAAAGACATAATGTCAGCGCTTGCATTGGGGAAGAAAGAAGAACCATTCACCTTGCAGGATGGTTATTTTGTCCATGGAAATAAGCTATGTGCTACCCACTTCGTTCGTGCGAAAGTCATGTATGAATCCCATGCTCCTCCCTATGCGGGGCATAGAGGCATTCAATCTACTCTTTGAGGAGTAGGGACGTACTTCTATTGACCTACCATGAAAGTGAACATACAAGAGTATGTTTCAAAATGTGTGGTATGCCAAAAGACCAAGTATGATAGAGGGAAGCAATGTGGATTACTCCAGCCATTGCCAATCCCAAATTCACCATGGGAGAGTATATCCATGGATTTTATCTTTGGATTACCCAAGTCTATCCATGGGAATGTGGGAATATGGACAATAGTCGATAGGTTTAGCAAGCAAACACACTTTATTCCTGTCAAAAAAACTATTAAGGCACACCAAATGGAAACTCTCTTCATATCTTAGATTTTCAAACACCATGGATTGCCAACATCCATCGTGTCAGATAGAGATCCTAGAATGACTAGAAATTTTTGGAAAGGTCGATTTTAAAATCTAGGTACAAGATTGAATTTCTCTTCAGCCTATCACCCACAAATGGATGGACAAATTGAGATAGCCAATCTTACGATTCTCGATCTACTAAAGACTTATGTCATAGAAGTAGATCAACACTCACAATGGGAAAAGTACCTACCCCTTGTAGAGTATGCGTACAATAATATTATCCATACTTCTATGGTAAAAGCACATTTTGAAATCATTGAGGGAAGACCTAAAGGTCCCTTGCTACTTAAAGTACATGGGAAGATCTTTGCTGCTGTTGATGAGTATAGACGTGACCTACAAGAATCTTTCCAAAAGATTAAGGAGACTATATCCATCTCTCAACAAAGGCAAAAGGCTGATGCTGACAAGCACATAAGTGCCTTAACGTTTAAAGAAAATGATTGGGTCTTACTTAAGTTTCCCAAGGCTCGATTGAGGCAAACGACGGGCAAAAATCCTACAGGCCATCAAAAGTATTATGCTAAACTAGCAAAAAGATACTATGGTCCTTTTCAAATCCTTAATCCAATCAATGAGATGGTTTATCAACTTAAGCTACCCAACCATTGGCTCATACACAATGATTTTCATGTGAGACTACTTAAACCCTACAAAGGAGAGCCTTCAAGTGAACCAATTATTGAAGACCCTCCCGAAATCGAAGACCAAGAAGAGGTGCTACAACCCGAAGCTATCCTTCGGCATGGTACTACGGCATGAAGACAAGGTACTAAGACATGGTAAGATTATCCGACGGTATCTTATTTAAGTTCAAAAGTTATCCTTTTTAAGATGCTAGATGGATGCAAGAAACTCAGCTTAAGGATAGGATGAACTTTGTCAATGCTTACAATGGTACATTAGAGTAAGCAAATGTACATGTTATGTTTTTTTCTTATAAGACTAATTCTCTTTTTATTGTGCACAAATTTAAATAGTATGCATGCTTAGAATCATGTTTGTGATGATGACGTCTCTCAAACACCGAGTAGAATTTGTCACTGTACTTTGGGAGAATGAAATGGACTAAAGAGCAGACATGCTTGCGGCAGCAATATCTCCCAAGCACCGACAAATGGATTAGTCATCCATTTTGGAATGATGTCGTAGGGTAAAAAGGGATCCTCTACCCGATAAGAAACATCACTAATGACTAAAACTTTATCTCTTCTACCTCATAGTCGAGGACAACTATGATTTCAAGGGAGAGGTAATGTCATAATATCTAATATCTAACTATAACCAAATGATTTTCTCATATTAAACTGATCACTTGATGTGAGAGAATAAACGGGAACAAGAGTTAGAATATACATATGTGCTTTGGATGCATCGCAGCACGGGACCAAAGGTAATGGGTCCAAATGGGAGATGGTCTATCAAAGAGCAATGCTAATGGAGCTTAAAATACCTTAGGGTTAGCTTTGTTAAAAACCTCCAATAGTTAGTGTAAAAAGCCTTGGACCTTAGGTAATCTAGGGTTGTGCTAGAGGTGGGAACCCGGCCCAAGCTTGAGGTGCTTGTCATGCTTGATGTCTGAGATGCTTGAGGTGCTTGATGACTGAGATGCTTGAGGTGCTTGGGATGCTTGATGACTGAGATGCTTGAGGTGCTTGTCGTGCTTGAGATGCTAGGGTTGTACTTGAGGTGGGAACCCGGCCCAAGCTTGAGCGGCTTAAGGACCAAGCTTGTGGTGGAAACGGGGCCCAAGGGTGAGGGGCTTGAGGTGTCAAAAGGTCAACAAGGATCCCTACAAGGAGGGGGCGAGCCCTACATGTAGGGCATGAGAGAGAACACACACACCCTCACACAAGTCAAACCTAGACCAAGGAGGCAACAAGGACACATGGCAAGCTCCTCTTCATGTTGCCCTCATAGTGTGCCTAAAGCCTATTGGTTGGCCTCCCAAGGGGTCCAATGATAATTTAGTTAATTTAATTAATTGTTTATGTATTTATCAAGTCCTCTCCCTCAAAGGGTAAAGGGGGACACTTGTCCCAAGGCTAGCATGCTTGCTTGATATGCACTCTGCATGTGATTGGCCAGGCTTGCAAGGGTCCAATGAGCTTCTATGATTGAGCTAGAAGAGGGGGTAGACCAAGGAGGGGGATAGCTTGGGGGGAATACTCTCCCCCCCCGCCCACACACACACACACTCATTGTGGAGGTGCAAAGTGCAAGAGCTCCTTCTCCTTCTCCAAGCTTGTAGAGAAGTTGAGAGCCTACACCAACACTCTTGGCTATGGAATGAAAATCCAACCAAGAGCCATGCTCCAATGCTTAAGCTTGCCATCTTCTCTATCTTCATTACTATGCTATTATGTATGCTAAGCAAGAAGAGTGTGAGGAACTATTTCTTTCTTCTATGAATGTTTCTTCTTCCTCTTCCCTACCCTCACTCCCTGCTAGGTCTCTCCACCTTTGAAGGTGTTTGAGACCTTGGGGCTGAGACCGGGATGATTAATTCTTTTTACAAAGTCTATGTTATGCTCGTGAAGCATGAAGCTTTCCATCTTCATTGCATCACTAGGTCACAAGGAACATAAAGATTGTATTGTACCAAGTCTCTCTTGATGAGAGAATCTATAATACAAAAGCCTATTGGAGGGGGGACCGGCTCCACATAAATCCGGCCCTCAACTATTGTCATGTTCTCTAAACTCTCTCTCTCTCTCTTGCAAAAGTATTGTTCATGTCAAGTTAATTAAGTATTATGGTTATGTTGCTACCGCTAGTTAAATTCCCCCTCTATGTTGTTAAAGTAGTTTCACAAAAATTTTCACTCTAATTCTGCTATTCTCAAAGTTCATAGGCTAATAAACATCTTAGTCCCATTCCAAAATTTTCTTCTTCTCTCTAGTAGTCGAGAGACCATAGAATATCATCCAAGAATTGAAGATGGGGGACACTACCTTTATCCTCTTCTTCCTCTGACTCATGGAAAAACTCGTCTCTTGAATGAGAGCGTTATGTCTCAAAAGGCAAGAGGAAGAGAGGACATCAGTGCATCCATCCTTCATGGAAGAGAGTGTGGTGAATGTAAAAATTCAAACGATGAGATAACATCATAACTTTTCTCTCTTTTGATGTAAGTTATGGTGATACGGACAAGGTATTAAATTTCCTTCAACAATTTGATGCTTCTTTTGGTGGAGATAATTTCATGGAGCGATCCAAGCTACACCATGTAGCTATGTACCTCCAAAAGATTGATCTGCAGTGGTAAGCTAGCCTCAAAGCTCAAGGAGTGGTACCAATGACTTGGAAGTAGTGTAGAGCTGCTATCATGGCATGATTTCTCACTAAGAAAGCAAAGGATGACATTCTCATTGCTTGGAGAAGCCTCAATCTAGAAAGAGGAGAAATTATTCAAGAGCTTGTGGACAAGTTTTGGGATGTACATTTCAAAGCCATTGTCTTCAAAACAATAGATTTCTTTGAGCAAAACCAGTAATTTTGTGTAGGCCGATATTCAAGTATATGTCAATGCACAGAGGCCAAAGGCCATATAAAAAATCATTTGTAGCACTATGACTGCTTCAAGGATCTTTCCTCCTTTTGGAAAAAATGCTCATAAGTGTCATGAGAAGGGAGACAAGCCTTAAGGAGGAGAAACGTCCACCCAGATTCTAAAGGCAAGAACCAAAACAACAACAACAAGAAAGAAAAGGGAGTCTACAAAAGTGTTAGCAAGCTCCCTCCCGAGAAACTTGAGAGATATAAGAAAGAAGTAAATGTTTCAGATGTGAGAAATCTAGTCATAGCTATCGTGCATGCCCTCATAAAGCAGCCTAAAGGGCAACCCACAAGCTACTCAAGCTCCTCCATAGAATAGCTCATGTCCAGGAGGAGTTCCACTATGCTATGCTTGAGAAAAAATTCGGGATCAAGGTGCCTTCTTTGTGCTCTTTGAGCCTAGATCTACTCATAATTTCCTCTTTGGAGATATGGCTATCAAGTTGGGCATCCAATCTTCTGCAATGGATCCCTCCAAAGATGCAAATGGATATTTTGAGGGACAAGAAGCTCAAGTTACTCCTCTAATTGGAAAACTCTGAATTCATGTCCAAGGTATGTTGATAAAGAGGACTCCTACATCTTTGAAGCATGAAGATGTTTTGTTAGGATCACTTATGTTTACATGCATGTCAGCGTTGACTATTGTGCACTAAACAAAGTCATAGCTAAGAATAGTTTTTTGATGCCAAGGATTGAGGATTTGTTTGACAAACTACAAGACTCATCCTACTTTAGTACAATTGACCTAAAAGTCGTTATCACAAAATTTAAATAGTGCCAAAATATTTTTGTAAAGCTGCATTTTTAGAACCACTTTTGGTTTATATGTATATCTAATGATGCCTTTTAGACTCACTAACACACTGGCTACATTTAACATGATAATGGATAGACTATTTTGTAAGCCTAGGTCTTACACATGAGTCTTTTTTGATGCTATTATTATCTACTATAAAACTCTTGATAAGAACAACAATCACTTAAGAGCAATTTTTTAAGAATTGCATGATTATAAGCTCCACCTCAATGGTAAGAAAAGTAAATTCATCTTGCAAGAGATACAATATTTTAGTTATATAATTTTTAAGAATGTATCCAAAAAATATCAAAGTGATAGAGGAGATCAAGGCCTAACCCAAAAAATCTCTAGGATCTTCCAAGTTTAATTCGAAAATTCATATAGATTTTTTCTGCACTATTTGTGCAATTACATGATTTAGCCAAGAAGAAAATTAATTATCAATGGACATAGAGAGAGCAAGAAGCTTTTATGACTCTTAAACAGAGGCTTATCTCTCAACCCCTTCTAGTACTATTAATCTCATTATAATTGATGCGAAGATTTTTAAGGAGCTATCCTATTGCAAGATTTCCATGTTATAGACTATGCGAGTTGCCACCGTCATAAAGATGAGCAAGTTCTTGCAGTAATGCATGCTCTGAGCTTGTGAAAGAATTATCTTTTGGGTACCCCATTTATCATGAGAACAGACCATCAAAGTATCAAGTATCTCACAACTTTGACAAAGTGATCCGATAAAAAAGAGAAGTGGACTCACAATTTCATTTTAATATTGCTTACATTCTTGGAAAGCACAATCAAGTAGGAAATACACTTTTTTTGTAGACATAAGGTTAATGCTTTATCTATAGCACATCACAGTGATCTTATCAATATGACAGATGAATATGCTACAAATCCACATTATATTGACGTTATGTCGTGGCATAGATCAATGGGAAGATACAAAAATACATGAAAAGAAGGATTGCTTCTCTATGGCAATAGACTACATGCCACTCAAGCTCTATGCAAGAAAGTAATGCAAGAGTCACATGCTCCTATGCATGCAGGGCTTTGTGGAATCGCAACAACCACTCATACTATAGAATTACTTTTTTTATGACAAAAATTTGAGCCTTAACTTATGACTCTCTCTACCAAAGATTGATGCATAAAAATGCTTAATGAAGTCGATTTTTTTTCCTTTATTTGTTTGTTGTCTTCATTCTATACAATAATATTGGTATGCTTACAATGTTTTCACACTTGTGGCAAGTCTTTACTTCTCACACAATTGATTCTGTAGGATACTAGTGTGGAATGGTGTATGGCTATTTGTTTTAAAATGACACGCTTGCGGCAGACATGTTCTCCTAATCACCAAGTAGGAAACTACTTTGGAATGATGCATAGTGCAATAAGTGGATCCCAATGCAATATGTAACCTTTCTCCCTTCATACATTCATAATCGAGGAGAAATATGATTTAAGGACGGGTAATGTCACCAAATTTAATCTTTGGTAAGTTTAAAACTACTTTGAAGGTTATAAAAAGTCAATTTGATTTAAAGATGTTTTAGAGTGATCAAAATAAATTTCAAGGTTGGACGACCTGCATGTGTATCTGCGTGATTGATGTAGCAATCGTTTGTGAATTTTGCAACTTATTCGATTGATTAATCAATCTGTTTAATTATTCACAATTTCCATAAATTCAAATTTTGGGCATTAATACAACATATATGTATATACATACACTCCCATATACCTAAACACACATTTATATGAATAAATATGTATATGATGACATTCATGAGCAATCTACCTCCCAATCATTGAATTATAACAAGCCAAAGTATGAAACTGAAAGAGATGTTTGTGAGACACGTTCCTATAGTGTGAGCTTAGGGGATGTAATGTCCTTTTCCACCTTTTTGATGATGCAATTATGTTGTGAGAACCATTTTTTGCCCCATACAAGTTGGGCAAAATCAGCTTTGTGAACTTCTACTTTGCAATAGGTGCCCAATGCTATGTGTCTTTCTTGAACAAGCATAGCCATTCAAAGCAAGATTGCACATGCCAAAAGATTTGCACACTATCCCCAATTATCGATACCAATCATTAATGTTAGTGTGCTGATTAGGAAGAAGTGACGAAAGCTATGCTTGGGAGACCTAAGGCTTGGGAGACCTAAGGCAGTGGTCACTTGATGCATAGTTATTAATTCCTATTTGAAATTATTGTGCCTCATGCATGGTCACACTATGCACCAACTAACACCAACTATTTGTCTTATATGAAACTATGCAAGGCCTTTTGTAACCATGTTGATTTTGGCATAGTTGCATCAATAACATCTTATTGAGTTATGCTTTGTGTAACCACATCCTAATAAGCAGTCCTTTCCCTATCAATGAGAGCGCTTCCACACGATGAATTTGAGAACTCAAATGATATTGCTACTTGACCTTCTCATCCACTTTTCATAGTACGCCTAACTTTCCAAACTTTTGCCAATTTGCAAAAGTTTTGCAACGGCATAAACTTCCTTCACTTCTCCTCGTCCTACCTTCATTTGGTGAAAGTGAGTACGAAACTCATCGTGTGGAAGTCTTGTGAGAGCACCTATAGAGAAAAAGTGAAGCCTTCTTCCGGACCAGTGCAAAAGCAGGTGGCTTCACCCCCCCCGAACATCCACATGTCTGCGCACTTTTTCAGCATGAAATACGATGAAGCGTTGATCTCATGACTTGTCGCTTAGAGGAGCTTGCCGATGGGGCTAAAAGGGATTCATTGAGAAAAAGTGAAGCCTTCTTTCAGACCCACGCAAAAGCGGGCTACTTCAACCCCTTGGACATCCACATGGCCGTGCAATTTTGTAGCATGAAATACGGCCAAGCCTTGATCTCGAGACATGTCTCTAAGGATGCTCACGATCTAGCCATCACGCCAAGCTCGATTGGATGTTGGCCTATTTGTAGTTACATTTTACAGTTTCGTCCGCGCTGTGTGAACTATGGGGTTCTGGACATGGTTTGGAAATCATCACTCCATGCATGCGGCAGCCTGAACCTGCCCTAAGGTTATATTGGACAATGGGACTTTGACCAACCCATAGTGGAGAAGTGGAGAGAGGTATGGGTATCAAGGCTGCACCCCATCATGTAAAGCTTTTGTCTCGATCGGGAGCCCTAATCTAAACTAACATAATATGGCGGAAGGGAGTCCCCTTTACATGTGGCGCAAGCTGCGAGATGAAGGCTAAATTTCAAATTCCAAAAATAAGAGTGGCTCTTGGACATGCGATAAAGAGGGAGAGAGAAAGAGAGGGAGGCCGCCGAAGGCGGCCGGCCTTACTAGTAGAAGAAACATCATGTACTTCCTTAAGGGCCTATGTGGCACCATGTGCTACACAAATCAGAAATTGGTCATTTCCCACCTTCGTGGCCGGCCACACTGGTACCTACATCCATCTTATCCAACCCAATTGCTGAACCTGTTTGAGCCGCAAAGAAGAAGCTCAAGCTGTGTATGTTCGTGTCTGCCTGCCGGTGTGCTCGCTCGTGTTGTGTGTGCGTTTGTGTGTGTGGGGGTGTCTCTCCTTGAGGTTCATTTGCGATTGCGGTCATGGCGACCTTGACGAGACCGCCATCGCCTTACGCGCCTTCATCCAGCTCCCACCTATCATCATACGCTCGGGCGTGCTCGCCATCACTCTCCTTCCTGCATTTGCAGCCGTCCGCTCTTTCCGCCTCTTGTTGCAGTAGAGGTTACTATGGTACGTGTGTGGCTATGGCGGCGACAACTTCTTCGTCCATCCAGGACTTGCTTCTTTCTCCTCGTGTTGGTTCCTCTTCCGACGACAATTTCGCTTCGAGCCTCTTCGGTAGCCTCACTGATGTCATTGCCCCCCAGGAGCCCAAGCCTGCTGTGGAATGCCCCCCTGGCCTCTGCCGGTACGAGACAATGGCCATCCTGCGTCCTGACATCACTGAGGAGCAGCGGCTTGAGCTCACCCAGCGTTATGAGGAGGTAGTTATTCTCGCTGTGAATTCTGTGTTTTTGTTTTTGTGTGTGTGTGTGTGTGTGTGTGTGTGTGTGAGAGAGAGAGAGAGAGAGAGAGAGAGAGAGAGAGAGAGAGAGAGAGAGAGAGAGAGAGAGAGAGCTAACTAGCTTTACACAAGGTCATGGATGAAGCTCAAGCTATTTGAGATCGATAGTAGAGTTGATCTTGAAGGGCTGTGTGTGGTGTCTTGTCTTGTTTGAGGTTCTGATTATACAAGAAGCTATGTTAATGAGCCGCCAGCTCTGCTATGCTGCGGTATGGTGGCAGCTAGGTTGGCTTGTAAGACCAGTCTGTGGTGAAGACTGTAGCCAGACTTTTCTTTTTATGAGTTGATATGTGCTATAGCTGAAAGATTGGATAAAGCAGCTTTCTTGATCTTACTACGCCATGAATTATCTTCAAGACTGATGATAGTGTGGGGCATTGAGGTTATCCCCCCAAAAAGTTTATTGATAGATTTTTTGTAAGTGAGAAGTATATGCTTTCCCAGTGGGAAAGAACGTCTTGTCTCGTTTTTCCATGGTACATGGAGGAGGTGAGTGCGTTTGATTTTAGCTTTGTGAAAAGGCTTCTGTTTTGATGATTACCTGGGGATGAACAATGTAACTGGGAAAAATAAGTGTTCAAATCCAAAAAGATTTACGGTTCAGACAAATCCTCAATGAGTTCTTATTTTTTCCTTCGAAAGCCTATAGGTGTATGATCCCACCAGAATGGCCTCTGATCAAATATGGATTATACAACTCACCATAGTACTATTATGATATTTGTGTAGAGCATTCCCAGGACTGGCTGGTGTAAACTTTGTATTGGTTTGATGTGTCTGTAGCAGTTTCCCGGGCGGACCTATCATATGACAGTTTGGCAGTGCTTCAGCTGCATGTAGTTGTCCGATGATTATTTTGTTTTGGTTCATGGTCTTCTGTTGGAATATGAATCTGATTATATTGGTTCATGGTCTGTTGTTGGAGATAAAATCAATTTACTTATCTATTAAAAAATCATTGGATATTATGGTTTTTGTAATTGAGTATACTGATCCTCTGGTTTTTTCCCTACTGAACTCTACTCTAGAATAAGTTTGCAGTCAGTTGCGTTCATGGTTAGTCTACATAAATGATGTGACTACATGTTTATAAATGCAGGCTATCATTGCTGGTGGTGGTATGGGAGTCGAAATGTTCAATCGGGGAATGATGCCTTTGACTTACAACATCAGGCGCAAAGATATGCAAGGAATTAACAATAGATACCTGGATGGGGTCTTTTTTCTCTTTACATACTGCACCAAGCCCCAGTCAGTCTCTGACCTAGAGAAGAAATTCAGGGCTGATGATGACGTAATTCGAAGCTCTACGTTCAAGGTCAAACCTCCTCGTCCATCAACTTGAAAGAACTCGTTAATACGAGTTTTGTGTAAAGTGCAGTGGCTTTGATCCATGTAGTACCTGCAACTGAATTTTACTGTAAAGCAATCAAAGCTTGCTGTGGAACAATTTGCAATTATGTTTCTACTGGCTTGCATTTGGGGAATATTCTGGAATCTCAGGGAAGTACAGGAGTTCAATGGAAGGGTCTATGACCTGTCTCGACCAAAGTAGAAACCGGAAAGAAACAACTATACTTGGTGGTGTTGCAAGAGTGGGTCAGAATTTTTGATGAGAGAGAGACAGCATGGTTGGAACACTTGTCATCAGTTGGTTTTTTACCACTGGTTCCGTTGGTCTACAAGATAATTGCCTTTTCCTTTTTCCTACATTAGATTTTATCAATGGGAAAGTCTTCGTCCTTTGGTTCTTCACTTGCATTTTGAATGGCTTTAAGATGGGTTCTGTGCAAGTTTGGTTTGTCATGTTTGTGAGTCCTAATATTGTCAAACTTCGGTGAAGTGGAACTTACAGTGACTCGCTTCATTTTCCCCCCCTTGAACTAGGTTTTCACACAGCAGAACTTGCCCAAAAGAATGCTGTCATCAGAGTCTCAAAAGGTTAGGCTTGCCTACTTATGCTAATGCAGATGCCTTTAATGAATCTCCTTGAATGGACATTAATGTCCTTCAACGATGATTTGGAGGGTAATTTACTAGAAAACGTGTGAGGATTAAGAAAGTCTTTGAGGTATCTTCAAAGCTGTGCTTCCTCTAAACCTAGTCCTTTCACAGAATTGGTGCTGTTGCTGAACTTGATGGTAGGTCTTCACATCTTGTAGTTTGTCAAGATTATGAAGGTAGGGGCTGGGGAGAAAGATAATGATGGCTTTCTATTCTACTGGTCTGTGTTAGCCACATCATTGAAAACTACCAAGGGTGTAAAAAACTTGACCTTTGATACCTGAACCAGGAGATGCATTTCTGCTAGGTTAGACAATGGAAGTGGATGTGCTTTACTTTTATGAAGATCAAGCAAGAGATGAATTTCATTATTTGCCCTGCTCAGCTTTGCGCTACTAGAAGAACGTGTGTGTGTGTGGTGGCTGACAGGTGTAGCAGATTGTAGAATGTGGTTGGGGAACCTTGAATGTTTGAAATCAATTTTGGAAGAGGTTCATGGTCTGCCCCTTTAAAAGTCCTATATGCTCCTTCCATTGGAGCACAGGGTCATGCTGGAGATGGCAAGACCGGAGGCCACCCAAGTGGTGATTATGGCCCCTATGTAATCATCAAAGGATGCGAAGATAACAAAGCCTTAAGTCCATTGTTTCTTTATAATTCAGGCACATAGGCTTCACCCCCTCCTCTCTCCTTAAAGTGCAATCTTTTCCTCTTAAGCTCCTGTACTCTGATGCTCCACACATTCACAAGTGTATTTTTGCATTCAACCATAAGGGTAGTTCACTTGCATCTGTTGACTAGAGCTAGTAGAGTATTCTATATCGATGAGTTGAGGGTCTTGACCTGCTTCTGATGTGAAGCAATGCTTATGGTGGTTTGTTTCCACTCAGAAGGCGACCATGACACAAATCATAGCATCAATTACTAAATGGTGATTGCTCTCATAACTTATGATATTTACTAAAGCTTTTTGTTTTCACAACTGGATTAAAGAGCTGTTCAAGTGGATGTAAACCTCTTGTCAAGCACACTTGATACACTTGCATGTTTACAGGTGCTTTCTTGGGGTTATTACAACTTAAGGCTTCTATGCAATTGGTAACATGATAGACTTGCATGTTTATAGGTGCTTTCTTGGGATTATTATAACTTAAGGCTTCTATGCACATGGTATTCCACGTTGCTAAATGCTATTTATGTGTGATTGGTCAGTCATGTAAAGCCTTAGTTGGAGTCAACCATAACACACGGAGGTTAACTAAGAGAAAAAGGGGAGGTTCTCCAAAATCAAAGAGAGGTTAAAAGAGTGTTATCAAGGAGGTTCCATCAATACATAAGGGGATTTTCAAATTTAACTATCTTTGTAAGAACACTAAGAGAGGGAAGTTTCAGACTCACTGCAGTGCTCTAAAAAAACCTAGGTTTAGTGTAACCCCACCTACAAAATTTGAGATTTGCGTCTAAATTTTATAGTTGAAGGTGAGAAAACCTACAAAATTTGAAAAAAATTAGTGTAAATTGGTGTAAAAACCTTTAGATATAGTCAGTTTACCTCTATTGTTTCTCATATGTAGGTTTGACAAGTTTTTTGAAAAAAAAATTTCCGTCATTGCAAGTGAGATAAGAGAGAAATTCAAAGAAATAAGGGAGGTACCAACTAAGGACTTGATAAAATAACACGTCCACTTGCGTTGCTTCATTAAAAACTCGGAAGGTACAAAAGCTACAAGGGGGAAAAAGTGTATCCATGAGAACGTTCCTTTCAAGGCTAGAACCATTTAACCATTTAAGAGTGTTGAAAAGGGTAAGGGAGCTTAAAAGATTGAGGAAGAGGAAGGATGGTGAGCGTTAGAGCCAAAATAGAAAGAGGAGGATGGAAAGAAGTGAGCAAATTAGAAAGAGAAAAGGGAGGATCTAGAGAGAGATTTGTCGGGGTTAGGTAAGCTAAGCCAGGATAATATTGGCTTAAGAACGTGTGAAGAAGGTGTGAGAGTTTGGGGTTGGAGGCTAGTAAGTTGGAGAGTGGTTTCTTGATAGAACATGCAAGCCTTAGGGTATTTCACAATGGGTGGAGGGCATCTAGACAATGCTTTTCTATCGCAATCTCTTAATTTATAAGACATTGCAAATAGATAGAAAACTTGAGTGAGCTCTCACAAGTATTGTACCTTTTGAGCTCGGAGGTTATGAAAGCTATTTTTTGGTGGATTAGAGTGCCAAAATCGCCTAGGGATGAACTTGTAGGAATTGAGGCTTTTTTGGCGACATCATGAATCTAGGGTACCAAGGCTAGAGAAAGGAGGCCCCTATGAGATATGGATATCAAGTGTAAAAGCTTCTAGAGGATATGGCCCACAAGATTTTACATGTGCTCTTGAAGAGAGTGACCATAAACAGACAGAGAGTAGGTTTTGCATTTTAGAGAGGGAGCCGATCCTAATTCCATTACATCGTCCACGTGGGCTAAGGCCATGAGCGAGAGGTACTCATATATATTCCATGAGTAAACACATCATCCCACATGCCACAACAGATCCAAGAGATATAACTCAATGCCTGGCAAAATCATAGAAACTAGATGCCTCTCCATACTTCTCCATCCATCCGTGTTGCCAGATCATCCATGGTGGTCTACTGAGGGGCCCCATATATGAACTCCATAAAGCATAGCTGAAGCCACTAGAGTGTCAGAAAGCCAGAGCTTTGTTCGCGGTTCCTAAATTGAATTTGCGAACACATCCTCTCCAATCCTCCCAAAGCGGCATAAGCTCTTGTCAGCCTAGTCTCTGTTGCTCTCCTCAATGAAAACACCGATCCACTGAAGACTACCCCAAGATAATTGTATGCATCTGTGTACTCCATAGCCTCTTGGCCATACATAAATGTGGGCGTTGACCTCCTGACCCACTGTGATGTGGTGTTAAACACCATAACCTTGGTTTTCCCAAGGTTGATAAACAATCCACTATCATGATCAAAAATGTGTGCAAGGCATCCAAATGACGTTGCATTCCCTTCGGAGAGTCAGAAACCAACACTATATCATCAGCGTATAACAACATCGGAATCAATGTCTGTGCTAGCTGAGCACCTAGGTCTCCCTCTCGTTCTACATAGTTTGAAAACTCATCCACATACATCCCAAAAAGAGTGGGAGACAAGGGGCATCCATGTTTCACCCCAATAGTGGAGTGGACCATGTCAGACATACCCTCAGTAGTGCGTACCCGCCCTACCATTTTCCTGCATAAAGCCAAGATCCCCCAAATCATATATATGGGCACACCAATGTCTTGTAGACTGCGTATAAGTCTTGCTCTCGACACTGTGTCAAAGCTTTGCAAAATCCACAAAGCTATTGTAGATCCTCCTGCCATGGTGTCTACCCTCCTCAATCAAAGCTATGAGTGCCAGAATCTGGTCGAGATTGGAGAAGCCTCTCTTTAATCCTGCTTGCCCTGATGCTCATATGCCCTTTCTCTCTGCCCATGTACTCATCTCCCTCTCAAGAATATATGCATACAGCCTAGCCAATGTGTGATCAACCATGATGGTGCGATAATTTCCAGGAATCATGGGATCTCCTGATTTGAAAATAGGTACAATCGTGGACATACTCCAAGTCTCAAGAAAACCCTCATACATGGCTTGATTAAAAATTATAGCAAGAAGCTCTGTAAACATATCTCTGGCATGGATGAAGTGCTCTGCTACTAGACCATCATGGTCACGTGCTCTCCTTGTCTTCATCCTGTCAATGGCTTTCCTTACCCTCTCAGCCATAAAGAAAGTACATGTCTCAAGCATGTCTCCGGTGGGTCCGGCAAAGGTGCGTGCCTTGATGCTATGTAGAGAGATGTGGCATATTGCCTCCATGTCTCTGTGGAGGTGATGGCTTGTGGTGGTGAATGCTCATGGAATAGTTTCCATGCCTCGCCTGAATCCTCTGGCTCATAAACAGCTTATACAAATCCCGCTCCAGCTGAGATATATAGGCCCTCTTCTTTCATCGCACTAGCCAACAAAAGACAATCCGTGATTGTCTATGTGTGGTAGTACCCATGATCACCTCCCTCTGCAATCTAATCCTTGTCTCTCTACACTCCTTATCATACTAGTTGTTCTGTATCTAGGTCTCGTCACAAAGCCGTCCTTCGTAAGCTGGAGAAGATGCTCGCTATAGAAAGCCATCTTCGTGCCCAACTCATGTGCTAGATATATCCATGTCCTCCTGGTGTCTAGTTGAGTCAGGTCCTCGCGGATGAGCCGGGTGATCTCGGTACTAGAAGGGGGGGAATCTGTCTATGCTGAACCCATGTGCCTGAAACCATGATGTCATCTCCCCATAACAGCATGTTGTATCTCCCTGCATGGCTAATTGCTGAGAAGACTCAAGTGCTAGGCAGGCATATATGTCTTTGGGAAGTTCCCACAGGCGATGTATGAAGGAGACTGATCTGGTGAGCGCCTCAACCACTAGTGAGCTCTGCTCAGATAATGTCACGCAGTATTGAAGCCTTGGCTCTAATAAGCCACGAGATCATGGAGACTAGAGGCTTCTCACCGACCTCCCATGATGATCCATTGAAGGTCCCCATATCTCAAATCCATAGAGCAATGCGGAAGCCACCAAAGTGTCAAAGAGCCAGAGCTTTGTTCGAGGCTCCTGAAACTGAACTTGTGAACACATCCTCTCCAATCTACCCAATGCTGCATGGGCTCTGGTCAGTCTAGTCTCTGTTGCTCTCCTCAATGAAAAAGCTAGTCCACTAAGACCACCCCAAGGTAAGTGTAAGCATATATATACTCTACTGTCTCCTGGCCATATGTGAATGCGAGTGCTGAGTGCCTGATCCATTCTAGGGTGGTATAAAACACCATAACCTTGGTTTAACCAAGGGTGACAGACAAACCACTTACATGGGAAAACCTATGCAAAGCATCCAAGTGACGTTGCATCCCCTCCGGAGAGTCGGAGATCAACACAATATCATCAACATATAACAATAGTGGAATCCATGTCCCTGTCAGTTGTGCACCTCTATCACCATATCTCTTAGAGTAAGAAACCTCATCCACATACATACCAAATAGAGTAGGAGAGAGCGTGTAGCCCTGCTTCACCCCAATAGTGGAGTGAACAAGTGTAGATAGACCTTGTGAGCTACGTACATGCCCCACCAGTGACCTTTATAATGCTATGATCCCCCAAATGAGCTCTGTGGGTACTCCCATCTCCTATAGTCTGCATGTTAGTCTAGCTCTGGGTACTGTGTCAAAAGATTTGCGGAAGTCCACAAAGCTACAATAGATCCGTCTCCCATGTGATCTGACCTCCTCAGTAATGGCTTTGAGTGTCACGATGTGGTCAAGAGTAGAAAAACCTCTCCTGAACCTTGCTTGCCCGGCCACGTGTAGGCCCTTCCTCTCTACCCATCTACTCAACTGCTGCTCAAGGATGGATGCATACAACTGTGCTTATGTGTGTCCGATCATGAAGGTGTGATAATTCCCAAGCTCCATAGGTCCCCTGACTTGAAGATAGGTACAATGGTAGATAAGCTCCAAGTATCAGGCAAGCCCTCACACATGGCACAGTTGAACATAAGTGCTAGAAGCTCTGCAACTAGATCCTTGGCATGTATAAAATGCTTAGCCACTAAGCCATCATGATCATATGCTCTCCCAGTCCTCATCCTATGATGGCCTTCTTCACCATCTCATAGTGAAAAAATCACATGTGTGTGGGCATGGGTCGGGAAGGGGCGGCTCTCCAAGAATTGTGTACAAAGATGATGCTTATTGGCCCCATGCCTTTGTAGAGGTAATGGCAAGAGAGGGGGGGGGGGGGGGGGGGGGGGGGGGGGGGGGGGCGCTCATGAAAGAGTCTCCATGCCTTACGTGAGTCCTGAGACTCAAGAATAGCTGGTATAGATCCTACTCTAGTCGAGCCAACAATGTCCTCTTCTTCCGTCGCACTAGGCATCGAAAGTCAATATGTGACTGTCTGTGAGTGATGTCCCCCAAAAGCACCTCCCTTTGAAGTCTGGCTTGTGTCACGACATTCCTCATCATACCAGTTGTTCTAGGGCATGCTCCCAGAGCGTCGTCTCTGCTTGGGCTGGGTATGGGGATCTGTAACAATATAGTTCTAAGCTCCTCCAGAGGTCGTCCTGGCTCCTCAGTGCACGGGCGCCTGATCTATGTATACAAAGTCCATCTCCCTCGTGAAGCTGTAGCAAGTAGGGGATGCTACCTGTGTCCTGTGAGCTACACTAAACTGGAAAGAGATGGTAATCAACACAAGGGCATGATCTACTGCCATACCAACAGGTTTAAGTCCAACCGTGAGATCCTGGATACTAAAGATGAAGCTCGTCGGCTGTTCCATAACATAATCCATTGTGCTCCTCCGTGTCTGTGTGGAAAGCATGTAAAACCTCCTGTAGCAAGAAATCTCTATAGGCCATTCAAGATCGTCAATCCATGTGCAGTCCCCATGTCTATTGATAAAGTGTCGTCCATACCTAGTATACTCCACATCTTGTGATAGTCTAGATAGGACCGTCTCTGCCACATCCAACTCTCTCAGCATGACATAAAATCTAATATCTCATCAACCCAAATGATTTTCTCATATTAAATTGATCATTTAATGTGGGAGAATAAACGGGAACAAGGGTTAGAATGTAGACATGTGCTTATGGATCTCTCTCAACACGGGGCAAAGGTTAAAGGGGTCCAAATGAGAGATGGTCTGTTAAAGAGAAATGCTACCTAATGGAGGTTAAAGACCTAAGGGTTAGCTTCATTAAAGACCTCCAAAAGTTAGTGTCAAAAAGTCCTTCGACCTTATGCAAGCTAGGGCTGACCTTGAGGTGGGAATCCTACCCAAGCATGAGGTGCTTGTCATGCTTGCAACTAAGGTGCTTAAGGTGTTTGTGGGAACCTTCCCAATCTTGAAGTGCTTCTCATGCTTAAATGACTAAGGTTCTTGAAGTGTTCAATTCAAACATGATCTCTCAAGAGGCATAAACTTTTTCATGCTTAAATGACTAAGATGCTTGAAGTGTTCAATTCAAACATGATATCTTAAGAAGCATAAAAGACACATGTCAAGATCCTCCCCATTTGGACCCTCATGATGTGTTTGAATCCTATTGGATAGGCTTTAAAGGGGTCCAATGAAAGTTTGGGTGTATAAAAATAAATAATTAAGTTCTTTCTCTCAAAGAGGAAAAAGAGGACACATGTCCAAATGATATAATTAATAATACAAGAGAGAGAGAGAGAGAGAGAGAGAGAGAGAGAGAGAGAGAGAGAGAGAGAGAGAGAGAGAGGCCGGGGGAGGGGTGGGGGGGTTTGGACCAAGCATGAGAGGGGATATATTCTCCCACACCCACATGCGCACTCGCTCATTATGTGAAGTGCAAAGTGCAAGAGGTCCATCTCCTTCTCCAAGCTTGTTGAGAAGTTGAGAGCCTACACCAACACTCATGGCTATGGAATGAAAATTCAACCAAGAGCCGTGCTTCAATGCTTAAGCTTGTGATCTTTTTTACTATGCTATTATGCTATGTTAAGCAAGAAGAGTGATAATAAGCGAGAAACTATTTCTTTCTCCTACGAATGATTCTTCTTGCTCTTCCCTACCTTCATTCCACGCTAGCTCTCTCCACTTTCGAAGGTGTTTGAGGCCTTGGGACTGAGGCTTGGGATAGTTAATGCTTTTTGCAAATTTTATGTTATGCTCGTGATGCATGAAGCTTTCCATCTTCATTGTATCACCTAGGTCACAAGGAACACAAATATTGTATTCTACCAAGTCTCTCTAGATGGGAGAATCTATAATACAAACGCCTTTTGGAGGGGGGACCGGCTCCAAGTAAATTTGGTCCTCAACTATTGTCATGTTCTCTAATTAATACTCTCTCTTGCAAAAGTATTGTTCATGCCAAGTTAATTAAGTACTATGTTTATGTTGCTACCATCAATTAAGTTCACCCTCTATGTTCTCAAAGTAATCTCACAAAAATGCTCACTCTAATTCTCTTAATTCTGCTATTCTCAAAGTTCATAAGCCATTTTCATTACATTGGTATCGGAGCATTTGGTTTTCTTTTTTCTTGCTTAAGAAGAGAGGTTCTTAAGTAGCCTATTAATGGCTGATTTTGTTAATTATATTAGGGTAAGTGGGACTGGGATCTATTATTGGTTTTGTTGAGCCCACTATGTAGGATATGGTGCACACCTCCGGAGCTTTGGTCTTAATAATGGGGTCTTTTTAAACTTGCCTACGGCTTTACCATTATTGAGCCATAAGAAGTCTGAAAGGAGCTAGCCCTCGCCAATTCTGCAATATTAGACCCACTCCACTACTCTCTATAATTAACCAATTCGAGCCGTGGGTGTAGATACTTAAGTGGTGATTTTTAAATTCTAAGAGGAGTAGCAACTAAGGTTTGAATTTCCAAAGAATACACTAAGTAAACATAAGTATAATGGCTGACAATAGCCAAGAGAGTAGAATGGACATTGATAGCTTTGATTTTGCACATGAAGGTGCTAATGATAATGCCCCCATGTTTGTTAATTATTTTGTTACTATGTCGCATTAAGCTATGGGCATCCCTCCATTGCAAGCTGAAGTTACTCAACAACATCATGCTTATGGGATTTCTGTTCCTCTCCAGAGGAGAGAGAGCTTAGGAGGTCTCTTGATGAGACTCCCAAAAGAAGACTCTCTCCCATAAGAGAGGAGGGATCCAAAGAACGAGAAAGAAGCAAATCCCTAAGTTCCTCTGAAGATGTGGCTCCACGAAGACGACGGTCTAAACGATCACCAACTCCTCCCAAGAGGAAACAGTTAACACACAGTCCTTCTCCTCGTCACTTCGAAAGGGAAGAGAGGAAACAAAGGAAGAAAAGGTCAAGAAAGAGGTCACCCTCTTCTCCTTCTTCTTCACCTTCCTCCTCTTCCGATGAAAGCTATGGCTATTCTCCTAGAGAATATAAGAGGGGAGGACATCGCAAATCATACCCTGCATGGCAAAGGTCACAAAAGCTGAAGAAGCTCAAAGAGGGAGGAAAGAGTATCTCTTTTCTCACCTATGATTGCACCTTTGGTGCCATCGACAAACTATTGGCCTCCATCTAGCAATTTGATGTGGCCTTTGGAGACGAGGGCTTCACGGAGTCCTCCAAGCTATGCCATGTAGTTATGCATTTTCAAAAATCGGCTCGTCAATGGTGGCCTAGCCTTCATGGCAACGGCGAAGCCCCAAAGACATGAAAAACTCTACGAGTTTCGATCATGAAGCAATTCCTTGCAAGCGATGTAAAGGACAAAGTACTTACCGAGAATGGCACAGTTTGAAGCTTCTCTCCTATGAGTCTATTCACAAATATGTGGACAAGTTTTGGGATTACATCTCAAGGCTACTATCTTCCAAAAGATATTCGCCGAGAAAAAGCAACAATTTTCTGTGGGGTTACTTGAAGAAATGGCCGAGTATGTCAAGTCCCCACGGCATAGTTCTATCACCAAAGTAATCCACCACACCATGGTTGCTTCCCGCATCAATTTTCAACAAGGGGCTAGATGGAATGTCAAGCCCATGGAAAACAAGAACAAAAGTGATGCAAAGGGGAAAACCAAATGCCCAAAATTCTTCCCAAGGCAATTCCAATAACAACAATCGGTCCAAGGAGAAGGGAGTTTACAAAGGTAAAAACAAACTCTCTTTTGAAGAGCTCGAAGCTTTTCGCAAGGACCATAAGTGTTTTAAGTGTGGGGAGCAAGGACATGGCTATCATTCTTACCCTAAGAGAAAGGCCTGCAGTGAGACTCCTAGAGCTTCCACCATCAAAGCTGCAAAAGATGATACTCATTGCAAAGGATCACCTCTCTCCTATGCTTGGGGAAAGGTAAGGGAACATGATGCCTTCATCTTGTTTGACCCTGGTTGTACTCAAAACTACATATCAATGGAGTTGGCAACCAAGTTGAGCATTCAAGCTTTTGAGATGGGAGATATTGTAACTCTTGACACAGCTTTCAAGGGACAAAAAGCATCCGTTACTCCCTTGATTGGGAAATTGAGGCTTCATGTCCAAAGCTATGTCGACAAAGAAGACTTTTTCATCTCTCCTCTCCAGCATGAGGATGCTATCCTAGGGACACCAGGGTTCAACCGCATGGCTGCCAACATGAAGTTCCCTAAAAGGAGAATCTACTTCACCTACAGGGGAAAGAGCATGTATATAGATTCTAATGAGTCTGGTCGTACTATACCACTTGTAAATTCACCGGCTTTGGATAAGTCAATGAAAAGCTCGATTCCGCGTACATGATTTTTATCAAAGAATCCACTAATGACGCTAATGATTTATCAAATGAAAATGGTAGGAATCAAGAAGAGTTAGACTTGTCTACTTTTCTAAATGGATTCCAAGATGTTTTTATCGATGATATCCCTATGGACTTACCTCCAAAACGGGAGGATGATCACCATCGAATTGAGCTCCTACCAAGAAGCTCACCGCCTAACAAGCCTCCTTATCGAGTTTCCCAAGGTCAACAAGAGGAGATCATGAGGCAAGTACAAGAATTGGTAGACAAAGGGATCGTGAGGCTAGCTCCTCTCCCTTTTGTTCTCCAATACTTTTAGTACAAAAGAAAGATGGTACATACCGTATGTGTGTGGACTATCGACGAGCACTAAACCATATCACTATCAAAAACAGATTTCCCGTGCCTCGGGTAGAAGATCTGTTTGATAAGCTACAAGGCTCTACCTGCTTCAGTAGGATTGACCTTAAAAGTGGCTATCATCAATTAAGGATAGTAAATGAAGATATCCTAAAGACCGCGTTTTGTACAATGTTTGGTCTTTATGAATATCTAATCATGCCTTTTGGCTTGACCAATGCACCAGCCACGTTCAATCGTTTGATGGAGAAAATATTTAGACCCTACCGCAAGTTCTTTGATAATATGATCATCTACTCCAAGTCCTTGGAGGAACATAAGCAACATCTCCAAGTGATTTTTCAAGCATTGAGGGAGAACAAGCTTTTTCTCAACCAAAAGAAAAGTGATTTTTTCTTCAAGAGATTCAATACTTAGGTCATATTCTCTCTCAAGATGGTATCCATATGGATCCATCAAAGTTAGAGGTCATAAAAGCATACCTAATCCAAGGAATCTACATGAGCTAAGAAGCTTTAATGGTATGTGTGCATACTATAGACGCTTTATAGAAAAATTTTCTCAAATACTAGAACCATTACATGACTTAACAAAGAAGAACATTAAGTATTCATGGACTGCTACGGAGAAAAATGCTTTTGACAAGCTCAAAGAGAAGCCTACCTCTCAACCAACCCTCATGCTTCCGGATCTCTCAAAACCATTTGAGGTCCGATGTGATGCTTGTGATGATTGCCTTGGAGCAGTCTTGCTTCAAGAAGGGCATGCCATAGCATATGAGAGTCAAAGGCTCAATACGGATGAACGAGTCTTGGACATTTAGGAGAAATAGCTTTTAGCTATTCTACATGCCCTAAACACATGGAAGCACTTTTTATTGGGGACTCCACTCATTTTACGAACAGACCACCAAAGTCTCAAGTACTTCATGACGCAAACCAAGCTTTTCGACAAACAAATAATATGGGCAAATTTTCTTTCGTAATTTTATTTTCATACTGCTCAATTTGTTGGTAAGCACAATCAAGTGGCCGATGCACTTTTATGACGACCAAAAGTTAATGTGGTGTCTATAGCAACTCATAATGATCTATCTTCTATGATAGATGAGTATGCTACTGACCTTGACTTTAAAGATGTAATGTCAGCCCTTGCTTTGGGGAAGAAAGAGGAACCGTTCACCTTGCAGGATGGTTATTTTCTCCATGGAAATAGGCTATGTGTTACCCACTTCCTTTGTGAGAAATTCATGTTGGAATCCCATGCTTCTTCCTATGCGGGGCATAGAGGCATTCAACCTACTCTTCGAGGAGTAGAGACATACTTCTATTGGCCTAGCATGAAAGTAGATATACAAGAGTATGTTTCAAAATATGTGGTATGCCAAAAGACTAAGTATGATAGAGGGAAGAAACCTTGATTACTCCAGACATTGCCAATTCCTAATTCACCATGGGAGAGTATATCCATAGATTTATCTTTGGATTACCCAAGTCTATTCATGGAAATACGAGAATATAGACAATAGTTGACAGGTTTAGCAAGCAAGCACATTTTTTCCTGTAAAAAAGACTATTAAGGCACACCAGATGACAACCCTCTTTATATCTCAGATTTTCAAACACCATGGATTACCAACATCCATCGTGTCAAATAGAGATCCTAGAATGACTAGTAATTTTTGGAAAGGTCTCTTTGAAAATCTAGATACAAGATTGAATTTCTCTTCGACCTATCACACACAAATGGATGGCCAAAGTGAGATAGCCAACCTTACGATAATCGATCTAATAAAGACTTATGTTACAGAAGTAGATCAACGCTTACAATGGGAAAAGTACTTATCCCTTGTAGAGTATGCTACAATAATATTGTCCATACTACTATGGGAAAAGCACCTTTTGAGATCATAGAGGGAAGACCTAAAAGTCCCTTGCTACTTAAAGTACATGGGAAGATCTTCGTTGCTGATGAGTATAGCCGTGACCTACAAGAATCTTTCTAAAAGGTTAAGGAGGCTATATCCATTTCTCAACAAAGGCAAAAAGCTTGTTGCTGCTAACAAGCACAAAAGGGCCTTAACATTCAAGGAAAATGATTGGGTCTTACTCAAGTTTCCCAAGGCTCGATTGAGGCAAACGACGGGCAAAAAATCCTACGGGCCATCAAAAGTATTTTGCTAAAGTAGCAAAAAGATACTATGGTCCATTTTAAATCTTGAAGCCAATCAATGATATGGCTTATCAACGCAAGTTGCCCAACCTTTGGCTAATACACAATGCTTTTCATGTGAGCCTACTTAAGCCCTACAAAGGACAGCCACCAAGAGAACCAATTATTGAAGACCTCCAAAAATCGAAGATTAAGAAGAGGTGCTACAATCCGAATGGATTCTTCGACACAAAGACGAGGTACTAAGACATGGTAAGATTATCCGACGGTATCTTATTAAATTTAAAAACTATCATTTTTCGAAGATGCTAGATGGATGCAAGGAATACAGCTTAAGGATAGTATGAACCTTGTCAATGCTTACAATGCTACACTAGAGTAAGCAATGTAAATGATTTCTAAATGAACAATGTTTTTGTCTTATAAGACTAATCCTCTTTGGTGCACAAATTCAAATAGTATGCATGTATAGAATCATGTTTGTGATGGCGACGTCACTCAAACACCAAGTAGAATTTGTCACTCTACTTTGGGAGTAGGATATGGACTAAAGAGCAGACATTCATGCGGCAGCTACGTACGTCTTCCAAGCACCAAATGGACTAGTCATCCATTCTGGAATGATGTTGTAGATTGGAAAGAGATTCTCTACCCGTTAAGAAGCGTAAACTAATGACTAAAACTTTATCTCTTCTACATCATAGTCGAAGC
Source organism: Adiantum capillus-veneris (assembly GCF_014529385.1). NCBI lineage: Eukaryota > Viridiplantae > Streptophyta > Polypodiopsida > Polypodiales > Pteridaceae > Adiantum > Adiantum capillus-veneris. The sequence goes on from NC_140948.1 coordinate 121,798,405, forward strand.
CAACTATGATTTCAAGAGAGAGGTAATGTCATAAAATCTAATATCTAACCAACCTAAATGATTTTTTCATATTAAACTGATCATTTAATGTGGGAGAATAAACAGGAACAAGGGTTAGAATATAGACATGTGCTTATGGATCTCTCTCAACATGAGGCTAAGGTTAAAGGGGTAGGTCCAAATGAGAGATGGTCTGTTAAAGAGCAATGCTACTTAATGGAGCTTAAAGACCTAAGGGTTAGCTTCATTAAAGACCTTCAAGAGTTAGTGTTAAAAAGTCCTTTGACCTTAGGCAAGCTAGGGCTGACCTTGAGGTGGGAATCGTACCCAAGCATGAGGTGCTTGTCGTGCTTGCTAACTAAGGTGCTTAAGGTGTTTGTGGGAACCTTGCCTAAGCTTGAAGTGCTTCTCATGCTTAAATGACTAAGGTTCTTGAAGTGTTCAATTCAAACATGATCTCTCAAGAGGCATAAACGATTTTCATGCTTAAATGACTAAAGTGCTTGAAGTGTTCAATTCAAACATGATATCTTAAGAAGCATAAAAGACACATGTCAAGATCCTCCCCATTTGGACTCTCATGATGTGCTTGAATCCTATTGGATAGGCCTTAAAGGGGTCCAATGAGAGTTTAGATACATAAAAATAAATAATTAAGTTCTTTCTCTCAAAGAGGAAAAGGAGGACACATGTCTAAATGATATAATTAAATAATACAAAAGAGAGAGAGAGGGAGGGGGGAGGGGGTTAATGAGAGGGGGTATACTCTCTCACACCCACACACACACTCGCTCATTATGTGAAGTGCAAAGCGCACGAGGTCCATCTCCTTCTACAAGCTTGTTGAGAAGTTGAGAGCCTACACCAACACTCTTGGCTATGGAATGTGTAGACGGCTGGATAGTCACTATGTGGGAACGTCTTCTTAGAAGATGGGCAGTGAATTACTTAGTAATTACTAGAGTAATTACTACATTAAACCCGAAGTGTATAAATAGGGCCTATTACATTGTTATCGGGTTGGCAATTGTTATCACTTGGATTAGCGCTTTGGCTATAATTGTACTTGAGCATCATTGGCAGTATTGTCAGCTGTACTTTCTCTCTGTAATCATACTCGCTGTAATCTTGATCTGTAATCCCAATCATGGCATATATTTTAGTTATACTTACTTCTCGTCCAGTCTTCTGAATCTGAATCTGAACCTTATTTCCAGTACATAAGTCTGATTCTTATTTCAGTATCCACATTTCAGTCTAGTCTCTGATTTCTGTCCAGTCTGCTGTCTGAAATCTTCCCACCCTAGTAGCTGAAATCTTTCAACACTGGAATTAGTTGTCTCAAGAGATCAGCTCCAATTCCATTTTGGCGATCACGGTGGCTTGACCTGAAGCTCATTGACTGAAAGACTCTTCTCCCAGTTGGAGTTTTCAGCAATGGCACCAAAATCCAATCGTGGCCGGAAATCTACCATTCGTGTGGACCCCAATACTGAGGAGTCAGGAAGAGAGTCTGACCCCAAGCAAGAGAAAATGACTGATACTGAGGCTCAGGAGGAGCATAGTCAGGCTGATGAGACGCGGGACTCACAACACTTCAGTCATTCTCGACGCCGACGGGCAGAACGGGAAGCACGGAAGGCAAAGAGTTCCAAGAGTTCTCAGTCTCGCCAGAGAGATGAGCATACCAAGGGCAGTAAGGGAAGTCACCGTACTTCTAGTAGACAAAACAGAGAAGACACTGATATTGAGACAGAGACAGAGATTGATTGGGATGCTGACACTGACAATTGCAAGAAGGCTCCCAAGCATCATTCTGAAGTCAAGAAGAGAAGTGGCCGGATCAATAGTAATCGAAATGATTACACCGCTTCTCTGAAGATTTCCTTTCCAATATTCAAAGGGGGGAAAAAGGATGATCTAGATGTTCACATACAAACTTTCGAGCAGTATGCTGAACTCAAAAACATTGATGAAGATGATTGGGGGGAATATTTTCCACAAACCTTGAAGGAGGCAGCGAGGAAATGGTATTACGATTACCCTGCATGCCAGCTGAGATCATATAACAAATTGTTGAAGGCCTTCAGGTTGGAATATTCCGACAATGGAGGGGACGAAGATATTCTCTGTGAATTAGATAAGATCAAACAGAGGAATTTGTCAGTCCGCAGCTATGTGGAAAAGATAAAAGAGCTAACCAAGCAGTTGCAAGAACCGCCGTCTGAGAAGAGATTGAGGGCATGGTTCCTGAATGGGTTTAGAAGCAAGAAGCTTAGGGAACAAGAAGTACCAGCCCCTACAAAAAAAATTCAATGATTTGGTCCAAAGAGTATTAAAGCTGGAACATCAGGCTAAGAAGGAGAAGAGCCACAAGAAGCAAAGGACCAGTAGCAGTAGCTCTGCTACTGAAACTTCTGATTCCAGTGAAATGTCCAGTAGCTCCGAGAGCAGCTCCAATGAACGGACAAAGGAGAAATCAAAGAAGGGATCATGGACCAAGAAAATTGAAGAGATGGCTAGGCAAATTGCAGAAATTAGCCACACAAGACAGCCAGTCCGAAAGATGGAGACTTGGTGTTCAAGATGCAAATCCAAGGACCACATCTCCACTGAATGTCCACAATGTACCTACTGCAAAGCCTTCAGTCACTTATGGAATGATTGTGGCATCAGAATTCACCATTTTAAGAGAGGAGAGGATCTGTCAGTGGTTGCCTACACTGAACCAGTGAAGGTAGAACCAGTCAAAGTAGCTCAAGAGGACAGACCAGGTACCAGTGGTACTGATCAAGGACGTGGCAGATACCAACCAGGAATGGGCAGAGGAAGAGGAAGAGGCAACTTCCAGAATAGGAGCATGAATTGCTACACTTGTGGAAAGTATCGTCATTTTGCAGCCCAATGTCCAGATGCACCGGTAATGACTACTAATGAGGCTAAGGCACGAGCGCCAGTCCCAGTCAGGGTGGTTACCAGGAGCAAGGGAGTAGTCATTGAAGAAATTCCAGACATTTCAGAAGTACCAGTAAATCCTAACAGCAGCAAGTGGACTCAATAAAGGGAAGTTTGGAAAGACAAAGGTAAAGAAAAGGTGGTGGATGAGTGGCAAGAGCAGCGGGAACTAGCAGCTAAAATCACAGGGGATTTAGCTAAGAAGCTGCCAGAGTAGTCGAAAAGTTCCGAAGCTAGAGTCATTCAGAGGATACCAACCCAATCGACTGATAAAGATCAGTCAGTACCGGCTATGACAGAGACCATGCTGGCTGTGGTACATGGACTAGCTGATGAAATGGGAGTGGATGGAAAGAGTAGGAGCACTGCAAAAGAAGAGTGGCAGTGTGAAGATACCAGCTCTTCAATCTCTGACAATCAGTCTGACCAAGAGCGAGGAAAAAATCATGTGAAAATTTGTGATAGAATCCAGAAGCTGACTGTAGAGCTGCAGGATATAAGAAAGACATTGCCTGAGGTGGCCAACTTTATCAGGCAGCGCAGGAAGACTGAAGCAGAGGCCAGAACAGTGGACCTGACGGCTGTCCGGGATGATGAAGTTCCACTTATTCAGGTAGACTACAAGGTCAAGAAGCAGTGGGAACCTCTCTCAAGCGTTATTCTGGATGGAGGGGCAGGAGTCAACATAATGGGAGCCCATCTTCAGCAAAGAATGGGTATCACTAATATAAAACCAGCACCATTCAAAGTAAGAATGGCAGATCATAGAGTCGTACAGGCGACGGGTATGATTGAAAACATGCAGATAAGAGTTGGGAGGGAGAAATTCAAAACCAGTTTCCTAGTCCTGGATGTGCAGGGAGCATATGGAATGCTACTAGGGCGGCCATGGTTAAGAACAACACATGCTGTTCATGACTATGCAAACCAAACTTTGACCATAGAAGGGACCAGTGTGGCAGAATCCAAATCCAGACCCAACAACACCAGGAGCTGGAAGAAGGAACTGAGGCCGAAGGAGTTGTGTCAGAAGTACAGAGCCAAGAAAATTGAGCGAATGCTAGCGTCTATGAACATATTCCCTTTGGCAGAAATCGATTTGAATGCAGTCTTGCTGAACAAAGAGCAGGTTGACAAGCAGAAGAGACAATTTCCTGATCAGTTTACCGAAGTCAATGCAGAGAAAAGAACAGTTCAGCTAACTGGAAGGATGGAGGAACCAGCTGATACTGGTATAGGAGAGGAACCAGTATGTTCTGAAGAGTACCCACTGGATCAGAATAATGATTCAAAAATGAATGGACCATCCTGGGACTACGATGAAGAATCGACCAAACGAAAAGGAGGCGGACCAAAGTGGTTGCTTCGAGACGATCAGGAAGTAGAAGAGTGAAACCTGGGATCAGAGGAAAATCCCAGGATGATCAAGGTTAACAAGCACCTTAACCCGGCAATGAAGGAAAAGGCACGGGAAATGTTCCAGAAGTATAAAGATGCGTTTGCTTGGGAACATACAGATTTGAAGGGAGTAGATCCTGAAGTCTGTCAGCACCGAATACCACTGAAACCGGATGCTAGTCCAGTAAGATTGCAAAGATACAGGATGAACCCCAATTATGCAAAGAAGGTCAAGGAGGAGATTGATAATCTTCTCAAGGTTGGGTTCATTATAGAAGTAGCAAGCAGTGATTGGCTATTTCCCATAGTCGTCGTTCCTAAAAAGAATGGGAAATTAAGAGTTTGTGTCGACTATAGGAAACTAAATGCCCAGACTATTAAGGATCCATTTCCCTTACCTTTTAGTGATATGTTTCTTGATGAGATCGCAAGGTATGAGATGTATAGCTTCATGGATGGTTATAGCGGCTATAACCAGTTACAGATCGCTCCTAAAGATAGAGCTAAGACCACTTTCATCACTGAGTGGGGAGATTTCATGTATCTGGTGATGCCTTTTGGCCTGTGCAATGAACCAACTACTTTTCAGCGGTGTATAATGGAGATGTTTAATGAATCTCTTCATCGGTTCCTCGCCATTTTCATGGATGACTTTACTGTCTATTCAGATGAGGACCAACACCTTTTATTCCTAGAGATGGTTTTTAAACGCTGTCAGGAGAAGAGGATTTGTTTGAATCCATTCAAATCTGTTTTTCTAGTATGGAAGGGACAGCTATTGGGACATGTGGTTTCCCACAATGGAATAGAGATGGCCAATGACAAAATACAGTGTGTCCAGCAAGCTAAAGCACCCAGGACTGCTTCAGAGTTGAGTCCTTTCTTGGGTTATGTGAATTTCTATAGAAGATTTGTACACAAGTTTGCTTCTCAAGCAGTACCACTATATGAGCTTACAAAGAAGACCAGTAAGTTCAACTGGACTGCTGAGTGTGAGGAGATTTTCCAGAATTTGAAAAAAGCCATTACCAGTAAACCAGTCCTTAGGCAGCCGAATTGGGATGTTATTTTTCACGTACATGTGGATGCTTCAGGATTGGCAATGGGGGCAATATTAGCTCAGCCAGATGGCAGAACAGAATTTCCGATCTATTTTGCTAGTCACAGATTCAGTCAGGCTGAACAAGGCTATACGACTACTGAAAGAGAAGCCCTCGGAATGGTTTTTAGCGCCACGAAGTTCAGGTATTACCTGTTGGGAAAGTTATTTCATTTTTATGTGGACCATCAAGCTCTTCTGTTTCTGATTAACAAAGTCATTATTCAAAGCAGGCTGATCAGATGGATGATGTTCCTTATGGAATTTGAATTCAGAATTTTCCATAAGCCTGGCCGAAACCAGTGTGGAGCTGACTTTTTCTCCAGAAGTACGGAAGGATATTCAGAATCACCCTTGAGAGATGAGCCAGTGGATGCTGATTTATTTCAGTTAGAAGCAAAAGAATTAGTGGATCCTGAATGGTATGATATTTATCAATTCCTTTCCCACGGTGCCTTTCCAGAGGATTGGAAGCAGAATCAGAAGAAAGCTCTAATCATAAAAAGCCTGAAATTTATCATCATAGGAGGATTACTTATCGATTGGGTGTGGATGGTATACTTCGACGATGTGTCCCTATGGAAGGAAGAATGCAAGTGATTTCCGAAGTGCATAATGGTGAGTCTGGTGGACACTTTTCCAACAAAGTAACCTACAAGAAGATTCTTCAAGCTGGTCTGTGGTGGCAAACACTGATTGCTGATGTGAGAAGTTTTTGTAAGACTTGTGACATATGCCAAAGAATGGGCAGACCAACAGCTGCAGATATGACTCCCTTAATGCCAATACAACCATTAGGAGTATTCATGAAATGGGGATTGGATTTTATGGGACCTTTTAAAAAGGTAACTCCCAGGAAGAACAAGTACATAGTGATGGATACTTGTTATGTGACCAAGTGGATTGAAGCTAAGGCTCTTCCTGACAACACAGCCAAGTCAACTGCAAGGTTTCTGTTTGAGAATATTGTCTGCCGATATGGATGTCCAGTAGAGATCGTGACCGATCAAGGAACACATTTTATCAATGACACTATGGAAATCCTATTGGATATGCTTTCAGTCAAGCATCGGAAATCTACTCCTTACTATCCTAGATGCAATGGACAGGCTGAAAGTAGCAATAAGACAATAAAGACTATTCTCACTAAGGTGGTGCAAAAGAAACCAGACCAGTAGGATTTGAAACTTCAGACTGCTCTATGGGCTTATAGGATAGCTTATAAGGTAACTACTAGAATGACACCATTTAGAATGGTGTATGGTACTGAAGCTGTGGTTCCTATGGAGTTTGTAATCCCTAGTCTGATAATGGCTGTGAAGTATGGACTAGACTTCAACCATAATCTTAAGAAAAGGCTGGATGAATTGATGCAGTTAGACGAACTCAGGCAAAGGGCTATATTGGAACAAGAAATTGTTCAACAACGAAGGAAGCACTGGCATGATCGCCGAATTAGAGTTTGAGAATTCCAGAAAGGAGACTTAGTGCTTCTATATCAGTCTAAACTGGGTCCAAAGAAGCCGAACTTGAAGATTGCCTACGAAGGACCTTTTGAGGTCGATTGGGTCTTCTCCAATGGCACAGTCAGATTGAAAGATTTATCTAGACTGATGTTGCCAGGAGTATATAATGGAGCAAAGATCAAGCTCTATTATTCAGAGACCAGAGAAATTGGGTCGGAACAAGGGAAATTGGGTCGGAACAAGGTACTAAGGAATTGGAGGTTGCTGATCAAGAGATACCGGAATCATATATTTTTGGACTTTTTCATAAATCTCCTGCGCGACGCTTCCCTCCTGTCAACCATTCGCCATCGTCGAGCTCCGAGGTTTCTTCAATACAGCCGCAAACTTCGACCTCCGACGATACAGTTGACTGTCAGATAGTATTGCCAGCAACACCAGGAAACGGCTTCGACACGACAAGTAAATCATCTTCTCCTTTGCCTATTTCATAGTCATCGACCTCACAGTGTATGGGTAGAAAGAAACGCTCAGAGAAGATGCAAGAGTCTCTTGAGGAAACCCAGGCTATAGTTGCTGAGGCAAAGGCAAGCCTTCCCGTTCTCCCATACAGTAAAATCCAGCGTTATGTATTTACTGATCAAGCAATGACTCTGCTACAACTATGGGATCTTCGAGTTGTGCTGTAAGCTACAAGGAATGCTTTTGATTCAGATATCATCAAGCAAGTTCTTGATTCCTTTGATGCTGAAAGTGGCAGTGCTATGTTAAATAGTAGGAAGGTGTCAGTGACACCTGAAGCCATTGCATTTGCATTCCGGATGCCCAATGAGCCCAAACCTTCTGTGGAAACTGCGTAGCAAATAAGTATCGCTCTGAAGGAGGATGAAACGGCTAGAAGGAAGCGCAAGGCAAGTGCTCAAGGAGTTCCAGTAGCAGGACTGGAAGCCTCCGCTGCTTACAGGTTTGTAGCTGAAGCAGTAAGCCTTAAGAACAACCCAACGTATGTGTCAGAAAAATTGTTTGCTATGCTGTTGGCCAAGATACTGGATCCACAAGTCCATATCAACCTGTGTCAAATACTCTCGCATAATGTACTCCAGCAGACTACCAAGCTAAAATCTCAAACTGTTTTCAAGGCCTAGAATGTTTGGCAATTCCTGTATTGGGCTACTGCTGCAGATGTTAATGAGCAGGTAAAGCAAGCTTGGAGTGAGAAGCCAATTCCTGAACCAAAGCGAATCGAACTGTCCTCAGACGACGAGGGAACAGATAGTCAAACCATTTCCATCGACCTGAAAAGGAAAGCCACTGCAGATGAAGCTTGCAGTTCAAAGAAGCCAAAAATTACACTGTCTAAAAGCAGCGAGTTTTTGAAACAAATAGAAAGCCAGGTCAAGGCAGTCAGCACTGAGAAAGCTGAAGTGAGTCAGACTGAGCAGCAATCTGCTCAGACGATTGTGGCTGACCAGCCAGTTGTGAAAAGTTCAGTTGCTAGTGGGTCTGGGAAAGATTATGACAAACCAGTCACTGTTGAGAAGATAACAGACCAGTCAGGGGACAAAGGCAAAAGTCAACTGGACAAAGGGAAAGGTCCAGCGTTCTCAGATTGGCATGGTGGAGTTCCTACAGATACCGGTAACCCTCTGCAACAACTGGTAAAACAGGATAAGTTGCAGCAAATGCAGACTCGGAATTTGAGAGGGCATCTTATGCTCAGCAAAGCTGATTATGCAACTCTACCCTACGTGGCTCCAGTGGCAATATATGAGACTATTGATTCTGATCCAACCACAGTCAAGGACAGATGTTCAGTCCTTATACAGTCTTCTTGGAATACCATTGTCAGTTGTATGGGACAACTGGTGGAGGCTGCTGGATCAGAAGAAGAAGTTAAAAAGCTCAAAGCTGACTTGGCAGAAGCACAACATCAGATTGAAACGCTCCAGAAAGCCCAGGAAGTGCAGAACATACAACACAGGGTACTGGAAGCTCAATCAGAAAGGACTAATGAGTTGTTAAACAAAAAGATAGCTAAAGCTGAATCTGAAATCATGATCGTCAAGAGTCAAAGGAATGAAGCACTAAGAGCTGCCGAGCGAGCTGAAACAATGCTCAAGATGAAGCGGGTGGAATTCAGAAAGTTGCTACTGCACCATAAAGCTCTGAAGGCTTCGCTGACTGAAAGATACATCTACAATAGCTTGTCTGAAATTTTAAATCCCTCAGGCAATGCTGTTTTCAACTTAGAAAATTTAAAGTCCTTGATGGAAAGTATGCAGAGCGATTTGCAGGATAAGGTGGGTGAGTTCAATAATGCTCTGTTGAACCAAGCTATAATGGATTATATTGAGCAACAAACTTCTCCGGATGAGGATGAAGAAGATGAAGAAGATGAAGCTGATCAGGAGGAGGATGATCAAGAAGCTGGGCATACAAAGGATGATGATGATGCCCCACCACCATCTCCACCTCCAGGACCTGGTACTGGTGGGACAGAGCCAAATGAAGGAGGCCGGTCACAACTAGACCAATCAGACCAGAATGAGGACCAGCAGGAAGGACAGGACAAAGAGCACCAGTCGGGTAATCAGCAGACTGAAGAGCAGCAGCCCACAGTCACACTAAGAATCAGCCAAATGATCAGTCCCATCTCAGCAGAGATGCTAAAGGGAAAATGAAAGTACAGGATGAGGGACCAGTTGCTGATCATCAGCATTCACTGCAGCTCATTACCCTGAATAGGCAACTGAGACATCAACAGGCCTCCATCACCAGACAGTATCTGGAGGATGATTCTCTCTGGACTGACTTGGAAAGATTTCAAAGACTATATGTGGGAGCCAGGGAAATGGTAGAACATTGGAAATCAGCAGCTTTCCAAGACCAATCATACCAGAATGAGGACCAGCGGGAAGGACAGGACAAAGAGCACCAGTCGGGTAATCAATAGACTGAAGAGCAGCAGCCCACAGTCACACTAAGAATCAGCTAAATGATCAGTCCCATCTCAGCAGAGATGCTAAAGGGAAAATGAAAGTACAGGATGAGGGACCACTTGCTGATCATCAGCATTCACTGCAGCTCATTACCCTGAATAGGCATCTGAGACATCAACAGGCCTCCATCACCAGACAGTATCTGGAGGATGATTCTCTCTGGACTGACTTGGAAAGATTTCAAAGACTATATGTGGGAGCCAGGGAAATGGTAGAACATTGGAAATCAGCAGCTTTCCATGATAAAGAAGCTTGTCGACTACCTGCGCATCCTAGTACAGTCCAGCTGCTGGAACGAGTTCTTGAATGGATACTCAATGCTGATGAGAGAGTGGTAAACCCGCACTGGCAAAGGCAGCCTACTGCAGATTGTCGCTCCCTAGCTTTGGAACTGGAACTTCTGCTGGGTAACAAACCAACCTACCGCTGTATGAAGGGTATTAGGGTTCAACTCAAGGAAGTTTTGATACAAATGCAAACTGCCAGAGGTGTTTTGGATCAGAGAGTCAAAGCCATTCTTGAGGACCAGACAGCCACTAGCAGAGGACCTCAAACGCGGATGTCAGTAGGAGCACAGGCAACTGCTCTCAGAACACTGTTCCAGCTAGTGAGAACCAGGCTGTTCTCAATTTCTTAGAATTTGTGCCTGATTCTCCAGTTCTCTTGTATGCTATTCCAGCAAGAGAAACCGAGCTCCCAAGATTCTTTCCAGCGCTGTATCCTCAACATCAAGAGCCAGTTGATCGTCTCACATACTTCAAAATTACTGATGAGCTTCAGGATTGGTATGAGCGGTCAACTGTAGAATGGAAGACTTGGAAGACGTTGCTCAATGATGCCCTCCAAATCAATGACATTCAGGCAATGAAGGAGGAGCTGCATAGGATTCAGCTATGTATGGGCCACTGGAAGATTCAAGTGAGAGGATTGACCAGGATTACTAATCAGTTGCTACAGCTTACGGTCGAATCTTCCAAATTGCCTAAAGACATTGGAGCAAAGCCGGGTCTAGCACCACAGTACAGGGAGATGGCTGAGATTCTTTTCAAAGCTCGAGTCAAAACTAATCAGCCTCTTCCAGAAGGGTGGATCCACACTACTTCGCATTGTCATAAGCTAGCCAGAACTAGACTGAGTAAGGGCAGGCGTACACTCTATGATCCTGACACCAAAACCTACCATTCTCTCACGCCTTATGAAGTAGAGATGACCACCGACCGGCGGGATCAGCTTGAGCACGAGGCCATTTACCGACTGATTCAGAAGGAGAATGTTGGTGCTGGGACTTCTCAGGCACCGTCTCGGTCAAAGAGCAAAGGCAAAAGGAAGACAGTCCAATGGAAGGATACTGGGTAGTTCCATCTCAGAATTCAGTGGCGATTTTTCTTCTCCGCAGGCAGGGAAAGATGACAGCTCCACCTTGGCCTTTTCAGCTGCCTCTCGCAATCCTTGGTCCTTCTTGAACTCCTACTTGTAATCTTTGAAGGGCCATTCTCTCAGTGGTCAAGCTAGCATCCCAACATCAGAACCAGACGATGGATTTTTCAATCTCACATCAGATTCAGACATGGGAATTTTCCAGAAATTTTGGAATCTTGCCAAAATTCAAGAAAGAAGGGAAGGTGGGAACGTCTTCTTAGAAGATGGGCAGCGAATTACTTAGTAATTACTACAGTAAACCCAAAGTGTATAAATAGGGCCTATTACATTGTTATCGGGTTGGCAATTGTTATCACTTGGATTAGCGCTTTGGCTATAATTGTACTTGAGCATCATTGGCAGTATTGTCAGCTGTACTTTCTCTCTGTAATCATACTCGTTGTAATCTTGATCTGTAATCCAAATCATGGCATATATTTCAGTTATACTTACTTCTCGTCCAGTCTTCTGAATTTGAATTTGAACCTTATTTCCAATATATAAGTCTGATTCTTATTTCAGTATCCACATTTTAGTCCAGTCTCTGATTTCTGTCCAGTCTGCTGTCTGAAATCTTCCCACACTAGTAGCTGAAATCTTTCAACACTGGAATTAGCTGTCTCAAGAGATCAGCTCCAATTCCAGAATGCAAATCCAACCAAAAGCCGTGCTTCAATGCTTAAGCTTGTCATCTTCTTCATCTTCATTACTATGATTTTATGCTATGTTAAGCAAGAAGAGTGATGATAAGTGAGGAACTATTTTTTTCTCCTACGAATGATTCTTCTTCCTCTTCCCTACCTTCATTCCCCACTAGCTCTCTCCATCTTCGAAGGTGTTTGAGGCCTTGGGACTAAGACTTGGGATAGTTAATGCTTTTTGCAAAGTTTATGTTATGCTCGTGATGCATGAAGCTTTCCATCTTCATTGCATCACCTAGGTCACAAGGAACACAAAGATTGTATTGTACCAAGTCTCTCTTGATGAGAGAATCTATAATACAAACAACACCTTTTGGAGGGGAGACCGGTTTCAAGTAAATCCGGTCCTCAACTATTGTCACTTTCTTTAATTAATACTCTCTCTTGCAAAAGTATTGTTCATGCCAAGTTAATTAAGTACTATGTTTATGTTGCTACCATCAATTAAGTTCACCCTCTATGTTCTCAAAGTAATCTCACAAAAATGCTCACTCTACTTCTCTTAATTCCGCTATTCTCAAAGTTCAAAGGCCATTTCCATTACACAACATCTCGTCTGAAGTATCATAAAATATTGTCTGATGATGGGTAATCCTAGCATTGAAGTCCCCTAGGATGATAATGTCAACATCTCGAGAGAACTCCCATATGTCATCATCCAAAATAGAGAAGGGGGGTTGTCCTTTGAGTGGTGTATATACTAACGTACTTCGAGAAAAGTAGCAAATAGCAATGTAAAGCTATCTGCCTGTCTCTGCTCTCAATCTCAACCATATGTACCTAGCCTGCTCATCCCTGTAGGCTATATGTATCAATGGCTGCAACTACTCCTTGAATAACACTGCCACTGCCCTTGAGCCCCGCCCTCTGTGCTTTGATCGTGTCTCCTGTCTGCAGACTGTCTCCCATCTGTATCCACTGACGTGAGATATAGACTACCAGGGGCTTGATGTGTCTCATAGTAGAAATGATCTCTCTCCCAGTAAAACTATCATCAAAAGTATCCATATCAAGGTGCATAAATCCATTGCATTTCCAAGTAGTAATTGTGAGTGTGGTCCCATAGGTGCGACACCGTCATGTAAAGTGTCGCTCCAAAATCACAACTCTTCCATTTCGGTAAAAGGCAATCTTATCATTTTTCCTTGCTGCTCTAATCTCTGGGATTACCTCCTGCATATGAGCGATCTGCGAGAGGGTAAGGTCGTCCCCGAGAAAGATGCACATCTTCTTAAGAGTTGGTCTCTTTTTCAAAAAGTCCTCCTTTGCTTCCATGGAGGGAAAACAAAGGATGAGTACCTTTTCTTTCGAGGTTTCCCCATTGCTTTCATTTTTCTTATTGCCCACTCTCCAGGTTCTCGTGTGCATAGGCTCATTGACCCCATCATAGTCATGAGTTCTTTTATTTCTTCGTCCATGTTATCTTTGTCTTTAAGGCCACAAATTCTTAGAAGTAAATCGCGCACACATCTTTTTTGCTCCTCTTCTAGTGTAATATTAATAATGGTTGGTATGGACGTTGTTCCTTGTCTTTTCCTTTCTTTGCAACCTCCATCCATTTTTCGACCTCATCCACTTTCTATCGAGTCTTTCTAATAACGCCCATAAAAAAGGTTATCATTTCTTTGTGCTGCTCTTCCCCCTCTTTGATGGCCCGCACTTCATCTTTAATCGTGTTTAGTTCTTCTATAACGGAGGATTGCACTTTTTCGAGTGCATTTCGGGATCACACCTTGGCAAGCTCCTTCTTGAGTAACGCAATTTCTTCATCTTGGGTCTTCACACAATCTTCCAATGTGGTTATCTTGCCTTCTTGGACCAACACACGTTCTTCGAGCATCTTTATTGTGCTCAAGAGGTTGTAGTTGATCTTGTTAATGGTCTCGGTCATCTCTTCTTTGCACTTTTACATGGCATCCTCTAAGGGGTCAGTTGTCACTTTGTTTCTTCATGCTTGATGGCCGCCGAAAGCGAGAGGGAGGGAGGGGTCACACCCACTTTCATCTCTACAATTCCAAAATTAATGAAAATTTGAGAATTTCTACACTGCTGAGGTTACTAAAAATCTAAAGATTCTGCACTTCTGAATTTTTGAAAGTCTCAAAATCTGAAAATTTTGAAAAATGCAAAATTTCCTGATGAGACTCTACGAGACCAATTGCTCCAGGTCAAAAGGAATGCCACCAAGCATGCGGACTGACAAGGCCTCCTAAGCAGGCAACTACCATGCAAATGAAACACTTGTAGAACGGGTAGGTAGGGGGAGAGAGAGAGAGAGAGAGAGAGAGAGAGAGAGAGAGAGAGAGCATAAGCCTAACTGTGCGCCTCTCCCTTGCCCCCTACCGTGCAAATTCAACTAAGTTGTCTACCAATTGTGCTAAAGATACCCTGCAATAGCAAAGAATTGATATTGCAATGCAACCAACTGAATGCTCACCCAAGAAACAGGTAAGCAGTATAATGACTTAAACCAACATTGATCAGGTTCACTCTCATAGTAATTTAGTGCACATCTCAACAAGAGAATGATAACCACACACACACACACTCTCCCATTCCCCCATCTTCAAACATGCCCAATTATATAATAAACATTCAACTGCAGGACCTAGCAATTATGTCATGTATAATAAGGATAACTGACACAATCCAAGCAACGCTACTTTCTCATCTTCCGACAAGAGCGTCATCTTAGCCCAGGCACCAGGTCGAATCAGATTGAGCCACACACAGCGAGCTGCTCTGCGTCAACTCCTGAAACATAGAGATTACAAAACAATTGCAGAACGAGCCCACATGCTTGAAAAATGAGGGACAAGAAACAAGGATGCAGGAGTGAGGGATGAAAGATCACTTCTAGTACTCGAAAGAAGTCCAAAAGTCAAGCTGACAGCTGGAGGTAGGGGCAGAATGACTACTACCCCCATTGAACACCCCCGGTGTGAGAGAGGCTAGCATGGTTGCTGCAGGCCCTGATCAAACTGGTACATTATTCTCTCTTCAGTTGGTGTTGAAAAAAAACACACAACCACACCCTAAAGAAAAAAATATCCTTAAAATCAACAGAACCAACCACAATAAAATGGAGGGACATATACATATCCCTAAAGCTCATGGGACCATTGAAAAAGAGCCCAAATTAATCACTCATTCCCACATATCGGCAGGGCAGTGCAGATAACAAACTTCAAAATAAGCAAAATCTAATGCGGCATGTGCCACAAAATGAACATGACAATCCTCAAGTTTGACTGAGGTGTATGGATGAAACTCCGTATGAGAGCTGATGCTCTAGCCTCTTCCCCATCAGGAAAAAATTATAAGTCTTCTAGCCTGGAAACTTAGACCTGAGAAATCACTAAATTACAATGTGTGATGGGGATGTGATGGCGCAAAAGCCCTGGAAAAAAATGGCCTTTAAGGGCCTGTGTGCTAATTATTAACAATGCCCTACCTTCTTCAAGCAATTCCAGCGGGAGCTTCAATCGCTGCGCTTGAAGAAGTTCCTGTTGTTCCATTCAAAACAGTTACATTTCCTTCTGTGTCCACATCAATGATTGCAGAGTCTCCTTCCTTAATCTCGCCGCCAAGCATTCTCTCTGCCATGCTATCCTCCAGTAGCCTCATAATTGCTCTTCTCAAAGGCCTTGCACCATAGCTAGGACTGTAGCCCTCATCAACAATTCTATCTCTAAACCTTTCTGTCACTTGCAAGTCGATTGTTTTTTTCTTCAAGCGATCAAAGACCTCTTTCAGCATAATGTCAGCAATCTCCTTCACCTCAGACTTTGTCAGCTGCCTGAACACAATAATCTCATCGAGTCGATTCAAAAATTCAGGCCTGAAGTACTGCTTGAGCTCCTCATTCACAAGGGTCTTGATTCTATTATAACTGCTGTCTTTCTCATTATAGTCTAGTTGGAAACCAATGCCACCACCTCCCTTTTCAATCACACTACTTCCCACATTGGAGGTCATAATTAGCAGTGTATTTTTGAAATCCACAGTTCTACCCTTGCTGTCAGTAAGCCTGCCATCTTCCAGAATTTGAAGCATCATGTTGAATACATCTGGGTGTGCTTTCTCAATCTCATCAAAGAGCACAACCGTATAAGGTCGGCGCCGCACAGCTTCAGTCAACTGCCCCCCCTCAGTATAACCCACATAACCAGGAGGTGACCCTATAAGCTTCGAAACTGTGTGCCTTTCCATGAACTCACTCATATCAAGCCTGATCATTGCCTCCTCTGAACCAAAATAATATGCTGCCAAGGCTTTTGCTAACTCTGATTTCCCAACACCAGTTGGGCCAGAGAAAATAAAGCTTGCAATGGGCCTGTTCGGATTCTTCAAACCTACACGGGCCCGTCGAATGGCCCGACTTATGGCCTTGACAGCCTCATCCTGCCCAATAACTCTATTATGCAGTGTCCCTTCCATTTTCAATAGGCGACTAGACTCATCGATTGAAACCTTCTCTACTGGAATCCCAGTCCATGCTGCAACAATTTGTTGTATATCCGACTCAGTGACCACAGGCCCAACATCACCAGCCTCGCTCTCAGCCTTAGCCTTTTCCTTGCCCTTTTCTGTGATAGCAGATATCTGAGCCTTCAACTCCATTTCCTTGTCACGAAGCTCCCCTGCCTTCTCAAAGTCTTGCCCTCTCACAGCTTCATTCTTCTCCTTTGTTATTTGTCTCAGCTCCTTATCAAGCTCCTTGGCTTCATCAGGTGATTGAGCATGGCGAAGGCGGACACGAGAGCCAGCCTCATCAATCAAATCGATAGCTTTATCCGGTAGAAATCGATCACTGATATACTGGTAAGAAAGCTGAGCAGCAGCAACCAAAGACTCATCTGTATAGCGTAGCTTGTGATGAATTTCATACCGCTCTCGAAGACCTTGCAAGATCTGAATAGTCTCATCTACAGTAGGCTCAGGGACTTGCACAGGCTGAAAACGCCTTTCAAGAGCCGGATCTTTCTCAATATGCTTTCTGTACTCGTCAAGAGTTGTAGCTCCAATACATTGAAGTTCACCTCGAGCCAATGCAGGCTTCAAAATATTGGCAGCATCGATGGCACCCTCAGCTGCACCTGCTCCAATCAAGGTATGCACTTCATCAATGAAAAGGATAATATCATCAGCCTGCTTGATCTCCTCCATAAGCTTTTTTAGCCTCTCCTCAAACTCTCCCCTATACTTGGTACCAGCAACCAGTAGACCCATGTCGAGAGTGATCACCTTCTTGCCCTCAATTGTCTCAGGAACATCACCACCAGCAATACGTTGTGCAAGCCCCTCAGCAATCGCTGTCTTGCCGACACCTGGTTCACCAATAAGGCAAGGATTGTTCTTTGTCCTGCGACCGAGGATTTGTGTAACGCGCTCAATTTGTGGCTGCCTGCCCACAACAGGATCCAACTTCCCATCCTCGGCTAGCTTTGTCAAGTTAGTCCCAAACTCTTCAAGAGTGGGCATCTTTGCATTGCTGCTACCACCACCTACACCAGCACCAACAGCCTCAGTGCTCTCACCCACCATGCGAATCACCTGCGTTCTGATGTTGCTGGGATCAGCACCCAGATTCTCAAGAACCCGGGCAGCAACACCTTCACCTTCTCTGAGCAAACCAAGCAATAAATGCTCAGACCCTATGTAGTTGTGGCCCAACTGCCGTGCTTCTTCGAGAGAAAGCTCAAGCACACGTTTAGCCCTCGGGGTGAAGGGGATTTCAACAGCAACAAAGCCACTGCCTCGACCAATGATTTTCTCCACCTCTGTGCGTGCTTCTTTAAGGTTTACCCCCATGGACTTAAGTACCTTTGCAGCAATGCCTGTTCCCTCACCAATAAGGCCAAGAAGAATCTGCTCAGTGCCAACAAAATTGTGACCAAGACGTCGGGCTTCTTCTTGTGCAAGCATGATCACCTTAATAGCCTTTTCTGTGAACCGTTCAAACATAGCTACAGTGGTAGCTCGGCTCCTTGACGAAGTGGGAGGCCGGGAAAGAAGTTCAGCCATGGTGGCATGGAAGCTTTTGGTGCCTCTAGGGTTGGCGTCAATGAAAGAGAGATGGCGAAAGCCAGAAAAAGAACTTACTTGCAAGAGATGAGCCTGACGAGCAGTGGAGACCTTGGCTGGAGGTAGTGGGTATGAGCCCGTGCTGCTGGCGGTGCCATAGCCCTGGGCCTGCTTGCGGGAGACGACTCTCACAGGCAAAATCGAAGCTACACCCGCCATGACACCACTATCGCAGATGCCCTGTACAAAGCCTTTGAGAATCGGCCGGCTGGATATATCAACGTCTCAATACTCGTGTGGAGGGTTGGCCGGCTGGATATATCAACGTCTCAATACACGTGTGTAGTGTTTGCAAGATAATAATGTTTGTTCCGGCAAATTTTTGGCCTGCCCAAAAGGCAAAGACTATAGAGATGTCTTCTCTTTTTGTTGACTAAAATAGAAAAGAAGATGAGTTGTATTTTCATACATTTTTTGATAGGTCAAAATGTTCATTGGTTGAAGTAAGATAGTGGACACTCATTTAAATGAAGAGTGTGTAAATCTAATGATGGGTATGTCTTGAGTTTTGAAATATGAAATGAATGCTCGTTTACCAAGGAAAAGATTTTGGGCTACCTTTTTGAAAGCATGAAACTTGAAACCTTTTAGAGGTTAAATGATAAAGACTTAGCTATTTGGATATGATAAGCACTACTATTGGCTCTAAGACTAAGAAAAAACATATTAACACAGTAGGTCCCTCCCACTACTAGTGTAGGGCACCTCTCAAGACTCCTTCACTCCCTTCACGCGCTTCCTTCCCTCGCCCTCTTATCACCTCTTGCCACAACCATCTACTGTAACATTTCGCCTCCACTCTTTCTCTCTCTCTCTCTCTCTCTGTCCCCCTTCTTGTCTTACCCCTGACTAGCAATATCAACGTGAATTCTCCCTTCCATGTCAGTGAGACGCTATGCTGAGCTTGAATTCTCCCACGGGTCTCCCACCCAATAGGTGAGCAAAGAAAAACGTCATGCACACAGAGAGAGAGAGAGAGAGAGAGAGAGAGAGAGAGAGAGAGAGAGAGAGCTCCTGTCGCCACAATCTTCATGGTGATTTGAGAAGCGAGCATTCTAGAGAGAGAGAGAGAGAGAGAGAATTGTGTTGCCTCCATGCAGAGCTTGTTGTCGCTTAACTATAGAAGCTATGAACTATATTGTGTATGCATGGCCTCCATGCAGAGCTTGTCGTTGTTTAACTATAGAAGCTATGAACTGTAGAGAGAGAGAGAGAGAGAGAGAGAGAGAGAGAGAATCTTTTAAGATTCCTCCTATATTTCTTTTTCAACATGGGTATCACCTACTGGGTAGTTCCAAAAATCCGAAGAGTCACCTTTTCATTTTAAGAAGTTCTTTCACTTGTTGAAACTTGAAGTGATAGACTAAAGTTGTCATTTTTGCTAGTTCAAACTTGAAGGAAGGATCTATCCTTTGGAGCCTTAATCTCTAGAGATGTTTTATTTTTATTTTTAGAGATTTGAAAGTTAAGTTTAGAACTTAAGGATGTAGAACTTTTAAAGTAAGGTCTCCAATGTAATGGAATTGGCCTATTAACTTGAAAGTAGCAGAAATTAGAGAGAGTACTTTTGTGAAATTACTTTGTGAGCATAGTGGGTGAACATAATTGATGGTAGCAACATAAACATAGCATTCGGTTAACTTGTCATGAACAATACTTTTGCAAGAGAGAGAATTTAGAGAACATGACAACAATTGAGGACCGGATTTATGTGGAGCCGGTCCCCCCTCCAATAGGCATTTGTATTATGATTTCTCCCATCAAGAGAGACTTGTTACAATACAATCTTTGTGTTCCTTGTGACCTAGGTGATGCAATGAAGATGGAAAGATTCATGCATCACGAGCATAACATAAACTTTGAGGAAAGCATTAACTATCCGAAACCTCAATCCCAAGACCTCAAACACCTTCGAAGGTGGAGAGAGCTAGCAAGGAATGAGGGTAGGGAAGAGAAAGAAGAAACATTTCATAGGAGAAAGAATTAGTTCCTCACTTATCATCACTCTTCTTGCTAGCATACATAATAGCATAGTAATAAAGATGGAAAAGATAACAAGCTTAAGCATTAAAGCATGGCTCTTGGTTGGATTTGCATTCCATAGCCAAGAGAGTTGGTGTAGGGTCTCAACCTCTCTACTTGCTTGGAGAAGGAGAGGGAGCTCTTGCACTTTGCACTCCAATGAGAGTGTGTGTGAGTGTGTGTGGAAGAGTATACCCCCTAAGCAAGCCCCTAGCTTCCTTGGTTGTCCCCCCCTTGTAGCTCATGCTTAAAGCTCATTGGACCCCTCCAGGCCTAGCCAGTCATAAGCAGGAGGTAAATCAAGTAACAAGGGTAGCCTTGGGACAAGTGTCCCCATTTTCCCTTTGAGAGAGAGGACTTGATAAATGCTAAAACAATTCATTAAATCTTCTAAATTATCATTGGACCCCTTGGGTGGCCAACCAATAGGCTTCAGGCACACCATGAGGGCAACATGAGGAGGAACTTGACAAGTGTTCCTTTTGCTTTCTTTGTACCAAACATGTCTTGTGTGAGTGTGTGTGTGTGTGTTCTCTCTCATCCCCCCTCTTGTAGGGCTCGCCCCCTCTTGGAGGGAATGGTGTTGACTTTTGTACACCTCGAGCCACTCAACCTTGGGCCCGGTTCCCACCATAAGCTTGGGTTGGGTTCCCAATGAAGCTAACCCTAAGGTTTTATGCTCCATTGGTTTAGCCTTTCTCTTTGATAGACCATTTCTCATTTGGGCCCCTTTACCATTGGCCCCTGTGTTGAGATAGATCTATAAGGACATGTCTATATCTTAACCCTTGTTCTCGTTTATTCTCCCACATTAAATGATCAGTTTAATATGAGAAAATCATTGGGTTGGTTAGATATTAGATTTTATGACACTACCTCTCTCTTGAAATCATAATCGTCCTCGACTATCAAGTAGAAGAGATAAAGCCTTAGTCATTAGTCAATCTTACTTAGGGGGTAGAGGATCCCTTTTTATCCTATGACATCTTTGCAAGATGGAGGACCAATACATTCGGTGCTTGGGAGACATAGCTGCCGCAAGCATGTCTGCTCTTTAGTCCATTTCATTCTCCCAAAGTAGAGTGACAAATTCTACTTGGTGTTTGAGAGACGTCGTCATCACAAACATGATTCTAAGCATGCATACTATTTAAATTTGTGTACAATTAAAAAGAGAACTAGTCTTATAAGACAAAAACATGGGTCATTTAAAAGAAATTTGTACATTTGCTTACCCTAATGTAGCATTGTAAGCATTGACAAGGTTCATACTATCCTTAAGCTGTATTCCTTTCATCCATCTAGCATATTCAGAAGGATAATTTTTGAACTTAATAAGATACCTTCGGAGTATCTTACCATGTCATAATACCTTGTCTTCATGCCGAAGAATAGCTTCGGGTTGTAGCACCTTTCTTCTTGGTCTTCAACTTCGAGAGGGTCTTCAATAATTGGTTCACTTGGTGTCTCTCCTTTGTAGGGCTTGAGTAGGCTCACATAAAAGCATTGTGTATGAGCCAATCGTTGGGAAACTTGAGCTGGTAAGCCGTCTCATTGATAGGCTTCAAGATCTGGAAAGGATCATAGTATCTTTTTGCTAGCTTAGCATAATACTTTTAATGGACCGTAGGATTTTTGCCCGTCGTTTGTCTTAATCGAGCCTTAGGAATCTTAAGTAAGACCCAATCATTTTCTTTAAACGTTAAGGCCCTTCTGTGCTTGTCAGTAGCAGCTTTTTGTCTTTGTTGAGAGATGGATATAGCCTCCTTAATCTTTTGAAAAGATTCTTGTAGGTCATGGCTATACTCATCGGCATCGAAGATCTTCCCATGTACTTTGAGTAGCAAGGGACTTTTAGGTCTTCCTTCAATGATCTCAAAAGGTGCTTTTCCCGTAGAAGTATGTACAGTATTATTGTAGGCATACTCTACAAGAGGTAAGTGCTTTTCCCATTGTGAGCGTTGATCTACTTCGGTAACGTAAGTCATGAGTAGATCGAGTATCGTAAGATTGGCTATCTCACTTTGGCCATCCATTTGTGGGTGATAGACCAAAGAGAAATTCAATCTTGTTCCTAGATTTTCAAAGAGACCTTTCTAGAAGTTACTGGTCATTCTAGGATCTCTATCTAACACGATGAATGTTGGTAATCCATGGTGTTTGAAAATCTGAGATATGAAGAGAGTTGCCATTTGGTGTGCCTCAATAGTCTTTTTGACAGGAATAAAGTGTACTTGCTTGCTAAACTTGTCGACTATTGTCCATATTCACATGGATAGACTTGGATAATCCAAAGATGAAATCCATGGATATACTCTCCCATGGTGAATTTGGGATAGGCAATGGCTGGAGTAATCCAAGTTGCTTTCCTCTATCATACTTGGTCTTTTGGCATACTACGCATACTCTTGTATGTCCACTTTCATGGTAGGCCAATATAAATACGTCTCTACTCCCCGAAGGGGAGGTTGAATACCTCTATGTCCTCCATAGGGAGGAGCATGGGATTCATAGATAATTTTCTCACAAAGGGAATGGGTAACACATAACCTATTGCCACGGAGAAGATAACCACCTGCAAGGTGAATGGTTCCTCTTTGTTCCCCAAACCAAGGGCTGAAATTATGTCTCTTAAGTTAGGGTCAGTAGCATACTCATCGTGAAAGTGCAATGGCCACTTGATTGTGCTTACCAGCAGTGTGAGCAATACGGAAATTAAATTGCGAAAGAAAATTTGCTCACCTCATTTGTTTGTCGGAGAGCTTGGTTTCTGTCATGAAATACTTGAGACTTTGGTGGTATGTTCATAGAATAAATGGAGTCCCCATAAGTAGTAGTGCTTCCATGGGTCTAGGGCATGTAGAATAGCTAAAAGCTCTTTCTCATAAATGCTCGATTTTCTCATATTAAAGTGATCACTTAATATGGAAAGATAAAAGGGGAACAAGAGTTAGTATATATATATATATATGTGCTTCTAGACCTATCTCAACAGGGGACCGAAAGGAGAAATGGTTGCATCTCAATAGGGGTCCAAAAGGAAACGGTCTACCATAGAGCAATGTGCAATAAGTGCTTTTAGATTTACCTCAGCAAGGGACCAAGAGGAGAGATGGTTACATCTCAAAAGGGGTCCAAACGGAGGTATTTTATCAAAGAGCAATGTAAATCTAATGAAGCTTAAAAGACCTTAGGGTTAGCTTCATTAAAGACCTCCAAAAGTTAGTGTTAAAGAGTCCTTTGACCTTATGCAAGCTAGGGATAACCTCAAGGTGGGAATCGTACCCAAGCATGAGGTGCTAAGACACTTAAAGTGGTTGTGGGAACCTTGTCCAAAGCTTGAGGTGATTTTTATGCTTAAATGACTAAAGTTTTTGAAATGTTGAATTCAAAGATAAATTCTCAAGAGGCATGAACGCTTCGGTCCCCTGGCAATGCTGGGTTAGCTACACATTTAACATATCAGAACAATTGATACGGAATCGTTGCGATGATACGAGTTTCAACAATTCTCTGCAACGCACTGGAACGCCCTTTTTTACGATCTTTCACTCCTATAGCATCTAAGGCTCCTCTAACGATGTGATACCTAACGTCGGGTAGGTCTTTGATCCTTCCGCCTCTTACGAGGACCACCGAATGTTCCTGCCATGCTTGATTCACTAAGGCTTCAAGTATTCAATTCAAAACAAATGACTTAAGAAGCATAAAAGACACATGCTTGCTTGATTGACTTAGTCCTTGAAGTATTCAATTCAACCAAAGGACTTAAGAAGCATAAAAGACACAAGTTCAAATGATCCTCCACATGTGGCCCTCATGATGTGCTTGAATGCTATTGGTTAGGTTTTAAAGGGGTCCAATGAGAATTTAGATACATAAAAATAAATAATTAAGTTCTTTCTCTCAAAGAGGAAAAAGAGGACACATGTCCAAATGAAATAATAAAATAATACGAGAGAGAGAGAGAGAGAGAGAGAGAGAGAGAGGTGTGGCCAAGCATGAGAGGGGGGGTATACTCTCCCATACACACACACAAATTCTCTCATTGGTGGAGTGCAAAATGAAAGAGCTACAGCTCCTTCTCCAAGCTTGTTGAGAAGTGGAGAGCCTACACCAACACTCTTGGTTATGGAATGCAAATCCAACCAAGAGCCATGCTTCAATGCTTAAACTTTCCATCTTCTTCATCTTCATTACTATGCTATTATGCTATGCTAAGCAAGAAGAGTGATGATAAGTGAGGAACCATTTCTTTCTTGTATGGAATGTTTCTTCTTCCTCTTCCCTACCCTCATTCTTGCCTAGCTCTCTCCACCTTCGAAGGTGTTTGAGGCCTTGGGACTGAGGCTTGGGATAGTTAATGCTTTTTGCAAAGTTTATGTTAAGCTCGTGATGCATGAAGCTTTCTATCTTCATAGCATCACCAAGGTCACAAGGAACACAAAGATTGTATTGTAACAAAGTCTCTCTTGATGGGAGGATCTTAATACAAACGCTTTTTAGAGGGGGGACCGGCTCCAAGTAAATCCGGTCCTCAACTATTGTCATGTTCTCTAATACTCTCTCTCTTGTAAAAGTATTGTTCATGCCAAGTTAATTAAGTTCTACGTTTATGTTGCTACCATCAATTAAGTTCACCCTCTATGTTCTCAAAGTGATCTCACAAAAATGCTCACCTTAATTCTATTAATTTTGCTATTCACAAAGTTCATAGGCCATTCACATTACATTGGTATCAGCGCATTTGGTTTTTCTTTTCTTGCTTAAGAAGAGAGATCATTAAGTAGCCTATTAATGGTTGATTTTGTTAATTATATTAGGGTAAGTGGGATTGGGATCTATTATCGGTTTTGTTGAGCCCACTATGTGGGATATGGTGCACACCTCGGGAGCTTTGGTCTTAATAATGGGGTCTTTTTAGACTTGCCTATGGATTTACCATTATTGAGCCATAAGAAGTCCGAAAGGAGCTATCCCTCGGCAATTTTTCTATGTTAGACCCACCCCACTACTCTCTATAATTAACCAATTCGAGCCGTGGGTGTAGATACTTAAGTGCTTATTTTCAAAGGCTAAGAGGAGTCGCAACTAAGGTTTTGAGTTGCCAAAGAATACACTAAGTAAACACGTAAGTATAATTAGCATGGCTGACAATAACCAAAAGAGTAAAATGAACATTGATAACTTTGATTTTGCACATGAAGGTGCTAATGATGATGCCCCCATGTTTACCAATTATCTTGTTACTAGGTTGCATCAAGCTACGGGCAACCCTACTTTGCAAGACAAAGTTACCCAATAACTTCGTGCTTATGGGATTTCCCTTCCTCTCCAAGAGGAGAGAGAGTTTAGGAGGCCTCTTGATGAGACTCGCGAAAGAAGACTCTCTCCCATAAGAGAGGAGGAATACAAAGAACGAGAAATAAGTGAATCCCTAAGTTTCTCTAAAGATGTGGCTCCATGAAGACGGTGGTCTGAACTATCACCAACTCCTCCCAAGAGGAAACGGTCAACCCATAGTCCTTCTCCTCGTCATTCCGAAAGGCAAGAGAGGAACCAAAGGAAGAAAAAGGCAAGAAAGAGGTCACCCTCTTCTCCTTCTTCTTCACCTTCCTCCTCTTCCGACGAAAGCAATAGTTATTCTCCTAGAGAATACAAGAGGAAGGACATTGCAAAACTTAGCATGCATGGCGAAGGTCCCAAAAGCTTAAGAAATTCAAACGGGGAGGAAAGAGTATCTCTTTTCTCACCTATGATGGCACCTTTGGTGCCACCAACATAAAGTATTGGCCTTCATCCAACAAGTTGATGAGACCTTTGGAAACAAGGGCTTCACGAAGTCCTCCAAGCTACACCATGTAGCTATGCACTTCCAGAAATCTACTCGTCAATGGTGTGCTAGCCTTCATGGCAATGGCAAGGCCCCAAAGACATGGATAACTCTACAAGTTTCCATCATGAAGCAATTCCTTGTAAGCGATGCAAAGGACAAAGTGCTTACTAAATGGCAGAGTTTGAAGCTACTCTTCAATGAGTCTATCCACAAATATGTAGATAAGTTTTGGGGTTTACATCTCAAAGCTACAGTGTTTCAAAGGATAGACTTCGTCAAACAAAAGCAACAATTTTGTGTGGTATTACCTGAAGAAATGGCCGAGTATGTCAACTCACAAAGGCCTAGCACTATGACCAAAGCCATCCACCACACTATGGTTGCTTTAAGGATCAATTTCCAACAAGGGGTGAGAAGAAATTTTAAGCCCATGGAAAACAAGGTTCCAAATGAATCTAAAGGGAAGAGCAATGCTCAAAACTCTTCCCAAGGCAACACCATCACCAACAACAACAAGGCCAAGGAGAAAGTATCTTACAAAGGTTTTAAAAAAAGCTCTCTCCCAAAGAATTAGAGGCATTTTGTAAAGACCATAAATGCTTTAAGTGTGGGGAGCAAGGACATGGTTATCGTTCTTGCCCCAAAAGAAATGTTTGTAATGACACTCGTACAGCTTCCATGGTTGAAGCTCCAAAAGAGGATACTCATTGCAAAGGCTCATTCCTCTCCTATGCTTGGGGAAAGTAAGGGAGAATGATGCCTTCATCTTGTTTGACCCTAGCTCTACTCACAACTTCATATCAACGGAGTTGGCCACCAAGTTGGGCATTCAAGCTTTTGAGATGGGAGATATTGTAATTGCTAATGCAACTTTCAAGGGATAGCAAGCCTCCATTATTCCCTTGATTGGGAAGTTGAGGCTTCATGTCCAAAGCTACATCAACAAAGAAGACTTCTTTTTACCTCTCCAACATGAGGATGTTATTCTAGGGGCACCATGGTTCAATGGCATGGCTGCCAACATGAAGTTCCCTGAAAGGAGAATATACTTCACCTACAGGGAAAAGAGCCTGTACATAGATGCTAATGAGTCGGGGAACACCATATCCCTAGTAAATACGCTTGCTTTTGATACGTCAATGAAAAGCTCTATTTTTGCGTATATGATTTTTGTTAGAGAATCTGAAAATGATTTTAATGTTTTCACAAGTAGAAAAGGGAATCAAAAGGAATTAGAGTTGTCTAATTTCCTAAATGGATTCCAAGATGTTTTCATTGATGACATCCCTAGTGAGATACCTCCAAAATGAGGGGATGATGACCATGCAAAAGAGCGTCTACTAGGAAGCTCACCGCCTAATAACCCTCCTTATTGAGTTTCACAAGCTCAACAAGAGGAGATCATGAGGCAAGTGCATGAATTTGTGAAAAAAGGAATGGTGAGGCCTAGCTCCTCTCCATTCTGTTCACCGGTACTTTTAGTACAAAAGAAAGGTGACACATATCACATGTGTGTCGACTATAGAGCACTAAATAGGATCACTATAAAAAAAATATTTCTCATGCCACGGGTAGAAGATCTATTTCATAAGTTACAAGTTTTGGCCTGACAAATGCTCTAACCGCATTCAAACTCACGATGGACAAAAATCTTCAGGCCACTCAAATTCTCTTGAGGAGTACAAGTGACACCTCCATGTAATCTTTCAAGTTGTGAGAGAGGATACGCTTTTCATTAATCAAAAGAAAAGAAGAAAAGTGAATTTTTCCTACAAGAGATTCAATTTAGGTCACATTATCTCTCAAGATGGTATATGTATGAATCCATCAAAGTTGGAGGTAATAAAAGCATGGCCTAATCCAAGGAATCTACATGAGCTAAGAAGCTTTATTGGTAATGTGTGCATATTATAGACGTTTCATAGCAAAATTCTCTCAAATAGCAGGACCATTGCATGACTTACAAGGAAGAACGTAAAGTACTCATGGACTGCTAAAGAACAAAATTCTTTTGACAAGCTCAAAGAGAAGCTTACCTCTCAACTAATTATTATGTTTCCGGATCTCTCAAAGCCATTTGAGGTCCAATGTGATGCTTGTGGTGATTTCCTTGGAGCAATTTTGCTTCAAGAAGGGCATGCCATAGCATATGAGAGCCGAAGGCGCAATGTCGATGAATGCATATACGAAAAAGAGCTTTTAGCTATTCTACATGCCCTAGACACATGGAAGCACTATCTCTTTGGGGCTCCATTCATCTTACGAATGGATCACAAAGTCTCAATACTCCATGACGAAAACCAAGCTTTCTGACAAACAAGTGAGGTGGGCAAAGTTTCTTTCGCAATTTAAATTTCATATTTCTCACATTGCTGGAAAGTACAATCAAGTGGTCGATGCACTTTCACAACGGCCAATGGTAAATGTGGTGTCTATAGCAACTCACAATGATCTATCTTTTATGATAGATGAGTATGCTACTGACCAAGACTTTAAGTAGGTAATTACAGACTTGGCATTAGGGAAGAAAAAAAAGAACCATTCACCTTGAAGGATGGTTATCTTCCAAACGACAATAGGCTATGTGTTACTCACCCACACAATAAGAAAGTCATGTATGAATCCCATGCTTCTCCTTATATGGGGCAAAGAAGGATTCCATAATCTACTCTTCAAGGAGTAGAAATGTATTTCTGTTGGTCTACCATGAAAAGTAAACATACCATAAGTGTGTGGTATACTTGCTTCATTTGAGGCTTAAAGATGTGTCTTTCCTAAGGTCATCGCCATGCTTTCCATTGCAACTCAGACTCATAGCTAGGTAGACACTAGTTGTCAAGTTGTTCAAGGGCTCTGCTTATCAGTAGTCTCTCAATCCCATTAAGGTTGTACTGGAGAACCATTTAGTTTTTCCTTTTTCATCGGTTACTGCTATGACCCCACACTTGGCCGAGACGTTGGATACCTTTGTTATTAAACTATCTAGAAACTTCCCTCCAAAAAAGGGGCAACAACAAGGTTTTAAGGTCTTAAAACTTTGCATTTGGTTAACAGTTTACCTATTCTTTAGTACTTCAACAAATTCTTATTACAATTTTAAAGGGAGTTTTGTGAGATTTGCAAAAAGAAAAAAAAGAAAAAGAAAAAAGGGAATTTTTAATTGGTAGGATAGGAAGGAGTCATCTTCTCTTATTTGATGATTCTCTCTCTCTCTCTCTCTCTCTCTCTCTCTCTCTCTCCCCTCCCCTCGTCAATTAGATCTTTGCGGTCTCTTGGGAATGTTCTTACGTTGTTAAAAATCTCTTCTTCATCCTCTCCTCTCCTCTCCTCTCTCTCTCTCTCTCTCTTCCTCTTCGATTAGATCTTTGAGGTCTCTTGGGATTGTTCTTAAGCTGTTAAAAAATCTCTTCTTCATCCTCTCCTCTTCTCTCTCTCTCATGCCATTCTCTCTCTCTCTCTCTCTCTCATGCTATTTTGAGAGAGACTTTGGTGAGAGAATAACATGGCTATATGGATGCATACAAGTGAGCTTAACAACATAATTTTTTTAATATGATTATAGCTTCTTATGGTGGGATAGTCAATAATTTGTTTCTTGAACATGATCATTATGTTCATAAATAATCATCATGATGCTCAAAGTCTCAAAAGGTGGACTTTAAATCACCACATGAACTATCGTGGTATCAAATTTGAAGAGTAGAAAGACTTTTTTTTTTTTAATTCTTATTGGCTTTTAAGTCAAAAGGGGGATACCCTTGTGTACTTCAAAAAACATCAACTTGTTCTCCTTTTTATATGAAAAACTTCATCACAACAATTTGAAAGGTGTGCGGGAATGCAGTGCATGTGTGGAGAGAGAGAGAGAGAGAGAGAGAGAGAGAGAGAGAGAGAGAGAGAGAGAAAAGAGTGACAAAAATAAACACTCGTTTCTTATTGTTCTATGTATATAAAGAATAAGTGAGTGGGTTAGTGAGGTCAATGGACGGTAGACACTGGACGTGCATCTTGGGGTACGACACATGTTGCCTTTACCTGAACAATCTCCCACTTAAAGGCAAATGTGTTGATAAATGGGTCCTATTAGCTAAACTACTAGTATGTACAAGAAAATAGGTGAAAGACTCTCTCAACCTATGCCCACTAGCTCGCTCAATTGATATACATGTAAGCGTATTGGCTCTAGAGTGTGCGTATCCACACAAGAGACTACATGCAAATCTCGTAGACATCTCTGTATGGTTTGCATAACTCCACAATGCATCATTCTAGCATCTGTCATCATATGATTAACAATCCTTGCCCCCACTGTAGCTGCTAGGTTGTGCTTTTTTTGACACTAGTAGGTCATACATGAGACGTTTGAATGCTGACAAAATCTACACAAACCTGGTTGTACTAGTCTTCTCAACACTATCTACATGCATTGCATCATCAAGACTAGTAATCATGTATGAATGTGTCATCATTGACACTGGGATGGCTACGTCCCTCTCATCCATTGTATGCACAGACTCT
Organism: Adiantum capillus-veneris; assembly: GCF_014529385.1. NCBI lineage: Eukaryota > Viridiplantae > Streptophyta > Polypodiopsida > Polypodiales > Pteridaceae > Adiantum > Adiantum capillus-veneris. Next base: position 121,828,905 of record NC_140948.1, read on the forward strand.
AATTTATAGATGGGACTATATGCCCTCGCATCAACTCATCAACCTCTAGCATGAGTATATCAAAGAACTCTATGTTTGTCATCTCTGCTTGTGTCTCTAGGGGCTCTATGTTCACAGACTCTGATGACATGTGTTGTGTCTCACTAGAGCACTAACACTATATCTCTGTCTCTATAGAATCTACTAACATGTCTTGTTTTAAGTCAAAAGGGGGATACCCTTGTGTACTTCAAAAAACATCAACTTGTTCTCCTTTTTATATGAAAAACTTCATCACAACAATTTGAAAGGTGTGCGGGAATGCAGTGCATGTGTGGAGAGAGAGAGAGAGAGAGAGAGAGAGAGAGAGAGAGAGAGAGAGAGAGAGAGAGAAAAGAGTGACAAAAATAAACACTCGTTTCTTATTGTTCTATGTATATAAAGAATAAGTGAGTGGGTTAGTGAGGTCAATGGACGGTAGACACTGGACGTGCATCTTGGGGTACGACACATGTTGCCTTTACCTGAACAATCTCCCACTTAAAGGCAAATGTGTTGATAAATGGGTCCTATTAGCTAAACTACTAGTATGTACAAGAAAATAGGTGAAAGACTCTCTCAACCTATGCCCACTAGCTCGCTCAATTGATATACATGTAAGCGTATTGGCTCTAGAGTGTGCGTATCCACACAAGAGACTACATGCAAATCTCGTAGACATCTCTGTATGGTTTGCATAACTCCACAATGCATCATTCTAGCATCTGTCATCATATGATTAACAATCCTTGCCCCCACTGTAGCTGCTAGGTTGTGCTTTTTTTGACACTAGTAGGTCATACATGAGACGTTTGAATGCTGACAAAATCTACACAAACCTGGTTGTACTAGTCTTCTCAACACTATCTACATGCATTGCATCATCAAGACTAGTAATCATGTATGAATGTGTCATCATTGACGCTGGGATGGCTACGTCCCTCTCATCCATTGTATGCACAGACTCTAATTTATAGATGGGACTATATGCCCTCACATCAACTCATCAACCTCTAGCATGAGTATATCAAAGAACTCTATGTTTGTCATCTCTGCTTGTGTCTCTAGGGGCTCTATGTTCACAGACTCTGATGACATGTGTTGTGTCTCACTAGAGCACTAACACTATATCTCTGTCTCTATAGAATCTACTAACATGTCTTGCATGACTACATGCTCTATCTTGTGAGCATGATGGAGCTCGCTAGATGAGGAGATATATCTCATCTCTTGCTCAATGCATGTCAACAACACAATCAAGACTATGCCATATTGTACCTTAGATACATGCATAGGATATACCAAGCTACTTTGGTCTCCCTTGGCAATCACTAGTGATTTGCAATGCATCTGGAAAGACCGCTCTCTAAGGAGTATCTGACACCCGCAATCTGTTAAGTGTCTCATTGAGATGAATCTCTATCTCAGCTAAGGATCATAGAGCACGTCCTAGCATATAGGATGCACCACTAGGTAATGCATTAGGAAAAATATGGACTCTCCTTAGGCCTTTTTGATTAGTGAAGGCTTAAGGGAGAACTAATGAGAGGGCTTTAGGGATATCAACTAGAGGGGGAGGAATGGTAGGGATGCAGCCTAATTGTCTCCCTCTTCAATGCTTGGTTCTTAGAGAGTGGGGGGGGGGGGGGGGGAGGTAAAAGGGGGAAAGAGGTGTCATAAAAGAGGGAGGGACCCCTCCAAAAGAAAAAATGCGCAAGCTTAAAAATCCTAAAAAATGAAATTTTTTAAAAGTGTCAAAATTGACTCATTTGCCTCCAAAACTGTCCCAAAACATATACAAACTTCAAAAAGTCAAATTCCCCCCCAAAAATCCAATTTTTTCTCCCTCTATCACTACTTTTCTCTCCCACACTCTCCCTCCTCCCATTCTCTCTCTACAGTCAAGACAGCCATAGCAAAAAGCTTTCCACCACTCTCTTCCTCTCTCCATAGCTCCCCCTTCTCTCACACCTCCATCAACCCTCTACAGTCCCACACCCCATAGCCCACATCTCACCACTATCCTCTCTACCTCTCACTCCTCCCCTCTTTCTCTATCTCTATTGTTAAAGCCACCATAGGCAGCTCACCTCACCCTCCCCTCAGCTCCTCATTCTCTCTCCACAATACCCACACACAATAGCCCTCAGCCTTGCCCACTTCTCTCCCTCACCTTCCTCCCACCCATTCCCAATCCCTTCCTAAGCCCAACTTCTCAAGATGCCCACCGCTAACACGCATAAACGACCCAAACCAGAGATATAGGATATTGTTTTGCACAACACAAAAAATTCAGAGAGGAGATGGATCCCACAGGTATTCAAGAAGGGTTCATGGGTCTACATGCAACCGTCCAGTGCTGGATTTCATCGCATATGATATCGAGGCATACTGGAACGCCATTTGAAGGGAAGACTATTGGCATTCAAAGAAACCAAGTCCGGAATGGTGGCCATCGTGCAACACATGTACAATTCAGTTGAGATCCACATGCAAAGAGCTTCAACTCAATTTGCACCTCATTGTAAGTTCTCATGGTTTAGTTATCCCATGCATATATAATGTTTAACGTGCATGCGATCATTTTGTTTGACTAAGGGTATTTGTAAAGATGTTTTTCCATCTAGCTTAGTTGAGGAGCAGCCGCTTGAGTGCCTCTCAGGCACATTCATGGTTGTGCATGATGGTGACCGTTACAAGTGCAATGTGTCCCCCACACAACTTTGCCTTTGATATTTGAATGCAAGGTGCACCTTGTATGCACGGTTTAGCTACGAAAGGTGGATGCACAAACGTAACCCTTGCAGCTGACGGCCGAAGAGGTTCAATCCTTTGAAATTCGTGTCCGCATGCCCAATAATGAGGTGGAGGTAGTTGTAGTGAACCCGCATTGGACTCTTGCCAATCTTCGGGAACATTTTGTCATAATGGGGTTCGCGGATGTCGGCAATGCAAGTTTCAAACTGGAACAACGCAAGGTCTGCTTTGTGCTTGATTAGCTACCTTTTCTTAATTTTTCTGGGTACTTGTATCTTGATTGCCCATTTTTGGTTGTGTAGATTGGAAGGCGGATGGAGGCCACTATGCTTGTTTCCAAAGATTGGGCTATAGGCGAAGTCATCTTGTCTAAGTGAATTGGCTTGTAACCTTACTCTTTTATGTACTGGATATTTTATTAAAGATTTTGAAAATTTTTAGGGTATTGTACTTGACTTTTAAGGTGTTGTGTAATTTTATTTTTAAAACGCATATTTTTTATTTTTTTCGAGATGGAATATGTCTATAAAAGGGGAACCACCTCCTCATTTTACCATTTTCATCCCAGCATTGCAGAGAGACCTAGCATACCCAGTTACGCAAAGAGAAAGCATGGCTGCAACTAGTGCTTTAGATGCATTCCTTAGTGAGGCTGGACATGCAAATCGCCCTAAGCTTCATGCATTTTTCACAACCCAACCCGATTTGGAAACCACCTTGACCCTCCACTCTCAATCCCATGAGCACATCACTTCATACATTTCCAAGTGCATGGGGAGATCATTGTTGAGTTACCAACCGGCAAGGGCAATGGGTCCCTAAGGGCCTTTTGCACCACATCTACAAAGGGGACATGCCATTTCATCAGCGGCTTGCACGCTTTGCCACCATAGCACAACCCGCCGGACAATATGTGCGGCTTAAAGATGATGATGTGCGAGCAATGCATAAGGGGAAGATCGGAAACACATTTTTCCCTTTCCAGTACATAATGATCTTCCTCCTTCACGAGTGCCTAGCAGACCCTGACGTAGTGCTACCACACTTGCAAACCGGCGGGGTCCTGGCGGATGTGAAGGACCCCAAGCCCGCGCCCATTGACACATCCGCAGAGGAGAGGACGCTTGCCTTGACCTACCCTGTAGGGATTCAAGGCCTCTTGGAGGCCTCTCCATCTGTCGATTCGTCCTCAAGGCCTCCAGAAGGAACCAGCTTTCAGGATGCCATCCTTGAGGTAGAGATTACCCGTTTCTCCTCCATTGTGGTGGGTGGGGAGGAGTTTGTGTTTTTACATGATTTGGAGAAATCCTTTGACCTTTGCATGGATGAGTGTTTTGCCATCCTCGATGCCCATGGAAAGTTTGAGGTTGATACCACCACCTCCCATGACGATGATCTCCTAATGCCCATGGGGAATACTCTGGCGGACACAGTGGCGATCGCACAAGCCGAGGTGGCAGCGGTCGAGTAGGCCAAGGTCTCTGAGGAAGAGTTTGTGGCCGCACAAGCCATGTGTTTGGCTAAACGCACAAGAGTGGATTCACCATCACCTGCTAAAACACCTATTTTGCTTGATCCAAAGGGGAAGTCAAGTGTGGATCTTTACTTGCACCCGGATGCTAATGAGGAGGATCGTAGACAAGAGGTATAGATGCTCACTTAAATTTGATTGTTACAATTGATTTTGTTAATGTTATAACTAATTTTTTGCCATATTTCTCACAAATCCTATATTGTTTTGTAGGATGTTTTGGAGGTTAACGCCTAGGCGCAATGGTCAGGGGGAGGAGGACGGTGTTTGGACCTCAAGCGGCACTTGCTCACTACCTCGACACACTTCCAACTAGTGACGTGGTGTTTGTGCATGCCAAATACTCCCCCAATGGACGCTACAACATTTTTACCCTCCGTTCACTCTCCAAGTCCTTGTGCTTAACAACCCTTGCCCAATCATCCAACCTTGTAGTGCTTGTAAAGAAAGATTTTTCAATATCCACTTTCGGCGTCAACTTTCGCGGGCACCTCATCGCCCATGTCGGCATGAACCAAGCTGTAGGGGTTAATGACACCCAAGAGATTACAAACACTTTGCTTAACAGGGAGCCACCCCAAAAGGCCAAGCGCTAGAAAATTGTAATTCGAAAGATCCTAAAGCAAAAGCCGGATATCTTGTAAAGCGTTGATTTCCTTAATGAATCTACTTTTTGGTGTCTATGACTCTCTCTTACTTGCAAGCTTTTGAATTTGTTATATATTTGGCTTCCAATGTGTTTATGAGAAACACCCTGCTTGGTGAATCATGAAGTTTTTGATGCATGTTGGGTTGGAAAGCATATTGACCAGCCAACTTGCATTAAATCATGGGGAAAGTTATTGATATGCCTACAAAAGGGCTTGGGAGGCCCCAAAATCGGCTGCCACAAGGGCATGCATCTGGGTCTTCCATAAGCATATGGAAGGGGCAAATGTGCGCCCTTGTGGCAACCCATTTTGGAGTATCTCAAGCCCTTTAAAAGGCTTATCAATACCTTTCCCCATGAATTTAGACAAAATGGCTAACCAACATTCACTCCAACCGTAGATCCTTTCATAACCAAGCGGCTATACAAGCCCATATAAATTTCAGTTGCAAAAGAAAAACTAATTACATGTATGCTTCAAAAAATCTATGCTACATTGACTTAGTGGGGCATGCACTTCCTGATGCATCTAGGCTATTTGAAGCATTGAAGCAAGGGAAATATCCTGAATGCAGGGCAAAACCTCCTGGAAAGCTTTGGAAAGACCTTGGCAGGCCCTAAAAATGGCTGCCACAAGGGTGCGCATTTGGTTCCTTCATCGGCCTGTGGAAGTACCAAATGCGTGCCCTTGTGGCAACCATTTTGGGGGCATTCCAAGCCCTTTCCAAGGCTTTCCAGAAACTTTTACCATGCATTCAAGATATTTGGATTGCATCAGTGCTTCACATAGCTTGGATGTATTAGGAACTGCATGCTTGACTTAGCCAAGGTGCTTAATGTAGGCAAGTTTTCCCAATGCCAAGCTTTAAGCTATATACATACAAAAGAAGGTAGACAAAACATGGACCATTGCTACATCGCATGGTACACAATTAAAGAAATACAATGCATAAAGAGTGGAGTATACAATCAAAAAGACGCTTATATTCAAATTCTTCCCAATCTTGGAAGTTCCGTAAATACAAAAATGGTTTGATGACTAATTACAAGCTAATGCTCATGGCGCAAACGACGAGCAAGCTACATATCCTTGGGCATAATTGTTACACGCTTTCCATGGATGGCACATAGGTTTGCATCCTCAAATATGCTATTTAGATATTGCTATGTTGCCTCTTGGACTGCCTCTATGGCCACGGTGCCCATCCGAAACTCAGTGTTGTACATTTGCAAAACCTCCTGCAAAGCCTTGCAAAAGGGGCCCTCCGAATCAAGAGCTCGGTGCTCTTCTAATAGTGGCGAATCTCCGCAAATGCACGGCTGCACTTTTGCACCTTCTGAGGTCGACGGGGAGGTGCATTTGTTGCACGAGTTGGGGCATCTTGCTTCCTCTTCTTGTAGACAATGCTCTTTCTCTTTTTCGGCCGCACAGGCACCTCCAGCACCTCATATTCCAAGTCCACCCACTCTTCATCTGATTCGTTCTCTTCACTATTGTGCGGATGTGATGGTGTGGGTCCACTCCCTTTAGGGAGTGTCTTACCCCCAATAGACATGTGAGCGGCATAAGTTTGTATTTCGACGCCAACCCATGGGGGATCATCATCCGTTTGTCTCTCTTCGGAGCCTTCTGACCGTTGTTTGTGGTTATTTCTTTCTTTGCCTTGGTCGCTCTCATCGGTCGTGTTGCCCTCAGAATCGTTGGATTCTGATGAATAGACAACAAGGCGATGCTTCCTTCTCTCTTTTCCTGCTATAGAGGACTGACCATGTTGATTTGAAGCTCCAGCTTCTTCTGTGTGGAGCTCACCTTGAACTTGTGAAGTTCCAGCTTCTTGTGCTGGAGCTGAGCCCTCTGGATATTCAATCCTTGCCATTTGTTTTGTTCTTGCCATGGTAGCACCTAGTATGGAAAATGACAAAATGAGCGCCTTCAACCTTTAAATAGGGGTTTTTGGGAATTGGGCCCTTTCACACTATGCGGCCAATTAATGAAAAACTGGATCATGCGGCCAATTAAGTAAATCTGGATCATGCGGATGGCTGACGCCACACCCAAACGCTGCCATTTCGGTCCTTAGTTGCACGCCAAGCCTCATGGCCCAGGGCCGCTCGCGAGCGTTTCCACTTCTCAGATGCTGCAGTACGGGAGGCCTTGCGTAACTGCTTTGCTAACATCAACTCTCTTGCCTTCTCAATAGTGCGAGTTCTCCCAAAGGTGTGCCTAAAAAACCAGTTAAACATCTCTTGGAGGTAGTTGGAGTGTGAACCACCACCACCATGCCGAGTATTCTTGAAGTAGACTCCTTTTGCTCGATAGTGGGACTTCTCCATGCCTTGTGTACTCCATATATCAAGCGAACCATAGCGGTCCATGTAGTATGCACCATGCGCATAGAGAATGTGCTAAAACAACCAAAAAGGAGATAAGCTAATAGAAAAGTTTCATTTTCAAACATTGCATATCTATTAAGTCCGTTAAAACAAACCATGTAGTGTGTAATCTTGTTTTCAGACCATCCGTCCTTAGCAGCCTTTGTGAACTCATTAAGCACCTTCTTAAACTCCTCTCGCTGCTCAACGGTGGTGCTTGAAAGATTCATCAATTGCACAACCTTTTGAAAGGATGACCATACTAGCTTGCGTTGGTTAGCAACCTCCACATTTGGATCTTTGTCCATCGTGCATGAACAAAAATCTTTCCACAACTCCCACCGCTTCTCACTTGCTAGATCGACACTTGCCTTGTGTACCTGCATTGGAGACTTTAACATCTTCTTGAAAAATCGACGTGCCTTGGCTCCATTCATGGAAACCTTCTGCGCCACCTCATATGTCTTCTCCCTACAAGTCTCTGCTACAATGCTCACCCTTGATCGGTGACATCCAATCTCATTAAGGAGCGTCTCCACCCCCTGCAAGGAGTCTTTTGACCGTTGAAGGGGCTTCATTGTGAAAGCATAATTAAGTGATGCTTTAGCATCCTATCAAATATTCGCATAAACGCATGCAATGTACAAAAGTGAACATTGTTGAGGGAGAAGGGAATTATGGGATTCCACCCAGGATCTTTGCTATCCCTATTGGGCACCTCTAGCATATCACATGAAAGAACCGAAGTTTTCCACTCCCTATTTATATGATCATCATTATCTTCGTCGTGACCTTCCACTTGAGTTGCTCGACTTGTCTTGTGCCCTTTCACACAGAATGGGCAGGGAAGTAAAGAATTTGCACCTTGTTTGCATCCAAGTATGCACTTTATGGTCTTTAGATCACCACCTAAATGCCATTCAACATCAAACTCCCCACGCCCTAGAACCATGAGCTTCTCACCATTTATTTGAGCTTTAATGACCTCTGCGACCCATGGGATTCTACTAAAATTCCATGCAAGGACTTCATGTGTCTCTTTCGGAACTTCAATTGCACCAAGCCACCATATATCCTTCTCTGATTGCACACTAAAAGAGGGCTTTGTCGCTTCACTCGAACTGCAATTGCTTGGCATAAGCTAGGGCTTCATTCATAAGCGTGATGCTCATTCTCTCCAACTTTCTCCCTTTTACAATTACACACTCATCCAACTTCATCACAAACATAAGCTTGCCTTCAAGATCTGCCACAAATATAAAGCCTCAGAATTCATGTTATGACACATCATAGAGCATGTAGGCAACCCTAAACTAACTTGCATCACTCAAATTGTAGAAAACAGCCATGGACTGCTGCAATCGTATCAAGTCCACAAAGATATTGTTGAATGGTGTAAACAAAGCCTTCGGTCCGCAACACACTATTAGAAACAACACCGCTCTTCTTCCCATGGCCCTTCCTTCCTTGCAATTTGCTACGGAGCAGATGAAGAGGCATCGTGTCCTCAATATACAAGTAGTCCCCTAATCGGTGAACAAAATCTTCATTTGACACCCTCTTGGCAATCGCCACTCTGTGAGGAAGTGGAAATAGGTTTTCCGTGACTCCTCGACTTCTTAATGCATCTTTTAACACTTGATGTATTGCTTGATAGCCCTTGGTACTAATCCCAACAGCATCACAAATATCCTGAACATCTAGGTCAGTGACAATATTAAAAAAAACTTTGAAGAACTCTCTTAGTGATTGCATCTTTCAAGTGTTTTGCCTCTGGAGCATCAAGCATCCCAATAAAGTCCTCTTTGTTGAAACAAGAATGAAGTAAAGATGCCCGAGCTGACGCATTCTTGCTGCCGCACATTTCTTGGACAAAGTTCCTACTACCCAAAACAACAATGATGAGCGGTACTAGACTTAACAACATGAGGGACAGAACATCTTACCTCATAGTTGTCACCCTTCGTTTTCTTGCCCCACCACGTGGTGCAAGAGTCTGAATTTCAGACAACTCCCGTTTCCTCACCCTACCTCCCAGGGCAGTACTCTTCATGTGTGAGAGAGTATCCTCAAGATTTTTAGTTTCACTTTCCTTGGTTGCGATGGTGCTCTTTGCCTCCTCGAGCGCACTAGTTGCTGTTTGCATATGATCTTGAAGATTGTGGAAACTCCCATTCAGCTACCAATGACGTAAGTAGATCTCAGACCAAGCAATCTCGTGTCTGTTGAGTCTCTTGCAGTAGCCCAACAAACCTGCTCTCCATTTCCAACATATTGCAACAGTGATGGAAGGTTTGTAAAATTTCTTATATACAATCAGTTTGAGCTGAATATCAACAACAAGACGGTGAGGAATTTGCAAAAACTTTCTTCTGAAAAGTTGTAAACCATGTCAAAATGAAGGGAATTAGCAAGCAAAGTTTTTAGATCTTCTTTCTACAAGGAGAAAAATGATCCGAAAACCACTAATTCTTCCACATTGTCTTCCGAGCTTCCACAAGAGCATACATCACTCTCAACAGCCAAGCTAACAAGCTGCCATTACGTTCTCACAAAAGCTTCCAAGCTTTCTTGATCCCTCCACCACCGAGAGCAAGTAGGCTATCACCTCGAAGCTCTCAACACTACCATGCTCCCCGCCATCTCCATGCGCTATGATACTAGTTGAAGGGAGTATGTGAATGCGGTATGTGTGTATGTGTGTGTGTGTGTGTGTGTGTGGAGAGAGAGAGAGAGAGAGAGAGAGAGAGAGAGAGAGAGAGAGAGAGAACATAAAGTGGGGTGGAGTAGAGTGGCAAGAAGCAACACTCACTCTTTATTTTTCTATGTATATAAAGAATAAGTGAGTGGGTTAGTGAGGTTAGTGGGTGACAGACATTGGTTATCCATCCTCATGGGGCAAGGCACACAGTCGGGTGGAGCAGAGTGGAAAAAGAAACACTCACTCTTTCCTCTTCTATGTATATATATAATAAGTGAGTGGGTTAGTGAGGTCAGTGGGTGGTGGACACTAGATGTCTTTCCTTGGGCAAGTTACATGCCACCTTTACCCCAACACATTTGAGGCAATACTCATGTAAGATACCTCTCAATACCTCATTTCTTGAGGCAAGCAAGACGCACTCTCTTTCCTACTTCCAAACGATGCATAGCACATTCATGCCACTTGTGATTGGCCAGAACCTCAAGGCCAAGGTACATTAAGCTTTCAACAACTTCAAGTGTCTCATTGTTGTACACAATGCATGGCTTCTCCTTATGGTTGGTTTTCACAAGCATAACCTTTGTTTTGGATTCATTCACAATCAGCCCACTATGAAAGCAAAAGTGCTCAAGGAAAACCATAATCTTTTGTGCATCCTCTAAAGTGTGTGCTAGAAGCACTACGTCATCTGTATACAACAAAAACATGATTATCGCATTGCAAATAGTGACCTTTTCAATGACTTCTTCTTGCATAAAGTCAAGTACCATTTATTCCAATTGATTACCAAAGAGAGTTGGTGACAACAGACATCCTTGTTTAACCCCAATAGTGCTTGCAAAATTTTTTGATTCCTTTTTCCATGCACAATTGACACATCACCTTCTCATAGATTCGAGAAATCACAGATTGATGCATAGACCAAAGAGAGTTGGTGACAATAGACATCCTTGTTTAACCCCAATAGTGCTTGCAAATTTTTTTGATTCCTTTTATCATGCACAATTGACAAATCACCTTCTCATAGATTCGAGAAATCACAAGCATAAACTCACTTGGCACTCAAACTTCTTCCATCCTTCTCCACAAATTGCTACATGGAATCATACTAAAGGCTTTCTTAAAGTTTACAAAGCACAAATACAATTTCTTGCCTTTCAACCGACTTTCCTCCATGAGAACACAAAGAGTAACAATATGATCAATGGTGCTATGGCGTTGACAAATACCTGCTTGTCCTTTTGCATGCTTGCCATTCTCTTAAGCCCACTCACTCAATTTTATGTCCATTATACACCCAACCAACTTTCCCATAAGAGACCCAATCATTATAGTCCGGTAGTTATTTATATTCTTTACATCCCCTCCTTTACGCAAAGGCTTGACCCAATTAGTACTCCAATCATAAGGTATGCCATGTTGAACTGCAAGGCTAAACATATCACACATCCACTCATGTGTAAAACCTCCGATCCATTTAATCATTTTTGGCTTGATACCTTAAAGATCTCCCGCTTTGCTAGTGGCCAACTTTTCGAGCCCACCGCATACATCCTCAATAGTAAAAAGAGGGCATGCATGGGAGTGAATCATAAAATGATATTTTTTCAGCGTTTGGTTGCTCATATAGTTGCCTACAATGTGTGTACATATCCAAAAGACTCAAGTTACCAAAACTCTCAACCCGCTTGTCTCTCAAGTTTCTCCAAAATCTTCCATATGCGCGTGCCTTTTGTTGGACTTGAAAAAATTGATGCTTTGCTTCCCATCTTCTTCTCTTCTTTTGAATCATTACCTTGTATGTATGCAAATGACTTTGATAGTTGTCTTTGTCCATCGTTGCATCAAGCTTTATCAAGGACTTTCGAGCATCTTAACATTATTTATCAAACCACCTTTTGAGTGATTTACCTTTGTTGATACCATGGGCATGCTTTATGGCAAAGCATTCTTCTGCACAAGAACAAATAACTTTCTTGAAAGCTTCTCATTTAATTTTCAATGGTGCATCATATTGAAGCTTCGTCATCCATAACTTTTGCTCAACCATTTCAATATGCATAGGTTCCCGTTTGAAATCCATACATAGTGATAGCTTCTCTTCCCTTTGGCCAAGATTATCATGCGTAGTTGCTTCTCTATATGCAAGGTCAATACATAAGGTCCAATGGTTTGATTTTGGGTCTATTGGCCAAGCGTAAAACTCTTTACACAATATATGATAGCTTTGGAGAGTAGCATATAGTCAATCACACTATCTCTATTATGTCTTCTACATGTAATTCCATCAGTTCCAGTCCACAATAATACACCTTCGGCAATGAGCATGCCCATGCTATTACACATGTGTAAAAGTGACTTTCCATAGTAATCCAACTCTTTCTCATCCATTGAAGTACGATCATACAAGAGAAATTCCTCCAACTCCCTTGAAATATATGGCATATCAAATTGTTGAGTATCATGTTGCAATGTTTTTGTGCAAGCATTCATATCCCCAAAGACAATAACATCACCTTTGTCTTTAAAATAAGCAATGTCCTCCTCTAAATCAAAAAATGGTTGATCTCTATCAATGCAAGCATACAAGGGGGAATCATGATGAGGAATGTAGCAACCGGCTACAAAAATGGATGCACTTTTTGGTGTCATAATTTTCAGCCATACATAACGTTTGTGCGTGTCATATTTCACAATTGATACACAAACTTCCAATCCTTTCTTAACCATACATGCTATCCCTCCTTATCCTCTTTGTTGCTTGAGATTATTTGACCACATCAATGAATGTACATTTTAATCCTCCAGCCCGTTAATCCTTTGTGTGTCATGCTCCCAAGTTTCAACAACAAGTACAACATCGGCTTTTCTTGTTATTTTATCAATGCCAACCCCCACATTCCATGGGTATCCATTGAAATTCCAAAAGCATACTTTTAATCGTAACTCCTCCTCCTTGGACACATTTTCTTCATGAGACCTCTTGAGACTCTCATTTGTTACCATATACATGTGGTAGTGATGTGTGTGAACACGCTAAGACCACCGGGGCATTTTTTCCCTCTTTAGGAGGTTTTTTCTCCCGAGCATTGTATATACGCCCATCACCCTAGGGCTATCTATCTTTCCATTGCACACCAAGTAACACACTCTCTATTGTGTGCCTTGAGCTTCCTTCGTCTTCTCCAAGCTGTGTGCGTTTCTCTGCAACCCTAATTCCAACAATTGGTATCAAAGCTGCAAATGACTCTAGCACACGCTTGCTCACTTTCTCCGATTTCAGTGAGCTTTGGAAAGCGTTCACAGGTCGATAAAATTTTTGGGGACACTCGTAGAGCTCAGTCTGCTCAGATTTTTGATTCGCGCTCATTTCGGCCTCCGTTTCCACTACAGGCAGGTCTGCACAAGCAATTTTGTCATTTTGTGCAGAATTTTTGTCAGTGTCGTTTTTTGCATAACAGGTGCTTTACAGTCTTCTACGGTTTGTGCTATATAGCACGTGTTGTTCCCGCTACGTTTCTCCTATTTTTGGGCAGTTTTCACATCAGGTACATCATTTACCATGGCTGACAACAACACAGATGTGTTCAAGATGTTTGTTGCTGAGGACAGGTTGGATAAGGACAATTACCCTATGTGGGCTTACATGATGCAACATGTTCTTGTGTCGAAGGGCGTCTAAGGATGCAGCCGATGTTGAGGATGTTGCAGCTCTTGCTGCAAGGATTGCTGCTATTAGAGTTGTTCGGCAAAACAAGCTCGTTGGGATGTAAAGGATGTGCAAGCTCATGCATTGATTGTGTTGTCTGTGAAGCGCACCATTGTTCTCAGCAAAATCTGCAAAACAAGCTTGGGATATTTTGACTGGTCTTTATGCAAGTCGCAATGAGGCTAAAATTGCTTTGCTACGTAAAGAGCTGGAGTCGAAGATTATGCATGAGGAAGATGATATGGACACTTTCCTTGCTGGTGTCAAGGATATCAATGAGCAACTTATTTCTTCAGGTGAAGTCATTTCAGACAGTTCCCTTGTGCAGACTCTTCTTGATGCCTTACCAAATTCCTACCAGACTTTTGCTAGTACTTGGAGACTGATGACCCAAGTAAATCCTGAAGTTGTCAAGTTTGATGCACTATGCACATTGTTGTTGCAAGAGTCACTTTTTTAAAAAAACAGAACTAGGCAGCATGCAGTTGAACAGGCTTTTATTGCTTCTCAAAGAAAGGGTGGTAACAGCAATGTAGCCACTTCTTATGGTTCTGTTGCGAGTGGAAAAACTTCTGTTCCTAATGCTTTTGCTGGCAGCAATTCGTCTGGAAATTCTGGCAATAAGGGCAAAAAGAAGATGCATTGCCATTATTGTAAACCTAATGATCACTTGATCAAGTTGTGTCCTAAGTTGAAGGCCAAAGAGGCTAAGAAGAAAGAGGGTGGTTCCACTGCAAATGCTGGTTCCACTACAAATGCATCCATTGTTGAGTCTTCTATGAAAGGAGACTATATTGTTGATGTTGATGCAGAATGGGCTTTTAGCGCAGAGTGCACTTACAATCGTGTTGTCCATGATGCACGCTTGTCAGTTGCTGCAGATTCACATGTGTGGTATTTGGACAGTGGTGTGCTACAAAGCACATTACCTCACATCGTGAATTGTTCACCCCTCTCGAGTCTGTCCCTCATGGGAATTCAGTCACTTGTTTCAACAATGCCTCTTATCTGGTTCAGGTAGTTGGAAAGATTGTGCTTACTGCTGCAAATGGCAGTTCCTTCACACTTGTTGATGCACTTTATGTACCAGGGATCAAGAAGAATCTCTTGTCTGTATCCGCACTTGCTAGACTTGGACATGTAGTCAAATTTGTGGATGACAGATGTACAGTTCATCATCTCAGTTTTGGTGATGAAATTGTTGCATCTAGCCTTTTGTGCCGTGGGATGTATAAGCTCACTTTGTATGACAAGTGTGGACAAAATTTTGCAAATGTTGTTGTAGATTCAAGGGCTATTTCAGATGCAAAACTTTGGCATGCATGTTTTGGTCATCTGAATTTTGCCAGTTTGCTGCGTTTGCAGAAATCTGATATGGTTGCTTATTTGCCGCCTCTTGAAGCACCTGTCAAACATGTTTGTGAAGGATGTATTTTGGGTAAGATGCAGCGTTCTAAGTTTCCAAAGGATGGTTCAGTTCCCATGGAAACAGGTTTGAAGTTGAGTCTACATGATGCTGGCGATCCTGCTGATGTCACTCTTTACCAAACTGCTATTGGCTGCCTCATTTATGTATGCAACACGAGGCCAGATATTGAGTTTGCAGTCTCAAAGGTCAGCAAATTTATGCATAGCCCAGGGTCTAAGCATTGGCAGGCTTTCAAGAGGATTTTTCGCTACCTTAGTGGCATTTTACATCTTGGCTTGTTTTATCCCAAGGGGGGATCATTGCCGCCAGACTTACATGCTTTTTCGGACTCAGATTGGGCTGGTTGTTTTGACACGAGAGTGTCCACAAGTGGTTTTTGTTTCATGTTTGGCAGTTCATGTATATCATGGTTGAGCAAGAAGCAACCTATTGTGGCCACTTCGAGTTGTGAGGCTGAGTACAGGGCAGTCTTCACAGCTACGGTTGAATGTGTATGGCTCAGACGCCTTATGGCTGATTTGGGTGTTGGACAATACACTGCCAACACTATCTACACTGATAGTCAGAGCACATTGGCAGTTGCGAGGAACCCAGTTTTTCATGCTCGCACAAAGCACATTGAGGTGCATTACCACTATGTCAGGGAGAGGCTCTCAGTAGGAGAGATCAGCTTGGCTTATGTGCCAACACAGGACAACCTTGAAGATCTTTTCACAAAGGCATTGTCTCGTGAGAATATTGAAGCTTTCCACAAATCTTTGGGCTTACTCCCCTTTGTGGACTGATCATGTCCTCAGAGCATGGCACTTCTCTTTACTCATGTGCCAGCTCTCGTTCAACGTATCACTCCAGGGGGGATTTGTTACCATATACATGTGGTAGTGAAGCTCAAGGCACACAATAGAGAGTGTATTACTTAGTGTGCAATGGAAAGATAGATAGCCCTAGCGTGATGTGCGTATATATAATGCACGGGGGAAAAAACCTCCTAAAGAGGGAAAAAATGCCCCGGCAGTCCTAGTGTGTTCACACACATCACTACCACATGTATATGATAACAAATCCCCCCTGGAGTGATGCGGTGAACGAGAGCTGGCACATGAGTAAAGGGAAGTGCCATGCCCTAAGAACATGATCAGTCCACAAAGGGGAGTAAGCCCAAAGATTTGTGGAAAGCTTCAAGCTTCTCACAATACAATGCCTTTGTGAAAAGGTCTACAAGGTTGTCCTGTGTTGGCACATAAGCCAAGCTGATCTCTCCTGCTGAGAGCCTCTCCCTGTCATAGTGGTAATGCACCTCAATGTGCTTTGTGCGAGCATGAAAAACTGGGTTCCTCGCAACTGCCAATGCGCTCTGACTATCAGTGTAGATAGTGTTCGCAGTGTACTGTCCAACACCCAAATCAGCCATAAGGCGTCTGAGCCATACACACTCAGCCGTAGCTGTGAAGAATGCCTTGTACTCAGCCTCACAACTCGAAGTGGCCACAGTAGGTTACTTCTTGCTCAACCATGATATACATGAACCTCCAAGCATGAAACAAAAACCACTTGTGGACACTCTCGTGTCAAAACAACCAGCCCAATCTAAGTCCGAAAAAGCATGTAAGTCTGGCGGCAATGATCGCCGCTTGGGATAAAACAAGCCAAGATGTAAAGTGCCACTAAGGTAGCAGAAAATCCTCTTGACAGCCTGCCAATGCTTAGACCCTGGGCTATGCATAAATCTGCTGACCTGTGAGACTGCAAACT
Source organism: Adiantum capillus-veneris (assembly GCF_014529385.1). Lineage (NCBI taxonomy): Eukaryota > Viridiplantae > Streptophyta > Polypodiopsida > Polypodiales > Pteridaceae > Adiantum > Adiantum capillus-veneris. Next base: position 121,845,827 of record NC_140948.1, read on the forward strand.
AAATATTCGGCCTCGTGTTGCATACATAAATGAGGCAGCCAACATCAGTTTGATAAACAGTGACATCAACAGGATCGCTAGCATCATGTAGACTCGACTTCAAACCTGTTTCCATTGGAGTGGCAATAGATTTTCAATCCTCAAGTCCAAACTTACATGGCAATGTCTCCATGTAACTTTTCTGACACAAGGCAATACCACCATCACACTGCTTAAACTGTATACCCAAGTAATGATGCAACAGCCCCTTGAAATCTTTCATCTTGAAAGTAGCATTCAAATCAGCCTTAAATTCAGCAATATGTCTCTCATTTGGTCCAGTGATCAGCAAATCATCAACATAAAGAACCACAATGAGAAGTACATCACCCTCACGCTTTACATACAATGTGCTTTCTGTTGGACTGTTACAAAAGCCTTGTTTGACCAAATGAGTGTCAGCTTTCTCATACCAAGCACGAGGAGATTGCTTCAACCCATAAAAGCCTTGTTACATTTGCACACTTTGTCCTCTTGTCCTTTTATGACAAAACCGCGAGGCTGCGTTACATAAACTTCCTCAAATATGTCACCATTCAAGAAAGCAGCAACAATGTCTGATTGATGTACATCCCAACCAAAATGATATGCCAATGCACATAGAAAATGCACAGTAGTCATACGACAAGTGGGAGCAAAATTCTCTTCATAATCTATGCCCTTTTGTTGTGCATAACCCTTTGCAACAAGTCGAGCCTTATGGCGATCGATCTCACCATCCGGCTTGCGTTTCAACTTATAAACCCACTTCGTACCAATGGCCTTTTTGCCAGGAGGCAAATCACATAAAGTCCATGTGTCATTTTCTATAAGTGCATCATATTCTGATTGCATGGCAGCCATCTAACTTTTTGAATTATGTGCTTCATCAAAAGACAGAGGCTCCTCAACATCATGTAAGCTAGACACAGCCAAAGCATAACAATCTGATGCATAAGATGCATGGGGAGAGCCTGAACGAGTACGACTAGACAAAGGTGCATCCAATTTACTGTCACGCAAAGTGTGCACCAGCCATTTTGGCATACCTCTAGCCTGCTCATTTTCAACCCTTTCCTCATCAAGTACATCATGTACATCTGCAGCAGTAATAGGCTGATCTAAAACATTTTCAGAAACCCCCATAGGCTGTACATTTGCCTCATTGGAAATTACATTCGTATTTTCACCACTGAAAAGAGGCAACAAAGTGTCATAAATGTCCTGTGAGCTTACATTACTGTCTCTAGTACATGACAGCAAGGGCTGAACAGAATCTTCCACAAACACTACATCCCGTGAAACCAGAATACATTTTGTTTGCGGATGATACAACTTGTAACCTTTGCTTTCAGCACTATAACCAACAAAAATACATTTGACAGCCTTATCATCCAATTTTCTGCGCTGTGTTTGTGGCACCAAAGCATATGCCAAACAGCCAAAAACACGCATGTGCTCAATAGAAGGCTTTCTATCATGCCATGCTTCATATGGAGTAATAGACTGCAAAGCTTTCGTAGGACACATGTTAAGTACATAAGTGGCACACATGATGGCCTCAAGCCAAAAACAATGCGGCAAAGCTTGACTTTTGACCATACATTGTGCCATTTCCGTCAGTGACCTGTTTTTCCTCTCAGCAACACAATTTTGCTGAGGTGTATAAGGCACTGTACATTGGTGTTTTATCCCACGACTAGCCAGAAATGCATTAAATTCATGAGACATATACTCCCCCCCTCGATCGGAACGGAGGGTGCCCATAGTACATTTCGAAACATTTTCAGCCATAGCCAGAAATTGTTTGAAGCACATAAAAACTTCGGACTTCGCTTTAAGCGGAAACACCCATGCATGCCTGGAGTAATCATCAATGAAAGTCACAAAGTACAGGTAATTGCCCAAGGACAGAGTTTGCATGGGCCCACAAACATCACTATGCACAAGCTGCAACCTGCATGTGGCCCGAACTGAACCATCCTTTGGAAACTTAGAACGCTGCATCTTACCCAAAATACAGCCTTCACAAACATGTTTGACAGGTGCTTCAAGAGGCGGCAAAGAAGCAACCATATCAGATTTCTACAAACGCACCAAACTGGCAAAATTCAGATGACCAAAACATGCACACCAAAGTTTTGCATCTAAAATAGCCCTTGAATCTACAACAACATTTGTAAAATTTTGTCCACACTTGTCATACAAAGTGAGCTTATACAGCCCACGACACAAAAGACCAGATGCAACAATTTCATCACCAAAACTGAGATCATGAACTGTACATCTGTCATCCACAAATTTGACTACAAGTCCAAGTCTAGCAAGTGCGGATATAGACAAGAGATTATTCTTGATCCCAGGTACATAAAGTGCATCAACAAGTGTGAAAGAACTGCCATTAGCAACAGTAAGCACAATTTTTCCAACTCCCTGAACTCAATAAGAGGCATTGTTGGCACAAGTGACTGAATTCCCATGAGGAAAAGACTTGAGAGAGGTAAACAATTCAAGATGTGAGGTAATGTGCTTTGTAGCACCACTGTCGAAATACCACACATGTGAATCTGCAACAACTGACAAGCATGCATCATGGACAGCAGGATTGTAAGTGCACTCCGCACTAAAAGCCCATTCTACATCAACATCAGCATTATAGTCTCCTTTAACAGAAGACTCAACAATGGCTGCATTTGTAGTGGAACCAGCATTTGCAGTGGAACCACCCTCTTTCTTCTTAGCCTCTTTTGCCTTCAACTTAGGACACTGCTTGATCAAGTGATCATTAGCTTTACAATAATGGCAACGCATCTTCTTTTTTCCCTTATCACCAGAATTGCCAGACGAAGTGCTGCCAGCAGAAGCATTAGGAACAATATTTTTGCCGCTCGCAGCAGAACCATAAGAAGTGGCTGCATTGCTGTTACCACCCTTTCTTTGAGAAGCAATAAAAGCCTGTTCAACTGCACGCTGCTAGTCCTGTTTTTTCTGGAAAGTGACTCTTGCAACAGCAATGTGCATAATGCATCAATTTTGACAACTTTAGGATTTCCTTGGGTCATCAGTCTCCAAGTACTAGCAAAAGTCTGGTAAGAATCTGGTAAGGCATCAAGTACAGTCTGCATAAGGGAACTGTCTGAAATGACTTCACCTGAAGAAATAAGTTGCTCATTGATATCCTTGACACTAGCAAGGAAAGTGTCCTTATCATCTTCCTCATGCAAAATCTTCGACTCCAGCTCTTTACGCAGCAAAGCAATTTAAGCCTCATTGCGACTTACATAAAGACCAGCCAAAATATCCCAAGCCTGTTTTGCAGATTTCGCTGAACGGATGTGAGGAACAATGGTGCGCTTCACAGACAATGAAATTAATGCATGAGCTTGCGCATCCTTAACATCCCAACGAGCTTGTTCTACCTTAGGCAAAACAACTCTAACAACAGCAATCCTTGCAGCAAGACCTGCAACATCCTCAACATCGCCTACATCCTCAGAACCAATACGTACATCAATGCCCTGCACAAGGTTCCAGACGCCCTTTGACACAAGAACATGTTGCATCATATAAGCCCACATAGGGTAGTTGTCCCCATCCAACCTATCCTCGGCAGCCAACATCTTGAACACATATGTGTTGTTGTTGTCAGCCATGGTAAATGCTGCACCTAATGTGAAAACTGCCCGAAAATAGGAGAAACGGAGCGGGAACAACACGTGCTATATAGCACAAACCGTAGAATACTATAAGGCACCTGTTATGCAGTAAACGGCACTGACAGAAATTGTGCACAAAATGACAAAATTGCTTGTGAAGACCTGCCTGTAGTGGAAATGGAGGTCGAAATGAGCCCGAAGTATTTATCGACCTGCGAACGCTCACCACAGCTCACTGAAATCGAAGAAAGTGAGCAAGCGTGTACTGGAGCAACTGGCGACTAAGCCCGGGAGGACGCAACCTACTTTGATACCAATTGTTGGAATTAGGGTTGTAGAGAAAGGCACACAATAGAGAGTGTATTACTTAGTGTGCAATGGAAAGATAGATAGCCCTAGAGTGATGGGCGTATATATAATGCACGGGGGGAAAAACCTCCTAAAGAGGGAAAAAATGTCCCGGCGGTCCTAGTGTGTTCACACACATCACTACCACATGTATATGGTAACATCCACTATATGACCTCTTGGGGTTTGTCTCGATCATTGTAGTCCCCTATGAAGTTCAATATCTAGCGATATCCTTTCAATACTTTTTATGGAAATTTCTATTCTTGATAAAGGTTGTAGTTTCCATGAGAATCCTATGTAAAGGTGTACAATCTTCTCAATAATTATGCATAGTGCATGCAATGTCCGCATGTGAACATTTGAGAGGGTAATATTTAAAATTGATTGAAATTTTGGATCTCTAAAGAGTCTGTTTAGGGATCTATTCCAATTAGCAGGATTCAAATCCATTGCTACACCCTTTGGTACATTGTACATACACTTTGATGTTTTTAGATATCTCCCCATTTGTCATTCTACCTTGCACCTACCAAAATCCTCAACATCTAGCTCCTCCCCAACCTATCGGGCTTTGATTATTTTAGGATTTTAAATAGTTGTTGATAACCTGATCTACTAATTTTAACTTTGTCCATATCCCTTGAACACCATCCTTGTCTACAATAGAACTCTGCAAGAATCCATCAATGCATTTCTTCCTAGCCTTTTTGAACCTTCTCCAATACAATAGGTTGCGAGCAAGAACGGGTGGAACCACGTTACAAATGATTGTGATCTACCTTGCATGTTTTATTTGTGAACAGGCTAGCTGAAGTAGGGAGCTAAGGCGTACACAAACAGAGAATATAGCACTAGTTCCTCTAAGCAAAGAAAGAAAACTAAAGATAATAACTAGGAAAATTTACTAGCTTTGGCTCATTGCTTTGATTCTTCTGATGTAGCCTCCACCTTCTCAATTGAGACTTGGAATATTCTAGCTTTGTTTGCCTTTGTTAATCTTAAGCCTTATTTTCTCTCTAATTTTTGAAGTTCTTTATCTTCTCCTTGCTTTCTTCAAATTGATGGTTAAGAGAATCTTGAAACTGTTGCAACAAATTATTTTTGAGCTTAAGAATGTCCTTCTTTGCCACAAGATTTTGTGTATAGCCAAATAGCCCTCTAATGCCATCTCCTACAAACCTCATCAATGAAGAGAAATTGAAGAATGATGGGCTCTTTTTGGTGATGGAGTCTATGAAATACAATCTACCATCTATCCATAAGTGAATCTTCTTTCTCTTTGATCTCATTGCTTAAATGGTAGAAGGAAGAGTTTAAAAAACCATTTTCAAAGGGGTGCATATTCATCTTCCAAATCAACATGTAGATATTCGATACCTCTCCTAGAAAGAGTCATGGCTGCATCACCAAGGTCAAAGCTTGATATGGGGAAGAGATGGTAGGATTGAATATGGTGAAAAGAAAGGTCCCTGACAAATTGAGCAAGGGGAGGATTTGAAATTTGGAGCAAAACAAAAAATCAACGCATTGGGAGGGAGAATTTTTGGAAAAATGGCCCATTCCCAAGAGATTTGAAAGCGACACTTCATGTGGAGGCCCAAAAAGTGATCTCATACAAATGGTATAAAGGTAATTTTGGGACTTGAAATTTTTTACCTATGTTCTTTTTAATCCTTTTTTCTCTCTATCATTTCTTACACGATGAAAAAATGACCTCAAACTTCCCCTAATGTTTGTTTGAGACAAAGAAATACCCCCATTAAATTGCTTAAGCTATATGCCCAAATAATGATGCAAAAGCCCCAAATGTGACATTTCAAAGGAGGCACTCAAATCAGCCTTAAAATTATCAATATGCGTTTCATTTGGGCCAGTGAGCAACATGTCACCATAGAGCACAATGATAAAGAATACATCATGTGCATGCTTGATATACAAAGTGATCTCAGTTGGACTATTGTGAGAACCATGTGTAGCCAAGTAAGCGTGAATCTTTTCATACTATGCATGTGAAACTTGCTCCTTTCAATGGTGCTTCAATAGAGGGAAATGCATTAATCATATAGAATTTTTGCAAATGCAGCAAATTGATAAAATTCAAATGACCCAAACATGCATGCCAAAGGTTTGCATCAGAAGCACCCTTTGAATAAAAAATAGGGCATGCTAAATCTTCCACACATTACTTGTAAGCGTTGACCTTATACAACCCAGAATATAGTGTGTCAAATTGAGATCATACACAATACATCTATCAACCATAAACTTGACTATAAGACCAAGTTTTGCAAGTGAAAATACAGACAGAAGGTTTTTCTTGATCGTCTCAAGAGAAATAAAAAAATAACAATGAGACCTTATGTGCTTAGTTGCACCACTATCAAGTCCTACACATGATCCTTAGATTTTGCAATGTATCCATCATGAAGAGATGGATCATATCGACATTGCACACTAAGAGTGCATTCTGCATCCTACACAATGTTTGCCAACTTTATATTAGAAGAAGCATTTGCATTTTTCTCTTTCTTCCGAGCTTGGTCAACTTTAACCTTAGGAAGTTGCTTGAGAGATGATCATTTTCCCTATGGTAATGATCATGAGACCTTATGTGCTTAATTGTTTGCAACACTATCAAGTCCCACACATGATCCTTAGATTCTGCAATATATCCATGTTGAAGAGATGGGTCACATTGACATTACACACTAAGAGTGCATTCTGTATCCTACATGTTTGCCAACTTTGCATTGGAAGAAGCATTTGCAATTGCTGCTTTTTCCCTCTTTAGTTAGCCTTAAGCTTAGAAAGTTACTTGATGAGGTGACCATTTTTGCTACGGTGATGACATTTCAACTTTTCGTTGCCTCTATCTCTCTACTTCTTATACTCTTCAATTTTTGAATAAGTAGTAACTACTAGGGTAGGGTGTTGTGCGCACAAGCATTGGAGTTGGAAAGAGTGGTATTAGTTAGCATACTTAAATGGTTGAAGGATATTTCCAAATATGTGTCTTCTCATCATGCATTTGGTAACTTTCAAGAACGTCAATATTAGACTTGTCCACTGCTTATGAACTTATGACCACAGAAAGAGAGAAATGTAAAGAGAAATTGATAGTAAAGATACCCAGTCATACCAACTCACCATTGTATGAAAGTATTTGTCACGATGGATAGTCTTCTTTTTTTTACTAAACTACAAGTAACTTGTGTCAAGTGGGTCTCTCATTGGAGATTCGTTAATTTTGGCTTCTATGAACTAGAAGCGTAGAGCTCGTTCATTTTCTCTATAATGCATGGAGGCCATGTTTTTCCATTTGGACAAGTAAGCTTAAAACTTAGAAGAAATATGCTTTGAGAGAATATTGTGGCTTTCTACTTAATTCTTCTATCTAAAAATCCATTTGGCAAGCCACATCCTTTTTTGTGTTTTAAAAGAGAGGAAAATTTTGAAACATGTGTGTTTTCTAGTTCTTGCTCATTGGTGTCCAAGAATGTACATGTGCCATGTTGGTTAGTAAACTTAAGGTTTATGTCAAGAACTTCTTGCCAAAATGCAATGTTTCTTGGAGATACTGACAGATAACAACATTACAATGTTCTTTCTCAAGTCATTTGTGGCAATGAACATGGGGAAACAAATCCAATATTTAGTACATGTAGATTATATATTGTTCCCTTTGAGATGTATGATGTTGCAAAGAGGATTCAAGATGCACGATTATCTTTTGTGAATATAGGGTTTTTTAATGATGTTATAGGTTTAAGTAGTTATGCTACTACAATTGTTTTGCCCGATGTTGAGCACGAACGATGCAGATGAGGTTGAGCATTCCATTAGTCCATACATTTGATCAGTAAAAAGAGAAAAATAAACATGGTATATGCTACCTTATATGTATGCATGAGGCAAGGAGGCAAAAATTTCTCACCCCTGTAAAGAGGTAGAGTCCAAAAATATGCAGGAGGAGAATGATTTGAATGTATTTATCAAATATATTAAGGAGTAGTTATCTATTTCCAGTAAGGTCTTCTTGGCACCTCCCTTGTGCAAAAAAAAATTCATGCATGATTGGATTCTTTGAAACACTTTTGCATCTACTTAAAGACTTGTGACATATAGCAAAGACAATGTTCTAATGTTTGATGTTCTCACCACTATGAGAGAGGCTCAATCAAAGAAAAACAAGGCTAAACAACATGTTATTGATCAAGACTTTGTGGTTGCTAAGAAAAAAGTAATAATGTTGCTACCTCCAATGTTCCGTTTTTTGGTAGTAGGCTTGTATCTACTTCAATAAGAATGAGAACATTAATGATCAAGGCAAGAATAACTTAGAGATGCAATCATTCAGAGGCAAAGGATCATCTCTTAAGCAACATCCTAAGCTAAAGGCTGAAGATAGAAGAGAGAAATTTAGCCATTTTACATGCTTCTTCTTATGCAAATTTTCGAATGTTGTACGGGATATAGGCTTTTACATAATGCATGTATGGGAATGATTGCAATTTCATATGTACAATACTTTGACATGTTGGGGTTAAAGGGCCACTAAGCTGTGTCAATTGTCTTTATCCACCCACTAACCCTTTACTAGTCATTTATTCTTATTAAATAATAGATAAATAATGGGCTACAACATGACGTGCTACTACGGTGAAGCTCCGTCCACAACCCATGTGCTCTCTCTCTCTCTCTCTCTCTCTCTCTCTCTCTCTCTCTCTCTCTCTCTCTCTCTCTCTCTCTCTCTCTCTCTCTCTCTCTCTCTCTAAATTTGCATATGCTTGCCTTCGAATTGTATTAGAGCCGAAGGCTTTCTGCTTGAGTATGCAAAGCTTGCCAAAGGTCCACTACATGAATGCAAGAACTCGAAGCTATGACACTCAATTTAGAGAGAATCTAATGCATCTGTGATGTGAGTTGTGAAGCTTTGGATGCCTTCCAACTCTTAGCCAGTAGGAGCACCAAGTTTTAGTTCCTATTAGGGAAATTTTCTATCGAGATCGTTTTTCAAAAAAATTGTTTATGTGCATCTAAAAATTCTACACCTAGAAGGAGACATGTCAATTTTTCTTATTAGCATATCTATTGTTTGCAATAGCTAGAGAGTATGTATTAGTCTAGACACTCATATTCTTTTGAATTCTTTATGGACATGTATGCCAAATATGGTCGTGAGACTCCTGGGTGTGTGATGGGAGATTCTTTCTTTATGCAAGATTACAACAATTTGACACTATGGTCATTGATGCCACTTTAGGGCATGTTTATCAAAGATTCTAATATGTTTGTGACTCGGACATGAGATGATTCTCCTTTTGTTTGCATGCCAATTTATGGAAATTTGTGTCAGCATATGGGAATTTGCTGCTTCCTTGGTTCTGTGTGGCAAGCTTGCTAGGTCATTACAGGTAATGCCATATTGTGAGCATCTATTGCATCACAAGGGCCTAATCTAGGAGAAACAGGATTTAGCAGTGTGTTGTTGTAATTTAGCATTTGTGGGCTACATTGTAAAATAAACAGTAAGGCTTAAATAGGATTTTCCCTCTCGGAGAAATGCACCACCACATCGAAATGATTGTTGTTAAACTTGTAGGCATGCCGAAGTATAGGTATGTCAAAAGGTTTTGTGAACAATAAAAGATGCTCGAAACTTTTTTATGCATTTAGATCAAAATTTAGAGCTTTTAATCTCTCTCTCTCTCTCTCTCTCTCTCTCTCTCTCTCTCTCTCTCTCTCTCTCTCTCTCTCTCTCTCTCTTTTGTTGGATCTCTTGTGATCTAGCTATCCCAACTAGCTGCTTAGTTCACACCTAGTAGTTTAGGATTCCATAGTATTTTATTGTGACATTTTTCATTTCATTTTATTTTTGTCATCTTGTTACTCTGACTTTGTATCAGATCCACCACATTGTAACTTTCTAGTCTCATAGATCACTTTGGCCTTTTGAAGACGTTAATATAACATTTCATTTCATTTCATTTCTCTCTCTCTCTCTCTCTCTCTCTCTCTCTCTCTCTCTCTCTCTCTCTCTCTCTGTGTGTGTGTGTGTGTGTGTGTGTGTGTGTGTGTGTGTGTGTGTGTGTGTGTGTGTGTGTGTGTGTGTGTGTGGGTGCGCGGGCGCGCGTGTGTGTGTAGATATGGGACAGCCAAAGGAGCAACCATCACTGCAAAGCTCCGCCCACACTCATTTGACCACTATTGGCACTCTCATCGATCAAGCAATGGAGCTACGGAGATGTAGACAGCCACGATTGAGGAGAAGGGCTACACAACATTGACCGAGACTACAACGGATGATTCTAGCCATACTCTCTCGACATCTAGAGTGCAAATGAGAATGGAATCTAATAGTAGTATTTTTTTTCTAGTCTTTTTGTACCCAGACATGGTATCAGATTAACAATTTTGTAAGAGTTTGGTCTCATAGGTCATTTTGGATTTTTGAAGACGTTAATATAACATTTCATTTCATTTCTCTCTCTCTCTCTCTCTCTCTCTCTCTCTCTCTCTCTCTCTCTCTCTCTATATATATATATATATATATATATATATATATATATATATATATATATATATTTTATATATATATATATATATATAAAAGAGAAAATTTCTCAAAAAGGTTATCAATTTAGCTGTAAGGTAGGCAAAAATTGTGGTGCCAATTGTTAGAGTGCCAAAGAGAAGTTGTTTCATGCCTAATACCTACCCAAAATTTCTCTTGGGATTGCAAACATTTTTTTGAAGTCCAAATGACCTAGAAATAGTAACTTGAATATAGAACATATCAACAACAAAAAATCTAAAAGATATAAGAGGTAGTTTGATTATAAAAACAGTGTGCTTCATACGATGATCTTGGATTTTCTGGCCTTTCCTTCAAAGAAATCTTTTTGTCTTGAAGTTCTTCTTTTTTTTCTCGTGTTTGTCTCCATCTTTGAATAAAAAATTACCTTTTCCCTTAGCATTAGTAGTGAAGACAAAATCTATTTGCTATTTCCTTTCATTTCTTTAGCATTAGCTCCCCCTCCAATAAATAGTAAAGCACCAACTCTTCAAACACTAGTGGCTGAGATTACGAGTGTTAAAAAATAGTGGCACCACCTTTTAATTCACATCTAGGGGCCAAACTAGCGTGCCATCATTAGCCTTGGCCATTATGGCCACTTCTTGCATTGCCAATTCGTCCACAAGCCTTCATTGAATGAAACATGGATGGTATAGACTATAACTCATAAAATTGTAGAACTACTTCTTGCTTGCAATTTCAATGAGAAAGTCTGCTTAAAATTGACCAAGGGCCTTCGACAACCCTTTATCCGTCTTCAAAGTGTGATGGTTCTTGATCGTCTAAAAGGTTGCAAATGAAGGCTAGTACATTATGTTCCTTGGTTACGAATATTGTTGACAATGTTGATCTTAAATATAGCATGTCACCAGGGCATCTAAGATAGTGAACTTAGTATGACACAATTTGATAAGAAATTGAAATGTGGAAAATTAGTTAGCAACAAATTTAGTGCAAAAAGCATCCATCACTCATGTGAAGCATCTACGTCAAAAGTTCGTGGGATTGGGGACAAATGACCAGCAAGGAGCTAGCCAACATCTCAAAACATTGTTAAGGGAGAAGTAACAAAGTCTTTTATCACCCACTCGGATAAGGAACCTACATGAACATATGGTGGGAGTGCTTATGCAAATGACAAGCAAGAAGCTAGCTCAACCTTGCCTTTGGCTTTGTCCACCAAATATAATGGTTTGCTTAAAACCAATTTGTCTTACTAATGTTCAAGCTCACATGTGGCTTCTCCTTATAACAAGGGCCTTAAGACCTTGGCACCATGGCTCATTGGTTGTCCACCAAATATAACGATTTGCTTAAAACCACATTGTCTCCCTAATGTTCAAGCTCACATGTGGCTTCTCCTTATAACAAGGGCCTTGACACCGTGAGCACCATGGATCATTGGTGACATCAATAGGGTGGAGTATTGAGCATATCTATGATCATATACAACTCAACTTTACCCAATTCATTGAGATTATCGTTCTCATATGTATTTTTCCTTCCTTTACCTTGACCATAAAAGGTGTAAAGCTCTCTAACACAATCTAATTTGGTTTACATACCATCAAAAAGTAGGGAAATCTAGCACCTCCTAACTATACATAAGATTTAAGATGTGCAACATTTTCAATGTATACTCTTCCCCTTGCCTCCTTTCCCTTGGTTGGAGATAAAACAAGTTGGTTTACGCACTTCTCAAATTTCATTGCAACATGTCATGACCAAAAAAACGATGCAGGTGCCTTATTTGACGTAAGGTTGTCCCATGGCTCATAAATCGACTTTAATCCAAGACACTTGATCATTACGAACCATGGATTGGTGTAAAAAGATGTATGAGGTCACTACTTATTCTTCAACCAAAACATGCAAGATAAATCATTATTTCTTCTTTACTGTGTCAACTCATAAAATCCTGACCTTTTTAAATTTTCGTTCTGGAGACCCCCGTCGTGCCAAAAACTCTCATTTGCAAAGCAATTGACAACCTCACCCATCACTACTTTGCTTGGCAAGAGCCCGTCTTTTTGTTCCATGTTACTAGGAGATTGGCAACTTTGGACACACCTATTCAAAAAAATAGAAACCGTCAGTCGACTTGTTTAGGCTCTCCACATGCTTGGAATGACTTGAGGTTGCTTGAGATGGTCGAGTGCATCTAACATTGACAGTGATCCCATTTTGGTTGGACAAAAGATTGGACTTACTGCACACACTTGGAAACAAGGTGATAAATGAGAAACTTTGGTTCTCGTTGTACATCTCTACTCTTTCTGCCATGGCTATCTAAGACTTCCATTTAGGTATGTTATTTCTTTGGCAAGCTTTACTGATGTACTATCTGCTGTCTATGGCCTTGGGGCCAACTACTGTTTGTGCTTAGTGTCAAGTTACTGTCCCGACCATAGCATCGACTACCATCCACAACTCAACTCCTACATTAGCCCTGAGAGAGTTTGCGGTGTAGTAGAAACTTTGGGAGCCAAAGCAAAACTTGCAGCTAATCTTCAAGAATAACAAAGCATCAAAATAGTTTGCTACATCCAATGCCACTCAAACAACGTGCGCCAAAAAAAATTTCATTGAAATGGCCAGCTCAATTCAAGTAATTAGCATATGAACAATAGAAGTTGAAAGCTAGTTCTGGGCGTGCAATTATACTCATATTTATTTACCAATTGGGTTCAATAAATAGGGTATCGAACCTTGAGAATTTAAGGTGTATCACCACATGCAGAGTAACAGAGGAAATTTTTCTAAATCAAAAAAATGAGAAAAAGGAACTCAGATTTCTTTAAGCAAAAAGCTTTTACTCTATGAAACAAAAGAAAAAAAAAAGACCAGCAATAGGAGGCATTGTTAGCTTTTTAAACACCTGCAAGACACACAATTCTTTAAAAAAGGAAAAGCATAACGCCTTGACAATCCTTCAAATTTTTTCTATAGAAGCTCAAGGTTGTATGATACATATGATACCCTTAATTGTTTTCTTAACTCACATGATACAGATAAAGACGGCCTTTTATCTATTTACAGGAACTCATACAGAAGTGTCTAATTTACATAGCCTGCTCTGTATCAGAATCCCTTTTACTTTCATTACCATCCCACAAACCTTGACCGTAGCTATTCTAACCGTAGGTGGTTACAAATATGAGCAAGCTCGGGTCTCGCTCTCATCCAGTCACTGAAGAGTCTCTCCCCAGCAATGGTGCTGGAATGTAGTGCAACACAACTATACAGGTATGACCTGAATGCGATCAGGAAGCAATACCTCCTGCAATTCATAGACAACAAGAGCTTTAGTGTTATTGAGTACAAGAACTAAAAACAAAAGAAGCGCTGGCTACCTCATTCCTTCAAGCAACTATGACACATATTTCTGGCCTAATGGAATTTTTAACTAGTGAGAATACACCATGAAGGAGGCACAAGGCTCAACATGGTGAATGAGACAAACTTACATACAGCTGTGAAATGTCAGTTGTTATCGGGGTAATAATGCTAACATCTGACAAAGAATGTAGGAGACGGGAGACACTGCACTGGCAAGCGCGGGACTGGTATGAATTCATCCATCATAAGACCCATGTCCCATTCATCCTATCACTAGCTTACTATGAATATGCAAGTGAAAGTGTAACCCTACTACTGGTAAAGGATAGAAACCCCTGTCCACCAATGGCCTATAGAATAATCTCTGGCTGAGAGGCTGTTCATAGTAGCTGCGAAACGGCAAGGTGAACTCCTGTAACATACTCTGTCGTGAGTAAGTCCTATGCCGTACACTAGGATACAATATGTTTATCATATATCTGAGTAAAAAGGTATGACTTAGGGTTGCGTTTGAAAAGAACTTCAAAAACTATCAGAGCTTGATGACTGAGAGAGAGGAATAGAAACTTTCTGTTGCAATGTAAGCTTTGCTAGAACCTTTTAAGGCTTCTTCTCCCTTGATTGAGGATTGCGAATAGATGAGCCACGTAACAAGATCTTTAAGACAGAGAAGAGAACAGACCACAGAGAGCCGGGGGGGGGGCTTGGGGGGATGGACCTAATCTTATTAGTTTCCATCTCTGAACCCTTGCTTATTCTCCTATAGCCTTGTTTCTTCATCCCCACATGGAAGTCAACCTAGATTGTTGCCATGTGTGGTGATGTGTGACTTGGCTCCTCTCCCTGAATTTTAAAAATGTTAAAAAGCCACTTTAAAAGCTACCATTACAAGTATAAAATTCAACTTCAGAAGTGGTACAAATTTTGAAAAGCCACAATATAATGAGTAGACCAAACAAGCAACAACCAACTATGCTAATGCCGATAAATTGCTTTTAGTACGAGGGAAAAAAGGAGAAATCCAACAATAGACAATTTATTCACCTAAGAGCTTTGATTCCCATATCCAAAATATAATTGAGATTTTCGCTTGCTGAGCCACATGCTTTAAGTTGCTGTTTGTAGTAAAATATATCCTGACGTATATTGCCAGCAGCTTGACACCTAAAAATGACAACAGCATACAGCAGTTATCTCACAGCTGTCAAACTAATCACTTGACAGATCAGTTCAAACCCTTGTGAGGTGCTTGCTATATTACCTATCAATGATCATGTCAACTTCAACTTTACTGACAGGACCATTTGCAAGAACCCTTGTGAGGCTCAAGACGTCTCTGTAATCTCCCTGCCTGTAAGCTTCATCATCATCAACTGGTCTTCGCACTGTAGAAAGTTGAGTTGCAAAAGTAACTCCATAGCCTATGCCTTTCTCTTTGGAAGTAGAGGCAACCCTTCTAGATATTTCGTTCTTGGCCTGCAATAGCAAGCAGGATATTGCCATAGCATACGCAATTCCACCATAACCCGTATGGGACACAAATAAATACCTCACATCTCCAATGTCCCTGACATGCAATCAAAGTATTACAAACGCAGATGGTGAATAAATAGTATTTCATAAACAAGGAAAGCAGTTATTGATGAGGATGAGGAACGCTTACAGCATGAACCTTTTTACAGCTTTATGAATAAATGCATTCAATGATGTAATTGGCAGTCAATGCTTGGTTTTGTTTTTCTATGGTTTCCCATAATCACCAATAATGGTCCACCTTTCATGTGCTACAACCCAAGGCAGTATAACAATGTGTGGATTTGTCAGGTTAGCAAAAACTCAGGCGATCTTCATGGACAAATAAGCCACATACAGACTTCCAAGATGGCCACTACATCACTTGAAGCGGATTACGTTCTCCGGATTCCAAAATATGTACATTTCCACACAGCTTTCTCAGGAGGGAACTTATCGGAAGCTTTCGAAATGCTGAAGGCAGCCTCTCATTTGAAAGGCGATGCACAAACTTGGTGGTCAACATTTTTATAAAACGGATAGGCATCTTGCAATTGGGTGGGGTTCAAGCTACTATTCTAATGATTGTGGTTGATACTGAGGCCAAGGTTTTGCCGGATGACAGAGACACTGACACTGGTCTAGTTTACAGCCACATTTCGGAACACTTTTCTACCTGTACCTTCTTTGAAGAAGGTCTTTGAAAGAACAAAATGGGCGATATAGCTGAGGAAAACCAGACGAGCTACAGAGTTATGCCTCAGGCAGAAGTCTTACATCATCTTGCAGCTCATGGACCATTAAATGGACGGCTATTCCTTACTTACAGCCTCCGGCATCCAAATCAGCAAAGACAGAGACTTCCAAAGGGAAGAAGAAAGGGTAAACTTCATGCTTCACACGACTCCCGAGCAGGAGGCAGAGTTATTCAAGCAGGGAAGGTGTTATGGCTGCCGCCAGGTTGGGCACATGTCCAAAGAAACAGGACAAGCCAGAAGACATTGAAAGCGGCAGAAGAGAGAGCTGCAAAGAAGGGAAAACCGAAGTTGGAACTTGTAGCAAATTTCATGGAGACGCCCCAGGACCTTAAGTTGAGCGTACCGAGCTTTGCACGGTGCGCGGACATGTACAAGATTAGGAGGCTTTGATCTTCTTTGTCAATGGAGCCAAGGCCAACTTCATTTCTGTAGAGATGGCGACTCGTTTGGGACTAAAGCCAAAGGATATGGGACCCTAGATGGATGCAATGTCAGCGCACCAGGGCATGAGGTCTCAATGACGTCTGTCATTGGCAACCTCTGATGGCATTGTCAGGGTTATTGGTGGGCATGAATACTCCCATATCATGCCTCGAGGGGTGTGATGTGCTCTTGAGGATGCCTTGACACCACACGATAGTGGATTTGAGGCTTTCGAAGATGCCAAAGAAAAAGATGTGGTCCTAGGTGTCAAAATCAAGTGTGAGTCGGTCCCTGTTGAGACGGCTTCGGCCATCTAAAATTTAATGAATTCAAGTATTTTTGCTTACTCAACTTTTGTCAAACTGACAAGTCATACTGTTGTTTTAAATTTGCTGGAGTTAAAGATTCAGAGCGTCTTAGTTTCTTTAGTTTCATGCAGATTGTTTCTTGGAGGGCTTACCTAGCGAGTTCCAGATCTTTCTTGGTAAAAAACCTACAAAGCGGCCAAAGAATCACACCATCAACGTCTTACCAAGGAGTACCCCACCAAACAGACCACCGAACTGAGTGACTAGAGCTCAACAGGAAGAAATCATGAGCCAAGTCAACAACTTAATAGAAAAGGGAAAGATCCAACCGAGTTCTTCACCTTTTTGTTCACTAATGCTACTCATGCAGAAGAAAGGCAGTCTACCGGGCACCGAATAAGATTACCATCAAGAACAAGTTTCCACTACCCAAGTCGATGATATACCTAATGGATTACAGGGTTCTACTTGCCTCATTAGAATCGATCTTAAAAGTGGCTATCATTTAATCGTCACTCTTGGGCATGTAGACACGACCGTGTTCAGGACGGCCTTCAGTTTGTACAAGGTTTTGGTGATGCCATTTGGGCTGACTAATACTTATGCAATGTTTAACAAGATGATGAACAAGATCTTTCAAGAGCATAGAGAGGTGGGTGGGCACATTCTTTGAGTGGAGAGTACAGATGTTTGAGACAATCGAGATGAGATATCACAACCGAGAGCGGGAATCAAGCCCCACCTCCACCTCTTAGTTCTATGCTTGTATGAATTTTCCCGTAGTAATTGAAGGTACAAGGGGTGAGACCAATTCATCTTCTAGTCCCCATTCTAGTCTCTCTAAAACCGGCTAGTACAGAAGAGGATGATACTGATTCACTTACCTGTTAATTTCACAAAGAGAATTGAGAAGAAGAGAATACAGATCCGTCCAACAAATCGATTGTCACTGCGCACACAAAGGACCACACCTTGTAGGCCCCAAAGATTGGCGCCCCTTTCATTATTTCTTTATTCAATCGAAAACGAACGATCCAAACACTTACCAAACTCCCACCAAGCTGTCCAAACCTCTCAAGGGCTGAAATTGCACGTTAGACAACATAAGGGCGCCAAAATCTCTGTAGGTCAAAGTACAAGCCTAGGACGGATTCCCTTTCATTTTAGAAACTTTCCGGTGAGCTGTAACTAAATTTCACCGTACTGTAATTTCCTGTTTTGGTCACTGATAGGTGCCCAAACTCCTATATAACCACACCAAGGCTTTCCCAGGTGTTACTTTGTAGTTTAGGTGCAAAACCCTAAACCTGCAAATAAACGCAAGAAGCTGAAATCCCCAGTTTTGGATCTTTTGAGCAGAGCAAACACGTGTATGAATATCTCAAGAGCTCCCGCACGCAATGGGGACACTTCCTTTTCGATTTGGATAATTTTTCGCACGTGAAAACTCTCCTATTTTGCAATCTGTCACGAGGGAACCGTGTGTACCTGTGGGGGATTAGCAATTAGCTAATCTGGTCCCTGTTTAGAAGGCTCTTGCCTTGGCAAGCATGCATAAAGTCCACAAGATTGTACATAGTCATTTGAGGAGCCCAACTAGTGGGGCATTACTATATGCGTAAGGGGGAGAAAGATGCACGAGAGCAAAGTTCTCGCACTGCATGAGACAAGGGAGAAGGCAAGCTTTCCATTCAAGCTTTGAACCTGAAAATCCACTCACAAGATGAAAAACTCAACCCCCACTCTCTTTTGGGCGCCCACAAGTTGGGAAAGAGCTTCTAGAGTGTGTTGTCTACCACGTTGCTGACGTGTGTCCACTATGCCCCCTATGGTTCAGTTTCCTAACCCCTGTCAACTTATAAAGTTGTCAGTGACTTGCCGCGTGGTTCAATCGAGAGGAGATCTATAGTACAACAACCAGCAAGCCAAGACTCTATGTGGAGGAGACCATCACTTTACTTACTAAGACATTGCATGATGCAGCAACAGAGACTGAGTGTGTAGCAGCAGACGCATACGCACACACTCAGTCTGATCAGAGACGCCATTTTAGGAGAATGCCTTAGACCAGTTAGTATGACGAGGACGGTAGAGGGACGAGAGCACTACTTCAAAAGGATTTTCTCCTAGGGGTCATCAACCACAATCAGTCTCGAATAGCCTTTCGACGCCTTGTGCAACGGAAAAAGCAAGCGTTCCTAGCTTAGATGGAGCGAGACTATTACAATTGTTCTTGAGTAGAGACTCAGGAGAGGCATGTCGTTTCTTTCATGAGCACTCCCCATGATTACTTCTGATGTCTGGGGTCAGGTATGCAACATCCTTATAGACGGTCCCTGGATAGACCGACCCTTTCTAGATCCTCTTGAGCCATGCCCATCTACGAGTACCTTCTTTACCACTAAGACGGTAAAGACGGCCATTGACAGGATGAGGACCAAGAGGGCATATGATCATGATAGTCTAGTAGCAGAGCGCTTTATACATGCTAGGATGTGCTGGTAGAGGTTCTTGTAGTTCTGTTCAATCGAGCCATGTGTGAGGGTCTACCCAAGACTTGGAGATTGTCTACTATTGTGTCTATCTTCTAGGCAGGTGATCCTACGGAGCCTTGAAACTACCATACTATTATGATTGGACACACATTGGCACAATTGTTTGCATCTATCCTTGAGCAGCAGTTGAGCAGATGGCAGAGAGTTATGGCATACGAGCAGCGGGACAGGCTGGTTTTAGGAGAGGCTTCTCCACTCTTGACAATATTCTGACACTCAGAACCATCATTGAGCAGGGTAGGGCACATGGAAGATGGATTTATTGTAGCTTTGTAGATTTCCGCAAAGCATTTGACATGGTGCCCAGAGCCAGATGGATGTGCACACTACAGAAGATGGGAGTGCCTATTGAGATGATTTGGGGGATCATGGCTCTATATAGATCAATGATGGGACCTGTACGCACTCCAGAGGGGATATTTAATTTAGTTGACTCCACTATTGGAGTGAAACAAGGTTGTCCATTGTCTTCTACTCTATTTGGTACGTATATAAATGAGGTTTCTGATTACATTGACAGAGAGGGTGAGAGAGGTGCCAAGCTGGCAAGGATATCGATTCCATTGTTGTTATATGTTGATGATATTGTGTTGATTCTTACTCACTGAACGGTATGCAGTGACATTTGGATGCATTACATAGCTTTGCAGAGATAGTGGATTGTCTGTAAACCTTGGTAAAACCAAGGTTATGGTGTTTAGCACCACACCTAGGTGGATCAGGAGATCACCACCCAAAAATGTGAGCTCTCTCTCTCCCCCTCTTCGTTCTACTAGCGCTTCCCTTCTGCAGCACAGTGCCTCCGCTTCAAGCTTCAAGCCTCAAGGCCTGCACATCTTCGCGTGTTCTATCACTTGCACACACCGCCGCGCGCTCATCAACTGGTATCAGAGCCCAATTAGGGTTTGCTCACAAACCTGCAAACGCTGAGTTTCAGCCAAGGAGGTCAACTTTCACTCGAGATTTTGCAATTTCACCGCCAAAGGACTCGTCCCCGGACATTAGAGAGCTCCTGGCAAGTGAAATTGACCTAAAACAGGCTGAAATTAGGTCAAAATGAGTAAATTACAGGTTATGACAGCAAAGAAACAGGTTTTGCAAATGATGTATTAAGGTGTGGGAACACTTTTGCTAAGTCCCCGCTACCCGAAAACACTGAAATTTGCCGAAAAACAAGGTCCTAAAACAGGTGTTTTCAGCAAATTTCAGATTTACGGAGGTTTTTGCAAGTGTTTCTATGATGCGACTACATTGGGGAAAGTGCAAATTGATGCAATCTATGCACGTTTGACAAATTTTGGCTATGTATGACCATTTGTGGCTCAATTTCATGCAATTTGATGCTACAAATTGGGGCTTTTGCTCTTACATGCTTCTAAAGCCTGTGCATTAGTCTTGTGTATGTTCTGTGAGGCTAAAAACAACTAAAATTTGTTGTTTTTGAGCACAAATTCGCTCGCTGAAATTTCCTGCGTATAAATTTCAAAATTTGTTTTTTGTGCCCAAATCGACCTATTTTGCCCCAAATTGCTCCTGTGACCATTTGGACCTGTAGTGCACACCTCTGTGAGGCTATACTCCAGTTTTTGTGCATTTTGCCCAAAAATTCAGCGTATTAGCCCTCTTATTCCTGCAACTATGGCCTCATCTTCTTCGGATGTGAAGAATCTCTTCGAGATTAGGAGGTTCGATAAAACAGGTTTCGATCTTTGGAAAGACAGGATCCAGGGAATCCTATTTCTTAAGGATTGTGAAGGGGCACTTGAACAGGTAAAGCCACAAAATATGACAGATGAAGCATGGGTTAGCCTGAACAGGAAGGCTGTTACATACATTAAAATGGCCATGACCGATGAGACAGTCATTGATGTGAAAGGTCTCACAAGTGCTTTTGATGTATGGGAGAAGTTAAAGGGAATGTATGAGAATATAACACATGTCAACCAAGTGCATTTGATGCGAAAACTTGTTGGCATGCAACTAGATGAGTCCAAGAGCGCTGCAGAGCACTTGTCGTTGTTCGCAGGTACTTTGTCGCAGTTACAGGATTCATGCTTGCCCCCTTTTGATGATAAGCTGAAAGCTATCTTCTTGCTTATGACCTTACCTGAGTCATGGGAAACATTGGTGGTTTCATTGTCCAGTAACCCCAATTTGACCTTTGACGGTGTTAGGGGTTCCATCTTGAATGAGGAAATCAGGAGCAAAGCAAGTGGAGAGGGAGGCAGCTCTGCCAACATGGTTAGAGGCAGGACAGAAAAGAAGAATGCCTATGCACAAAGGAGAAAGAGTAAGACTAAGGAAAGGCGAAATGCCAACAAAGGCAAGGGTGATGTGACTTGCTATCAGTGTGGCAGGAAAGGTCACAAGAAACCCGATTGCAGGTACTAAAAAGCCGAGTTAGACCGGAAAAAGAATGGCGGAGACAAAAAGAAAGAGAAGAAGGAAGTCAAGACAGATGCAGAGGATAGCTCAAAGGACAAAGAGAAGGCCAATGCTGCTTCTAGTGTTGTGATTAAGGAGCTGTCAGATGTAGAGGACATCTTGTGTGCCACTTTGTCAGATAATGATGCTCATGACATTGATGCCTCTCTTAATGTTCATTCACACGACATGCAGATCACCAAGAGTGATCTTATTGATGCTTTGTTGACTGTCAATGATACATTATCGCAGACTTGGATAGTTGATTCCGGTGATTCATTTCATGTGACTCCTATCAAGGAGTGTTTCTCTACTTTTGATGCAGGCAAGCGTGGCCATGTATAGCTTGGAAACAATCATGCATGTTCCATTGAGGGTATTGGCACTGTGCATCTCTCCATAGACGGCACAAATGAGCTTGTCTTGCATGATGTAAGATATATGCCGGGAATCAAGAAGAGTCTGCTTTCTCTTGTCAGATGGATATGCATGGTTTCAGCATCTTGTTTGAGAGAGGATCATGGAAAATGACTAAAGGCTCAACGCTAATTGTAAAGGGCACAAAGAAAGGGACACTTTACTGCATGCATGGAAAGGCCGTGTTGGGCAAGTTTATTGCATTGGCTAAATTCTTTTCAATCCCCCGTCCCTCTAACTCCTGAATCTTTTCTCAGATTAG
Organism: Adiantum capillus-veneris; assembly: GCF_014529385.1. NCBI lineage: Eukaryota > Viridiplantae > Streptophyta > Polypodiopsida > Polypodiales > Pteridaceae > Adiantum > Adiantum capillus-veneris. Next base: position 121,868,427 of record NC_140948.1, read on the forward strand.
TACCTCAGTTTTTGGAGCCGTAGGAACAGATGGTTCCATAGGCGCTTGAGCGGCTTGAATGAGCTTCTTGCACATCTTTAGCCTCTCTTTCTCATAACCTAGATGAGGGTACGTTAACCACCTATCCTTTTGGGTTTGGTTAGGCTTTAGCCTTGCCTCATAAGCTTTCAAAATTGCATCCAAAGATTCGAACACCTTGTCTACCAAGACCGACCCTCCTGAAGGTAGATCCGATGGTTTTTTTATCTCGTTGTTGCCCTTAAGGTCTCTTTCTCTTTGAAGTTGTTCCTATGTTTTCAGTAATTTGGTTTCCAATGCCGTTTTTTCCTTTTCTCTTTTGGCTTTCACTTGTCTGTTTTGCCTTCCAGGATTTCCTAGGGGTTCGGACAGACAAGTTTTCTATCTCTGTTTGGCTGGCTGGGACGTTCCTTGCTACCTCATGTGCTTGAGCTCTAGTGACCGCGTTTATCAAAATGTTCGATTTTGTTTTTGATCCACTTGAGCTTGGAACAATCCCCATTTTGTTCATGGTTGCTTTTCCTTTGTTTTCAGGGTTTTTTGGACAGTGTGGAATGAGATGGTCGATCGTGCATCCGTCATAGAATCCAAAAAGTTTCACCCATTCTCCTTTGTTTGGACAAACTCTAGCCCAATGATCACCGCCATATTCATAGCATGGTCCTACAAAATTAACTCTCACATGGAGTTGTGGCACAAGAGGCTTGGCCATATGAGCCAAAAGGGTCTTTCTAAACTTTGTACTTTGAACAAGCTTGATGCTAAAGGCACAAAGCTTTACTTTTGTAATGAATGTCAATATGGCAAGCAAGTAAAGCGTTCTTATTACTCTGGTGTCTCTCGTAAATCTTGTGTGCTTGATCTTGTACATTCTGATGTATGTAGCATGCCTACTAAGTCTATGGGAGGTGCATGCTATTTTGTCTCCTTTGTTGATGATCATTCTAGAAAAAATTTTGCTGCGCTTAAGAAATTTCATGCATGTGTGACCACCCAAACAGGTACAAAGCTAAAATGCTTGCGTACGGACAATGGGGGGGAGTTCACAAGTGCTAAATTTAACAAATTTTGTGAAAATTTGGACATTAAGAGGGAGCTTACTGTGCCATACAGCCCCTCTTCTAATACAACCCCTCTTCTAATGGTGTGGCTGAAAGATTCAATAGGACACTTTGTGATAGGGTGAGATGCATGCTATCCACAGCTAATCTCTCTCATAGATTTTGGGGAGAAGCTTTGAAAACTGTAGTTCATATATGCAATCGATCCCCTCACATGTCTTTGAAAGGTTAGATCCCTGAAGAGGTTTGGTCTAGCAAACCTGCTTCATATGATCACTTACGCACTTTTGGTTGCGAGGCTTTTGTGCATGTTAGACGTAAGTTGAGGAGTAAACTAGATGCAAAATCCATTAAAGGTCTTTTCATGGGATATGGTGAAGAAGGCGAAATGGGTTACAGGATTTGGTTACCTCAGCTCAAAAGGGTTGTACGCAGCCGGGATGTTGTTTTTAATGAGGCAAGCCTGCTTCAAAACAATTGTGCCTCAAAGCATGACCATAAAAGGGTCAAATTTCAGCATGACCAGCCACCTGTTAGACCTATTTTTGACCCTCAGGATGCACCACATATGGCTGAAAATGTAGATAATCCAGTGGTGTTTAAGCCAGATGATGTTGGACAGCAAATTGAGGCTCTTGAAGGGCATTTGCAGCCACGAAACAATGCTGAAAATGGTGCTGAAAATGATGTACAGCAGCCCATTGTTGATGATTTTATTATGCCACCTGATGTAGACCCATTACCGGATAATGTGGATCATTGGGTGAGGCGGTCTACTCGTCCGAGGTAGATATGATCCCTCTTTGCATTACATTATGTTGACAGATGAGGGAGAGCCTCTTACGTATAAAGAGGCAAAGACATGTGAGTCAAGCAGTAAGTGGGAGCTTGCAATGCAAGAGGAAATGAAATCCTTGTATGCAAATGATACTTGGGATCTTGTGCCATTGCCTAAAGGGAGAAAGGCTCTTCCGAACAAATGGGTATACAAGATTAAGATTGTGGATGAAAAACCAAAGTACAAGGCAAGATTCGTTGCAAAAGGATATGCACAGAAAGAAGGAACTGATTTTCAAGAAATCTTTTCTCCCGTTGTAAAGCTTACAACTTTACGTGTCCTTTTTGCTCTCGTTGCGGTGCTTGATTTGGAATTGAATCAAATGGATGTAAAGACAGCGTTTTTGCACGGTGACATTGAAGAGGACATACACATGAAACAACCTGAAGGTTTTGTAGTTCCTACACGTGAGGAACTTGTATGCAAACTGAAAAGGGCTCTGTATGGTTTGAGACAATCATCACGACAGTGGTATAAGAAGTTTGACACTTTTATGTTGTCTCAAGGCTTTAAACGCAGCCATGCAGATCATTGTTTGTATACGAAAAGGGATGAAGATGGTAGTGCCATCATACTTGTTCTCTATGTTGATGACATGCTGCTTGCCGGGAAACATAAGACTAGTCTTGATGCTCTGATACGTAAGCTAAATTCAACATTTGCTATGAAGGATTTGGGTGATGCACAGGATATTTTGGGCATGCGTATTAATAGAGATAGAAAGCTGAAATTGTTGTCTTTATCTCAAGAAAGGTACATTGCAAAAGTACTTGACAAGTTTAATATGGCTGATGCTAAGCCTCTTGGACTTCCTTTACCTCCATACACTAAGCTTAGCAAAGCAGATTGCCCAAAGGATGAGGTGGCATTGAAAGCAATTAAGGGAATCCCATATGCGTCAGCTTGTGGTTCTCTTATGTATGCTATGGTTGCCACTCGTCCCGACATTGCTTATGTAGTGGGAGTTGATAGTCGATACATGTCAAATCCTGGCAAAGATCATTGGGAAGCTATCAAATGCATTCTAAGATATTTGAAAGGTACACAATCAAAGTGCATCTGTTATGGCAAAAGTGACTTAAAGTTGCAGGGACATTGTGATGCAGACATGGCTGGTGACATGGATACCACGAAATCTACCAGTGGATATGTATTTGCCATCGCTGGTGGTGCAGTCTCTTGGTGTTCTAGGTTACATAAAATTGTGGCATTGAGTACTACTGAGGCTGAATATATTTCAACCACAGAGGCTTCAAAAGAGGCCATTCGGTTGGACAGACTTGCAAAAGAACTTGGCATGCCTGCTCATACACCCGTGTTGGGTTGTGATAGCTAGAGTGTTGTCTATTTAGCCAAAAATGCCATGTTTCATGCACGTACCAAACACATAGATGTGCGGTACCACTTCATACGACAAGTATGGGAGGATGATTTAGTCAGCTTGACTAAGATCCATACACAGGATAACCCTGCCGATGTTCTCACCAAGAGTCTTGCTAAGGCTCAACATGAGCATTGCATACAGCTGGTGGGAGTTGGTTAACTTAAAGGCGTCATTTATGCCTTTAAGTGGGAGGTTGTTGAGTTAAAGGCCTAAATAACCCCCTTTTGTATATTTTTATACTTTGTCCAGGTTCATATTGAACCTGGACACATTTTTTAAAGGTCACTTATAATAAAAGTGGGAAAACCCAAAACTCACTTATTGAGTTTTCCCCAAAAACGTGAGCTCTCTCTCTCTCTCCCTCTTCGTTCTGCTAGCGCTTCCCTTCTGCAGCACAGTGCCTCCGCTTCAAGCCTCAAGGCCTGCACATCTTCGCATGCTCTATAACTTGCACACACCGCCGCGCGCTCATCAGATATGACCCAGTTGGACACCAGGAGGACATGGATAGAGCCGACACAGGAGTTGGGCACGAAGATGGCTTTCTATAGAGAGCATCTTCTCCAACTCATAGGAAATGGGTTGGTGATTCGGCCCACCTATATAGATACACATCTATCTCATAAGATATGGTGTGCCATTAGTCATATACAGACATATTCAAACCAGCTTGAGATTGAGATTGGTAGATGCATTGGTGACACTATGTACACGACCATGGTACATCTCACACCGAAAGGCATCACCAAATACTCGTACAAACCAAAGGATGTCCTGAAGGCGGTCTTATATACATCTCCAGAAGCAATCATGATTCGATGATAGCCACTTTTCAGGTCGCTTCTACTGAAACAAGTAGAATCCTATAACCTATCCAATATATTATCGATCCTGGGTACCGGGAATCTGTTCTTGATGGTGATTTTTATTGAGAGCCCTGTAGTCAATGCACATTCTCCAAGATCCATCTTTCTTTAAAGACAAAAGCATAGGCCAACAAAATGGTGAGGTACTGGGTTGAATCAATCCTTTTTCCAACAATTATTTCATTTGGTTCACAATCTCTCCATTTTTGGGCTTCGGTGGTGTACTGCCTGGGATCAAATCAATTGTGTGATCTTTAGGATGTTGAGGAAGTAACTCCCCTCATAAGCCTTCTGAGAAGCAGTCAGCTTGAGCTTGCAAAAATCCTTGTCGTTCCTTCTCGAGATCGGACAAATTTGACATTTTCTTGTCATCTATCTCATTTAAGAAGATCCAATAAACAAACAGACTGGATTTCATTAATCTGGAAATGGCCGAAGCCGATATAAATGGGACTGACTCGCCCTTCAAATTTACATCGAAAGACACCGTCGGGATAAATGTGCAATGTGCGAGCGGGCGTAGTGTGAACCAGACCAATGTGGTCGGCCACTATTATAGAAAGGAGGCCAAGGCCTCATTTGTAGTTATCGACCCGCATTGGCAGAGTGCCAGTGATTAGGAGTGTGTGAGGCTACCTTGAGGAGGTGAGGCCAAGTGGTATGGGACGCTTGGTCTTACAGGTGCACGCCTACGTCCTCAGAAGCTACCCCAGCAAAGGGGTGCTACCGGATGGTGGCTATGGTCGGTGGTTCGTCCGACGCGTGTTTATAAACGGTCCGTGTAGCCGGGAGATCCTCTCTGCATGTTCGTTTCATGGTATCATAGCAGACTTGGTTGCAAGAGGACCACGTGCACACCTATGGATCGTCGGTTTGAGTCGGATAACCTTGATTTAGTCTAATTTTAATGAACAATTGCTGAGATTGTTTGTTTTTCTTCTTGTAAGCATGTTTGCAAGTGAAAATTAGCATTCTTTTGCTGTTTTTTTATTTAAAAAATCAGCAATTCGATAACTAGAAATGCTGAAAATTAGGGACTTAATGATAATTTTGCTGATTTTCGATGAAAATCGATGGATCCTCATTCATTTGCTGATTTTAGACTAAAATTCAGCATACAGTGTTTTCTTTAATCTCTCTGTAACCTCCTCCTCCTCACTGCGAAGCGCGCGCGTACACACACACTTTTCTTTTTGTAAATCGATTTGATTAATTTACACCTCGAAGCGAGGACCCACTGAAAGGGTCATATACAAGGGGAAGAACCCAGAAGTACTCAGCTATACGGTGTAGCTAGAAACATTCATAGGAAAGCTAATGTATCTCTACGGTGATATCACCAACTTCCAACGCAAACCGTATAGATTGCCTAAGAGAGAGCTTGAATAGTGGGAATGGATCTGCATGAGTACGATGGAACATGTAAGCATTACCCTGACGCCACAAGGTCCAATAAGCCAAGTATCTCACCCACATAAAGAAGACTATGAAACGTTGTAATGTCTATGAGAAAATGCCAAATGCCCAGAATCTTTTGTTGAAGACAACCCTTGGAAAACGGAGCCGCATACAGGCTGATACACGGCGAAGGAAATCTCTAGTAATGTAGTAATCCCACAACAAGTGGCAAATATTCTCTTCTGCAGTTAAGCAACGACACAAGAAGAGGGGCGAATATGACATGCCCTAAGAAAAGTGCCAAGTGGGAGCACTCCAAGCAAACAGAGCCAAAGAAACACTCGCTCCTTCAAAGGCAAATGGCTTTTCCACAAGGCACAGAGAAGCTTCCTCCACAAGAGATCAGATTTGTGCATGTGCCAAAGGGCATTACAATGATCAGCAAGCCATGATTGTGGTAGAAGAAGAGCATAAATTCGATCGGCAAAAATATCTCGAAAAGGCGTTTCCCAAAGATCCCAATCAGACATGCGATCATCATCAGGCAAAGGTGTAGCGGGCAAAAAATCAAGCAACATGTTTTGAAGTTCTCTCCAAAACTGACGGTAATGCATGCCCAATCCAAAACGGCGAGCAGCGAAGGGAAATTCAAAAGTATATCCGGCCTCATCGGCTACATCCTCAGCCACACGAATGCCATGATGAGAGAGAAAGTAAGCCTGACGAGGCGAGCAGTCCACCAAAGTAAGAGAGAATGCCCGGCTCCAATGGAGACTCTCCAAATGAATCGAATCAACTTCCTACCAAGGATTCCATGAAAGATGAATCGTAACCTCTTTCTAGGCAGATACCAAAGTGGAAGCAAGAGGACATCCAGGAATGTGCCCTTCCATTTTGCAAAAAACCACCTCCCAGATAGATGATCGCCAATGGCCAAATGAAGAAGTAACAACATGCTGACCGAGGTATGGCCTAGCAAGAACATGCCTGCGCAAATCCAAGATATTAAGGCCACCAAGACGTTGAGGAGTGCAAAGCTTCTTCATTGACATTAAGCGCAAGCCTTTTTTCTAAGCATGGGTCCGCCACATATGGGACATAATTTCCGACATAAAAGAATCAAGACAACAATGAGGCCAGTGCATCAGTGACAAAAAGAACTGAACATATCCATCAGGATACTCTGAACAATTCGCAGACGAACATGTAATGGCCACGTGGATAACTTCCAGTAATGCAATTTGACATTCAAACGTTGCATAACCCAATCCGCTTTCTGAGAGTGAGTGACATTCCATCCAATTGGATAACCCAAATGCCTAGTATCACATTTGGAGAAACAATCTCACCTCGCGACAATAGACTATGCCAATCACAAGAACGAAGAGGCAGAAGCTTTGATTTACAAAAGTTCACTCTAAGTCCAGCCGCAATGCCAAATAGTTTCAAGGCTTCCATAATCACTTCAACATCAGCCTGCTCATTATGAGGCATAAACAACGAATCATCGGCGTAAGCCTAGCCAACGAAAGCAGGACCCGAGGGTACCGTAGACCATGAAGACGCTCAACAGAGGTCAAGTGATCAAGATAAATCAACAGGGGGTGAGTGGCAATAGCATACAACAAAGCACTAAGGGGGCAACCCTGCCTGACCGAACAACCAAGAGGCCAAGATTCTGTTAATTCACCTTGCAAGATCCCCGAAGACATGCTACATTCATACAAGAAATAAACCACATTGGCTAATTTAGGACCAAAGCCTAGGCGCCTCATCGTGGCAGCAATGAAGTCCCACTGTACAGTGTCAAAGGCCTTTTCAATATCAACTTGCATAACTAGCACATCCTGCTGAGTGTACTTAGCATACTCCATGCCAATCATAACATTAGCCAGATTGTCCATAATCTGGCCACGTGGAATGAAACCATATTGAGCCTGATGGAGTCCTACAAAAAGATGGTCCTTAATGCGGTGCACCAGCATCATAGACAATATCTTGTAAATCACCGGCATCGAACTAATCGGGCCCCAATGAGAGAATCGCTCGCAAAGCGCTTTGTTAGGCAGTAGGCAGCAATTTAAGTAAACCTTCTTTCCAAGATAGAGGCAAATCTTGTTTCTCCCATGCTGCATTTATCATGAAAAGTAATGGTTGTTCAAGAACCTCCCAGAAGGAGAGGAAAAATTCCAAAGTAAGCCCATTCCAACTGGGAGAACGCCAACGGCCCAATGCAACCAACCCTGCAATTCTGAGCCAGGGAACGGTTCCTCAAGACAACATGCATCTCGTGGGAATATGATCCAATGAACAAAAGAAAGCATCAATTGACGCGCATGGCAAGCAACCGAAGATGCCTAAGAAGGAGCAGCAAATACCTGTCGATAATGCAAAACCATGGCATCAACAAAATCTTGCTTCGAAGAAGTCCAAACACCTAAGGAAAGCATAACCCGCTTGATTGCTTGTGAGACCCTTGTATGATGCAAATGCTTAAAGGATTGCTTCGAAGCAACCTGTTGACGAGCACGCGTCTGCCATTTAACAATTTTTCACTTATCATTATGTTGAATACACACAAGCTTCGCACAACTCCGACATCTCAGAGTTAGACAAAGGCCGCAAATCAGCCAATATTTGCGCTTGCTTCGCATCCTTGACATCCCCCCGAGTGCACTACATGTAATGCATGCCATAGTCATAAATAAGACTTTGCACCCTCATAACAAAGCAATACCAGGCAGCATCAAGATCAAGATGCATGTTAGCAAAGGGGGAATAATATCAGAAATCATGTCACGAAAAACCTCATGAGTGAGATAAGCATTGTTAATATGTAGCAAACGTTTCCTAGGAAGAAGCCGATCACAAAGAGACTGTCCAAAACTCAAGTTCAACAAAACAGGATAATGATCCAATAACTGCAAGGCGTAATCGATGCTGACATCACATACAAAATCCTCATATTGTTGCAAATTAAGCAAATACCATCGATCCAACCGCGCTCGATAAGAAGAGTGAGCATAATGCTGAAAAGTAAACCCAGCAAAGTCATGTTGATTGTGTTCTTGCAAAACAACTATATATGCCCTACATGTATGTACATAGTGCCAGGTCAATCGCCATTTATCAAGGTTACATAACCCACGCATATTGTATGAAATGCATTTAATGCGACTCTGCATCAAAAATCATATATACAATGGCAAGAAACACAGGGATCAAGTCGAGGTGCCCATATGGACATCTCCATCCACCACATCCATACTAGAACCCATCCGTTGAGTCAAAGCAGGAAACTTGTCCATAGAATCTGCCTGAGAGGTGGAAGCCTCACCCAAAAGTACATCCTTATAAAAGTGCATCACTTTTTCCCAAGCATCAATCAACGTGCAATTGTCATTGCAGGGAAGTTGCTTGAACGATACATTCTTATTGGCGTTAACCAGAGGAACATATACGAGAGGAAGGTGGAGTACATATTTTTACTGTCTATTTAGGCACCACCCATAAGCTAACATCCGTCGATCCAATATTTTTGCCTTTCCTAGCATTTCCATTCCCAGCATCAGCAGACTGCGGATTCTTGTTTTTTCCTTTATCTACATTGGGAACCACCTTCATAGTAGAAACGCCATTCGGTTTAGCATCACCAAATAATTCCATCCGGGGTAGGCTTGTCTGTATCCCAAAGAATGCAAAACCTATTGGTGTTCGCATCCAATTTCGGGGGGCAAATCAGCTTACCAAGCTGAGCGGCCAACAGTGGAAGAAAATGTCTCCACCCACACAGGACATTTGTGACAAATAAGGCTTTGATAATCCTTCGTGAGTGCCCACGACAGAACATGAGTTATCTGCGTGCCCAAAAAGAGGGGAGACATTTCCAAAAGAAGGTTTCTAGCTTCAGTATCTGCCAATAAAACCTCATAGAAACCACGAGCACCAAAATAAACGCCTCTGACAACCTTGCATTTGAGAAAGAAATCAACCCATTGTCCGACATCGTGCACAGTGGGCATTTTGCCCGGGAAAAACAAGATGACCGCATTCATGGCATATTGCGCTATCGGATCCATAAGGTCCTGCACTAGAATATGCACCTCAAGGGAAAGTGCCTGACCATTCTAGGCTTTCCCGGCCTCTTCGAAGTCTTCATACAGACAGCTTTTGATTTCAGAGGCACTGTCCGAAACATTATCCATGGCTTTACGACGTTTGAAAACACACCAAAACTCTGACATGCAGCAATCCGCCCACGATCGAAAACCAAAATAAAGGACTTTGTTTGTATTTTTGTTTTATTTTATCTATTTAGAGAGACCTCAGAAGTACATACATCTCCCACAGAGGGCATACATCAGCAAAATAATAGTGCCTCGAAAACTGTGCTGGAAAATAACCAAAACTTGCAAACTGTCAGGGAGAGACCACTGTCACAACGGTGCACAAATCACTGATCTCAGGCCTAGGACAAGCTGAAATGAACCCCCAAGGCAGACTAGACCTTCTCAAGAGAAAAAGAAAGCCAGGAATGCTGCTATTGTTGATGCAGTGAAAAAGGGGGCTTGCTGCAAATGTGGGGAGACAGGCTACCAAATCAAAGATTGCCCCGAGAAGAAGATCAAGAAATCGCACGGTCGCCATTCGGTTCGGATTCACGAGATCTCAAGTAACTCTGACGTTATTCAAGTTGAAATCCATCACTTAGTGCATAGTTCATGCGCTAATTATACTTTTAATACCAAAGTGTTTGATAAGCACAATCTTCTCCAATTTCCTTGGAGGAGCAATGGTCACGACGTGACCGTACTCCTTGATAATGGAAGCTCACACAATTTTGTGGATGCAAAATTGGTGCGAAAGCTGCACTTGGAGACGCGGGACAGTGACCATGAGTATCGCGTGAAGTTGGCTCGTGGCGAGGATGTGGATGTATGGAATCAAATGGTTCCTAATTTGACGCTCGAGCTAGCTGATTACAAAGAAAACCTAGATTTCCACATCATGCGCCTGGACAGAGCATAAGGAATTCCATGGTTTTATGAAAAATAAAACACGTTGTATATATATATTGTACATCACTCTCTTGTTTTTGTTAAACAGGACATGCCTCATGTATCTATTTGGCTTTGTAATCAGATTTCTGTAAATAAGGATTTTGCAATACCAATTGTTACTGCTTTAGAAATGTTTAACGATACAAAGTCTTCAGAAGTTGACTTTTATCAATGTATACCATCTGCTTGGTTTGATTCATTAGTGCTTGGTAATTCTGTCACTGAATTTCGTAAAAATGTTTTATGTTCTTCTGTTGAACTTCAAGATTCCAATGAATTCAACAACCTTATCCAAGAAATCATGACTGATTTCAAGGATGTTTTCCCTGATGAACTACCTCTTGGCTTGTTGCCTTCGAGAGGAGTAGATCATGCCATTGAACTCACAGCTGGCAGTCAGCCATTTTCAAAGCACCCTATCCGTCTAGTAAAACCGAAGAGAACGAGATTCAGCGACAGTTGAAAGATTATTTCGACAGGGGTTTTGTTCGGCCAAGTAAATCCCTGTGGGGAGTCCCTGTGTTACTTTCTCAAAAGAAGGATAACACCATGCGCTTTTGCGTGGATTACAAGGGGTTGAATAAGCTGACAGTCAAGAATAAGTATCCGCTTCGCATATAGACGATCTAATAGATCGACTCCATGAAGCATTGTATTTTACGAAGATAGACCTACGATAAGGGTATCTCTAGATACGAATCAAAAGTTCCTAAAATAGGTTTCCTTACGCGTTATGGTCACTATGATTTTTTTGTCTTACCTTTTGGCTTTACTAATGCTCTAGCTACGTTTGAGCAGATGATGAACGATCTGTTTAAGACCTTTTCTAGGCAACTTCGTTGTTGTATTTGTCGATGACATCTTGATTTACAACAGGAGTTTGTCTGAGCATCGGACGCATATACGCATTATTCTCAAAGTACTAAGAACTGAGAAGCTTTATGCTAAGGCTTCTAAGTGCGAATTCTTTAAGAAAGAGCTTCTATATTTGGGTCATATTATTACTCGCGATGGAGTTTGCATTGACCCCGAAAAGTTGGATGAAGTGCGAAATTGGCCCAATCTGAAGCCACATAAAGTCCTTTTTAGGCTTTACAAGATCTTTCACAATTCATTAAGGATTATTTCAAAGTTTCCGCTCCCCTTACACAACTTTTAAAAGGACAAGTAAAAGGACCAAAAACTTTGGGTCCTCACCGTAAAGGTAATTCCCCTATTGTCTGAAATGAGTGTCTAACGAGAGCTTTTGGACACTAAAGCGCTTAGTGAATACTACAACAATATTGCATATTGTGGATCCTAGCAAGCCGTTTGAGGTTGAAACAGATGCTAGTGATTATACGATTGGCGTAGCGCTGTACCAGGATGGACATCCTATTGCGTTGGAGAGTAAGAACATCCTGTTGCGTTCGAAAGTAAGAAACTTTCTGGCACTGAGATGCATTATCCAACGTATGAAAAAGGGCTTTACGCCGTAGTCCACCCCTTGAAGAAGTGGCAGTACTACTTATATGGCTCTACTTTTGTTGCATGGACAGACCATCACTCCTCGCGCTATGTCTGCGATCAAGGTGATCTCCGAGACCAAAAGGCTAGATGGGTTGAGCTTATGCAAGAGTGACTTTGAGATCTGTTTGTTTAGAAATGGAAAAGTCTGCGTACCAGGAAATCAATGAGGTTGGACAAAGGATTTTGTTCGAATGCCATGATGTTCCCAAGCAATCTGAAAGGTTTGCTACTTGGGAATCAGTCAGAGCTTGATGTTGGGTTAAAGGCCTAAATAACCCCTTTTTGTACATTTTTATACTTTGTCCAAGTTCATATTGAACCTGGACACATTTTTTAAAGGTCACTTATATTAAAAGTGGGAAAACCCAACACTCACTTATTGAGTTTTCCCCAAAAACGTGAGCTCTCTCTCTCTCCCTCTTCTTCTGTTAGCGCTTCCTCTCCTGCTGGCCTTCGCCTCCCCTCTCTGCACACACTGCACTTCCTCGCGTGCTCTTTCACTTGCACACACCGCCGCGCGCTCATCAACTGGTATCAGAGCCCGATTAGGGTTTGCCCCAAAACCTGCAAACGTTGAATTTCAGCCAAGAAGGTCCACTTTATCGTGAGATTTTGCAATTTCGTCGCCAAAGGACTCATCCCCGGACACCAGAGAGCTCCCGCCAACCCAAATTGACCTAAAACAAGCTGAAATTAAGTCAAAAACAGGAAATTACACGTTTTGCAAATGATGTATTAAGGTGTGGGAATACTTTTGCTAAGTCCCCGCTATCCGAAAACCTTGAAATTGCCGAAAAACAAGCCCTAAAACAGGTGTTTTAAACAAATTTCAGATTTACGCAGGTTTTTGCAAGTGTTTTTATGGTCCGATTACATTGGGGAAAGTGCAAATTGATGCAATCTACGCACATTGGACAAATTTTGTCGATGTATGACCATTTGTGGCTCAATTTCATGCAATTTTGATGCTACAAATTGCGGCTTTTGTGCTTACATGCTTCTAAAGGCTGTGTATTAGCCTTATGTATGTCTTCTGAGGCTAAAAACAACTAAATTCGTTGTTTTCGAGCACAAATTCGCTCACTGAAATTTCCTGCGCATAAATTTCAGAATTTGAATTTTGTGCCCAAATCGTCCTATTTTGCCCCAAATTGCTCCTGTGACCATTTGGAGCTGTAGTGCACATCTTTGTGAGGCTATACTCCGATTTTTGCGCATTTTGCCCAAAAATTCAGCGTATTATCCCTCTTATTTCGTGCAACTATGGCCTCATCTTCTTCGGATGTGAAGAACCTCTTCGAGATTAGGAGGTTCGATGGTTGATCTTTGGAAAGACAAGATTCAAGGAATCCTATTTCTTAAAGATTGCGAAGGGGCACTTGAACAGGTGAAGCCACAGAATATGACGGATGAGGCATGGGTTAGCATGAACAGAAAAGCCGTTACATACATTAAAATGGCCATGACAAATGAGACCTTCATTAATGTGAAAGGTCTGACGACTGCTTTTGATGTGTGGGAGAAAAAGGGAATATATGAAAATACAACGCCTGTCAACCAGGTGCACTTGATGCGAAAACTTGTTGGCATGCAACTAGATGAGTCCAAGAGCGCGGCAGAGCACTTGTCATTATTCGCAGGTACTTTGTCGCAGTTACAGGATTCTAGCTTGCCCCCTTTTGATGATAAGCTGAAAGCTATCTTCTTGCTTATGACCTTACCTGAGTCGTGGAAAACTTTGGTGGTTTCGTTGTCCAATAACCCAAATTTTACCTTCGATGGTGTTAGGGGTTCTATCTTGAATGAAGAAATCAAGAGGAAAGCAAGTGGAGAGGAAGGCAGCTCTGCCAACATGGTTAGAGGCAGGACAGAAAAGAAGAATGCTTATGCAAAAAGGAGTAAGAGTAAGAGTAAAGAAAGGGGAAATGCAAGCAAAGGCAAGGGTGATGTGACTTGCTATCAATGTGCCAGGAAAGGTCACAAGAAACCCGATTGCAGGTACTATAAAGCTGAGTTAGAAAGAAAAAAGAATGGCAGAGACAAAAAGAAAGAGAAGAAGAAAGTCAAGGCAGATGCACAGGATAGCTCAAAGGACAAAGAGAAGGCCAATGTGGCTTCTAGTGTCGTGATTGAGGAGCTGTCAGATGTAGAGGACATCTTGTGTGCCACTTTGTCAGATGATGATGCTTATGACTTTGATGCCTCTCTAAATGTTCATTCACAGGACATGCAGATCACCAAGAGCGATCTTATTGATGCTTTGTTGACTGTCAATGATGCATTGTCCCAGACTTGGATTGTTGATTCCGGTGCTTCATTTCATGTGACTCCTATCAAGGAGTGTTTCTCTACTTTTGATGCAGGCAAGCGTGGCCATGTATACCTTGGAAACAATCATGCATGTTCCATTGAGGGTATTGGCATTGTGCATCTCTCCATAGATGGCACAAATGAGCTTGTCTTGCATGATGTTCGATATGTGCCAGGAATCAAGAAGAGTCTGCTTTCTGTTGGTCAGATGGATATGCATGGTTACAGCATCTTGTTTGAGAGAGGGTCATGGAAAATGACTAAAGGCTCAAGGCTGATTGTAAAGGGCACAAAGAAAGGGACACTTTACTGCAGGCATGGAAAGGCCGTGTTGGGCAAGTTTATTGCATTGGCTGAAATTAACTCTCACATGGAGTTGTGGCACAAGAGGCTTGGCCATATGAGCCAAAAGGGTCTTTCTAAGCTTTGTACTTTGAACAAGCTTTATGCTAAAGGCACAAAGCTTGATTTTTGTAATGAATGTCAATATGGCAAGCAAGTAAAGCGTTCTTATTACTCTGGTGTCTCTCGTAAATCTTGTGTGCTTGGTCTTGTACATTCCGATGTATGTAGCATGCCTACTAAGTCTATGGGTGGTGCATGTTATTTTGTCTCCTTTGTTGATGATCATTCTAGGAAAATTTGGGTTTATTTGCTTAAGTCCAAGGATGAAGCCTTTGCTGCGTTTAAGAGATTTCATGCATTTGTGACCACCCAAACAGGTAGAAAGTTAAAATGCTTGCATACAGACAATGGGGGGGAGTACACAAGTGGTGAATTTAACAAATTTTGTGAAAATTTGGGCATTAAGAGCGAGCTTACTGTACCATACAGCCCCTCTTCTAATTGTGTGGCTGAAAGATTCAATAGGACACTTTGTGAGAGGGTGAGATGCATGCTGTCCACTGCTAATCTCTCTCATGGATTTTGGGGAGAAGCTTTGAAAACTGCAGTGCATATATGCAATCGATCCCCTCACATGTCTTTGAAAGGTGACATCTCTAAAGAGGTTTGGTCTGGCAAGCCTGCTTCATATGATCACTTACGCATTTTTGGTTGCGAAGCTTTTGTGCATGTTGGACCTGAGTTGAAGAGTAAACTAGATGCGAAGTCCATTAAAGGCCTCTTCATGGGATATGGTGAAGAAGGCGAAATGGGTTACAGGATTTGGTTACCTCAGCTCAACAGGGTTGTACGCAGCCAGGATGTTGTTTTTAATGAGTCAAGGCTGCTTCCAAAAAATTGTGCCTCAAAGCATGACCATAAAAGGGTGAAATTTCAGCATGACCAGCCACCTGTTCGGCCTATTTTTGACCCTCAGGATACACCACAAATGGCTGAAAATGTAGATGATCCAGTGGTGTTTGAGCCAGATGATGCTGGACAGCAAATTGAGGCTCTTGAAGGGCATTTGCAGCCAAGAAACAAATCTGAAAATGGTGCTGAAAATGATGTACAGCAGCCCATTGTTGATGATTTTGTAGTGCCACCTGATGTAAACCCATTGCCGGATAATGTGGATCATTGGGTGAGGCGGTCTACTCGTCAAAGACGGCCTGTGAGTCGATATGACCCCTCTTTGCATTACATTATGTTGACAGATGAGGGAGAGCCTCCTACGTATAAAGAGGCAAAGACATGTGAGCACAGCGACAAGTGGGAGCTTGCTATGCAAGAAGAGATTAAGCTTTGCATGCTAATCATACTTGGGATTTGGTTGAATTGCCCAAAGGAAGGAAGGCTATTCCTAACAAATGGGTGTATAAAATCAAAACTGTTGATGCAAAACCCAAGTATAAGGCAAGGCTTGTGGCAAAGGGATATGTTCAAACCAAGTGCATAGACTTTCAGGAAGTGTTCTCTCCTGTTGTGAAGATGACCACTTTGCGTGTATTGTTTGCCATTGTGGCTGCTCTTGATTTGGAAATGGACCAAATGGATGTACATACCGCTTTCTTGCATGGTGATGTGGAAGAAGAGCTTTACATGAAGCAACCCGAGGGTTTTGTCATCCCTTGCAAGGAACATTTGGTACGTATGCTCAATAGAAGCTTGTATGGGCTGAAACAATCATGTAGACAGTGGTACAAGAAGTTTGATCGCTTCATGCTTAAACATGGTTACAAAAGAAGCCATGCAGACCATTGTTTGTATACCAAACGTGATGAGGATGGCAGCCCGATCATTCTTGTGCTCTATGTAGACGATATATTGATAGCTGCAAAGAAAAGAAGCACTGTAGATGCTCTTAAAGGGCAGCTGAAATCTGCGTTTTCAATGAAAGACCTTGGGGCAGCTGACCATATACTTGGAGTGCGTGTTACACGGCAGAGAGACAAGCGCCTATTGTATTTGTCGCAAAAAAAGTACATTGAAAAGGTGCTGGACAGATTTAACATGGCTGAAGCAAAGCCTCTTGGTGTGCCATTACAGCCATATGTTAAAATATTCAAGGATCATTGTCCCAAGTCAAAGGAAGAAGCCAATGACATGCAAAGTGTGCCTTATGCTTCAGCTTGTGGGTTACTTATGTATGCTATGGTTGCTACTAGGCCTGACATAGCCCATGCAATGGGAGTAGTGAGCCGGTTTATGGCTAATCCAGGCAGGTTGCATTGGGATGCAATGAAGTCCATTATGAGGTACTTGAAAGGGACTAAAAACAAATGCCTCTGCTATGGTAAAGGACCAATGGAATTGAAAGGATTTTGTGACTCTGACATGGCTGGTGATGTGGATACACGGAAATCCACAAGTGGCTATGTATTTACTCTTGTGGGAGGTGTTGTTTCATGGTGTTCTAGATTGCAAAAGATTGTTGCATTGTCTACAACAGAGACTGAATATATTTTAGCCACTGAAGCTTCCAAAGAAGCTATTTGGTTAGCACGCCTATGCAGTGAGTTTGGTTTGCCTACCAAGGCACCTATGCTTGGTTGTGATAGCCAGAGTGCCATATATCTGGCAAAGAACGCCATGTTTCATGCACGCACAAAGCATATTGATGTGCGGTATCACTTCATACGAGAAGTGCTTGAGGATGGCCTTATTACATTGGTTAAGGTCCATACATCACAAAATCCAGCCGATGCTCGCACTAAGTGCTTACCGAAATGCACAACATCATCTATGCATAGAGATGGTGGGAGTCACGTAGCTTAAAGGCGCCATTTATGCCTTTAAGTGGGAGGTTGTTGGGTTAAAAGCCTAAATAACCCCTTTTTGTACATTTTTATACTTTGTCCAAGTTCATATTGAACCTGAACACATTTTTTAAAGGTCACTTATAATAAAAGTGGGAAAACCCAAAACTCACTTATTGAGTTTTCCCCAAAAACGTGAGCTCTGTCTCTCTCCCTCTTCTTCTGCTAGCGCTTCCTCTCCTGCTGGCCTTCGCCTCCCCTCTCTGCACACACACTACACTTCCTCGCGTGCTCTTTCACTTGCACACACCGCCGCGCGCTCATCACTTGAAAGCTCAATATCCCCACTTAATTGATGAGGACATCCATGGTACTCAAGGGAGGAAGTATGTTATGTCTCGCTTACAGAAGAGGAGATCTGGTCTAAGACACCGCTGGAATGGGCGTCCGGTGTCTAGGTGGAGTAGTGTGACCCCGGCCAATGTGGCCGGCCACTATTATAGAAAGGAGGCCAAGGCCTCATTTGTAGTTATCGACCCCCACTTGCAGAGTGACAGTGGTTAGCCTATGAGGTTGGGAGTGTGCGAGGTCACCTCGAGGAGGTGAGGCCGAGTGGTATGGGACGCTTGGTCTTACAAGTGCGCGGCTATGTCCTCGGATGCTGGCCCCAACACGGAGGTGCTACCGGATGGTGGCTATGACCGGGTGGTTCATCCGATACGTGTCTATGGCCAGTCCCTATAGCCAGTAGATCCTCTCCACGTGTTCATTTCAGGGCCTAGGTGTAGTCGACTTCTTCATTGCCGACTTCAAACGATTTGGAATGCATCTCGTCAAGCGGGTGCTTGGCCAAAAAATTTGCATGATGTGGATCTTTAGAATACGGACGCATCTGTTGGACACAAGCGTCGACATGTCGTTGCCGCTGCATCTCCATCCTTTCGTACACAGTAGAAGAAGCTCTGAATCTTCATAAGATGGAGGATGTCCATTGGCATCTTCATTGTTCTCGCCCGGGCCAGGTTGGTCGGGCGACACAATTTCCTCCTAACGAGACTCGTCAACGGAATCCATAAGTGTTGTGAGTAAAGGGATCGTATCCTTCGTAGAAGAAGAATCGTCTGAGCTCTAATACCACTATAACAAACTTGGACGCTCCAAGTCGAGAATCTACCACAACACACGTGAGAAAATTGAAAGAGCTAAACAAAACTGAGAGGGAGACGACACTCAATGCTTCACAAAGTACAATGTCCAAGGGTCCTCATCTCAGTAGTGCTCCCAAGCTAATCTACCTGAGAATGAGGCCCTGGCAATTTATTTATAGGCCTCGAGCCTTCCAAAAGCAATGTACATGAAAAGCTTCAAGTCTAAAAGTATCTGATCCCATTCCTAGCACTCATTGGATACATCATTGCACACACTGGCACGACAAGAGATTATAGACAAGATCTCACACAGCTGGACAGGAGGAGGACATGGTCATCACTTGGAAAGGAGCTAGGGAAGAAAATGGCTTTCTACAGAGACTATCTTCTCCATCCCACTGAGCATAGCTTCATTATACCGCCAAGCTACATGGATGAGCATCTCACATGGGGTTCGATGTGCAATAGGTCAGCTACGTAAATGCTCACACAGGTGCAGAGGGAGATAGGCCAATACACATTACTTCCCTCATACCAAAGGATATGCCAGCAATGCCACCTAGAGCCAGAGGCAAAGGAGCGTTACATATGTAGATGCATAGTGTATTACAAGATACAAGGCCGCTTCCTCTATAAATTCAAAGAGGGTTTTTGTCCTCTTGCAATAGTGATAGACTACATAGATAAGAGGTGTATTGGGATTTTCCTACTATAGATACACAGACAGCGATAGAGACAGGTCACTTATTTCTTTAGAGAGGTCACCCTCAACAGATCTAGAGGAGTCTCCAGACCACACAGGGGACTCTCATAGATAGAACTACACATATAAGCACATCCAGACGACCACAACTCCATGGTAGATCACATCGACATCATATGTTTCACTGTCAGATCCAAGCCCTCATTGAGAGGCATACAGCGGCTCCTTTGAGGTTCTTCACATAGGTGGAGATTGAGGCCATGAGACATTGGCCTATGAGAGACTTCATGTGATGTCATTGTTGTGTAGGTTTTTTGGTATTTTGTTTAGCCTTTATCATGCCAGGATAAAGATCATATGTTTATGATGATGTTACCTCTTTTCATCTTATAGGTCTTTTAGGCCTTTTCCAGATGTTAATACACATTTTATTTCTCTCTCTTCCCGAGATGGGAGCTACATATTGTGAAAATAGACCTCTGGGAATGCTCAATGGGCCCATCTCCTAGAGGAAGTACAAACTAAAGGAGTGCAATTGAGCGCTAGCTATACATGATGGTGGCATAGGAAGTATGCAGTATGAACCACAGAGGAGGTGCATAATGCCATGTGATGTATCGTTAATCTTGATTGGAAACAAATATTCAAGACCACACCCATAGCCAAAGAAAAGAGTATCTACCCGCTCCACTGCCGTAGAGGAGCCTGCTGATGTATCCAACTGGCTGCAAAGAGTATGCAACAACTCGGACCAGATAGCCATCAAGGTGGTAGACGTCAAGGGAGGCGGTGAGCCCAAGGTATGAGCACAACGAGCCATAACTTAATGACGGCCAACAGGGAGAGAGACAAAAGAGAGAAGGGAAGGAGGGGGGGGGGGGGGGGTTTTGTTTGGGGTTTGGCACTATAGTCACGGTAGATAGAAGAATTCATCACCCAAACTCGTGGTTTTTCTCGACGTAAACAGCTGCTCGTGATATCTAGAGAGTACATACAAAGCAATACTCCACCAAATAGCTTCTGATCTTTGTTGAGAAGATTACAGATGTAGAAAAGTAGCAATGGTTTTATGAGAATTCATTGCATGTTTTTTAATTGCCATGGGATCTCTACACTAAAAGCTGAAGGCCTCAGCATTGTTTCCAGTGGCTCGTGGGTCATCCAAGTCAAATTTTACTGTTGAAAATCGAATATAAGGAAGTCATTTTTGTTATATGCTAGCTAGGATAATATGCCATACCTTTGCACACGCTTCTGTATTGCATCCACATCTGCTGCTATTGCCTCCCTTTCTCTTGTCAGGGGTATCCGTTCATAATCAATAACATAACCCTCTTTCTTTAAGTCGGCATACATCTCAGCCGGTGTGCATACATGTTCATGGGTGATTGATTCCCAGTATCCAATAATGTCTGACTTATTAGAGACAGGATTAAACTCTTCTCGATGGAGTAAGATTCTGCCTGAAGATCGCGCTGCCTCAAAAAGGATGTCCTCCTTCAGTCTCTTTTCCATTTGCTCAACCTTCATGCCACGTACAAAACTAACCATCAACAACCCATTAAACACAAAGCGCACATATCATGAAGATATTGTCACGTAGGAACAAACTCTTACTGCTGGGCCAGAAATGCCAACATGCTTGAGTGTGTGTACAGGTTGCTCAAGCTCACGCAACACAAAGGGATACCCATGAATGTAAACCACCACTTCCTCTCTTAGATCAGTGACAACGACACTGTAAGATGTCCCAGATTCTTCGGGAGGATTGGCATTGAGGTGCGACAAGACAGCCTTTGCCCCCTTGAAAGTTGGCGTGGCAGAGCTGTACACTGGTACTCCATCCACCTGAATGTACATAAAAAAAACTAAATAACTTCTGATAACATTTACCTAGAACAAATACAAATAATGCATGCAGAGAATATATAATCCCCCTAACTTTTGTTTTTCTTATTTAAGTTCGCACTCTGCTGAACCTTCATGTTCTGAGTACATTCTGCTCACAGTAGATAGAGGAATCTATCATCATAAGTTGTGGATTTTCTTGATAACAAGAGCTGTGAAGGATATTACATGGTAGATAGCAATACTGCACCAAATATTCCCACTCACTAGCCTTTTGATAAATGATGCCCAATAGCAAAATAACAAAGAAGTACTGTAAAGCCTACCTTGCAAACATGTGGTGCACCATCAATATTTGCAAATCCGCTGGTTGTCTTCTGCCCAGGAAAAAAATACATCTTGAGTATGGATCTTTTTACAAGAACCGAGCCATTCCGAGCTTTTACCACTGCTTCCATCACTGGGTCCCCTTCCTTTAGGTCCCCAGAGGATCTAAATTCAACTTCCTGAGAACAAAAAATTTGCAAGAGAAATTGCTAATATCAAATAATAAAATTTAAATGGAGACATGCACAACCACAGAAAGATTTCTTTGACCTACAATGACTCTTTAAGGTTAATTTCCTTCACAAACTGAAAAATAAGTTACAGCCTACAGGCTTAAATCACCATCAGAGTCTTCACAGGTAGAACATGGTCGTAGTACTATGTCCAGAAGAGATCAGTACACTTCTGCTCAGATCCTGAAATGATCCTTCAGGAGATTCTCAGCTCCCCACTCGTTTCTATATAAGATCATACACCCACATTACACTTATGTGTGGAAACAGTTGGATCGGCATTTTGAGCCCTTGGACATAGAGCTCCATCCATCCATCCATCCACCCACGATTTTCAGCTCAGTTTTGTATGTTGTTGTTTTATTTTCATTTTCCTGGACACTAGAGGACATCGACAGATGGTCAAAGATGAGTATCTGTTGTCGCAGCAGCTCAAAAGCTCCATGGGACTGATAAGGCCCTATGCCTTTGCATCAAAAATCATATGCATCCATGCCATTGAATCTCTATTTTGAACACCAAGATATGGAAAAATCTACTACAGAGCCATATTGTAAGAGAGCCAGGAGGAATCCAATCATCCTCCATTGCAAAAACCAAGAAAAGATACCAAGATGTAGTACTCTCCCACCATGCCAGCGTCCCAAGGCATTACTGATCTGGCATGCATACATGTCTCAAAACTGCCAATAATCTACCAGATTTCTATCCTCAACCAGTGTCTGTAAAAGATCACACTAGACTGGGAAATCTATTGAGGGGAGGTCTGCAATCTGTATCTGATCATAAGGGCTCACTCTCAAAATCGGATCTCGTGTAAAAGAATATTGCATGAAGAAAATATCATCGCATAATGGCCCATCTCTCAAAAGAGTGTCAAGAGGAACTCCACGTAGCTCACATGAATGATGGTGATGCGAAGCCTGCCAATTAACCGAACTAATCTGCTAGTCAAGGAGACTCCGTATCCCGCTGTCTCACAATTGTGCCTACTGTGGGAGGAACCTGTAACTGGGCCTCCAAGTAGTCAATAGACTGCTGACTAGGTGCTCCAAAGGAGGCTGATCCTGAAATGCCTTAAGACTACTAACTTATGCCACGGGAGCGCCTACAGTCTCTTGATATAACATAACAGATGGCATGGGGTATCTATGCTTTGTGTGAGAGGGTATTCATAAGACACTACGATATCACACGGTGCTAGAATGGCGATTGGTCACCTCAGAGTATCTTCACACCCCCTTAAGATAGAGATGGGTGGAGCAACTCAGAAATTTTGGGTGGATGAAGTTTCTGGTGGCTCTTGGATTAAAGAGGATAAGGGAATTGTGGCCACGAATCTTTCCATAGGCTCTGCATGATTCCTTGGAAGCATCAGGGACAAAAATTGCATAAATATTTGGAACAAGTCCCACTCATGGAGACGAATGGAGAAGCCATTGGTATCTATGATCTCTCGATTGATCACAGCCAAGGCCTCCGTACCCCACGCTATCATTCGAGCAGAGCTAGTTGCCCCTCCTATGGAGATTGAGGCGCTTACCAGATCAGTCTCCTTTGTGTACACCTTGTGGGATACTACTAGAGACGAATATGCTAGACTGACCCTTGAGTATTCCACACAGTTAGCTCTTCAGGGGGACACTTCATGCTGGTATGCACAGATGACATCATGGTTTCAGACACATGGCTTCACCATGGACAAGCTGCCCACTTTCCAGTACTCTCTTCAGGCACCCTCGATGTCTCTTACACGGGTGGAGATTACTAGACTCGTTCTTCAGGACCTGATCTAGCAGGATACCACTAGGACATAGATAGAGCCGCCACAGGAGTTGGGCACGAAGATGGCTTTCTATAGAGAGCATCTTCTCCACCTCAAAGGAGATGAGTTTGTTATTCGACCCAGCCACATGGACACACATATGTCTCATGGTTTGCGGTGTGCCATTGGTCAGATACACACAGCCTCGCATCAGCTGGAGATTGAGACTAGTAAATTCAGAGGGATACCAGCAAACAGCAGGATATGCTGCTTATGCGGCTAGAGCCAGCGACAGAGCTACATTACATATGTCATTGCACAATGTATTATGAGATACAGGGCCGTTTCCATTGCTTATTCAAAGAGGGTTTCGGTCCTTTCTCTAGGGTCAAGAGTTATGAGGATCATGGATGTCTTGGGCTATATCTACTTGAGTTACACAGATATAGAGACACTTTACTGGGGAGAGATAGAGAGAGACAGTCACAGAGACAGATTACAGGTTTCTTTTCACTAGATATGGGACAGCCAGAGGAGCAGCCATCAGTGCAGAGCTCGGCGCACACTCATTCGACCACTACCGGCACTCTCATTGACCGAGCACTAGAGCTACAGAGATCCACACCGCCATGATTAGGGAGAGGGGCTACACAGCATTGACGGAGACTACAACAGAGGATTCAAGCCATACTCTCTTGACATCCATAGTGCAGATGAGAATGGATTCTAGTAGTAGTATCTTTGTTCTAGTTCTTTTGTACCCAGACATGGTATTAGATTCACCATTTGGTAACAAATTGGTCTCATAGGTCATTTTGGCCTTTTGAAGACGTTAATATAACATCTGATTGACTGAGCGATTGAACTGGGGAAATCCAAGCGCCCAAGACTGCGCAGGACTACACAGCATCGACGGAGGCTACGTCAAAAGATTCAGAGCACGCTAGCCAGGCATGCACGACGCCCGGTCAGACTACTAACCATGGAGGAAATTGATGAGATTCGCCAACGACCGATGCTAGATCTTTTGTGATTCAACTATCCCAACTAGCCACCTCCCTTATATCTTTTGTGATTCAACTATCCCAACTAGCTTAGTTTTCGGCTTAGCTCACATAGACCAATCTAGAATCCCATTATATATATCTTTGTTTTGTACTGTTGTTAGGTTATTTGGTTACTCTGACTTTGTATCAGATCCACCACCTTGTAACTTTCTGGTCTCATAGGTCACTATGGCCTTTTGAAGACGTTAATATAACATTTCATTTCATTTTCATTTCTCTCTCTCTCTCTCTCTCTCTCTCTCTCTCTCTCTCTCTCTCTCTCTCTCTCTCTAATCCAGGCAACGCTCTACTGCTGCTGCTCGCCATCTGTAATCCAGGCAGCGCTCTCCACAGAAGGTCAGCAAAACACGTCCGCAGGCAAGTGGAGGGCTACGTACGCGGGAACTGCAGGTTTATTTGCGCTTAAAAAAAGCCACGTCAGCCTAAGGTTAACGTTTGACGTGCAATGGGCAGCAAACGGCCAAGGTCTCATGCGGCTTCTACAACAGTGTACAAACAGGAACCACAGAGCACGACTCTCTCTCTCACCATTCTTACTGCTGCCCATTGCTCCCGTCACCTGCACATTTCACCCCCATCACACCCAACCATAGTCTTTACACACAGCAGCAGCACAAAACACTTTCACTGCACAATATTCATACAGTATGTCATCACACACACACCTGCATTGCATCATTACTACATAGTGCTGCACATTGCACTTTATTAACAGAAACAGCACAAAAAAAAAAAACAGCAGGTACGTACAGACTGTCAGCCAAAACCAAACAGCAGGATCAGGTTACAGATCTTACGACCTATCAGATTTTCAGCAGGCATAGAATTTCCAGAATTGCTTCTCTCTCAGCAGACAGATTTTCAGCTATATTATGTATGCATAACTGACGACAACAAATATATTCACATGGTGCAAGTATCTTGAATAAACCAAAATGGGGCTGAGCCTCTGGATATTTGGCAGAGCAGACTGAGTGTCCCGCAGTGGGCTGTGGTAGTGCATATACCCGCATTCGGGTTGTGGTTATTACTTCTCCGCCTGGACTCAGCCAAGCCAGGGCGTCGAGCTATACCCGCATCGCTAGTGGAGGCCATGAGCGCTTCGCCAATGGAGGCCATGATCGTTTCGCCAGTATGTAAGCCCCATACAAAGGCAACCTTTGTGCTTACAAACAAGCAGATAACACAAATGGAAAGGGAGATGAAAGAATGGAAAGCAGAGACGGAGGGATGGTGGAAAGAGAAGGCCAACCTTCTTCAAATGTTCCTCAACGAAGGCGCGCAATGGAAGAAGGAGAAACAGGACTTGCACGCAAAGCTACAAGAACTTAAGGCGGATTCACAAGCACTTAGAGAAGAGGTCACAGCCCTCAAGCGAGAGCTTGCAGATAGAGTAAGCAATGGACTCGAAGAAGGGGAATTCCAGCCCTCGGTGATAGAGGAGATCAAAGTCATTAAGGAGCAGGTACGGATGATCACAAAGGAGGAGAAAAGGTGGTAAAGACGTCTTCGTGGATGGATGTGATCACGAAGAAGCAGAAGAAGGCGAATGAGGCCGAGAAATGGATAGAAGTCGCTAAGAAAGGGAAAGGGAAAGCAACCACATCCGTTCCCACTCCTACACTCATCAACACGACTCTAGAGGAAGAACAACGCAGGAAAACTAGATCTTTGCATATAAGAGTAACCGGTTTAAAAGACCGAGATGATGTGGAAGGGGAAGTTGAAGAACTTCTCCGCATGATGGGTAGTGAGGCTACTCATACAAAGGCATGGAGGGTGGGGAAGAAGACACAAGGCAATGGGGAGACTTCAAAAGGGAGAGCTCTAATCATCCGTTTCCCATCCATGGAGGCAAAGAAGGACTTCTTGAAGAAGCGTCCTACACTAAAGAAAACGGGCATATTCCTTGGAGATGACCTCACTCTCACACAGCTTGCGCATATGAGAGAGATAATGCCAGAGATTCAAGCGGCAAGGGAGAAGGGAAAGACGGCCTTCTACAGAGATGGCCGGGTTGTGATTGTAGAGCGGCGCTCCACATGACGGTGCGAGACCCGTGGGACCACCCTCAAAGTTGCCACGTGGAATTGTAATGGATCTATGCGACTTGATGTGGGCGCCTTTGAGGATAGTTTCAGGGGAAGAGACATCGTCTTCTACTCTGAGACACATCAGGCCCATGGGCAGTCTATGCCTCACATTAGTGGATACAGATGGGAGACTGCCTATAGACAGGAGACACGATCAGAGCGCAGAGGGCGGGGATCAGGAGGAGTGGCAATGTTATTCAGGGAGGAGTTGCAGCCATTGATACATATAGCCCGCAGAGATGAGCAAGCTAGGTACATGTGGGTGAGGTTGAGAGCAGAGACAGACAGATATCTTTACATTGCTATTTGCTACTTTCCCCCGAGCACGTCAGTATATGCACCACCCAGAGGACAGTCCCCTTTCTCTATTTTGGATGATGACATATGGGAGTTCTCTAGAGATGGTGACATCATCATTCTAGGGGATTTCAATGCTAGGACTGCCCATCATCAGACAGTATTTTATGATACTTCACAGGAGATGCTCAGAGAGCTGGATGCTGCAGAGACAGGCCTATCCAGAGTATCACAAGATGGAGAACACACTGAGTATGGACGACACTTGATAGACATGGGGACTGCACATGGATTGGCCATGAATGGCCTAGAGAGATTTCCCGCCTCACGGGGTTTTACATGCTTTCCACACAGACATGGAGCCAGCACAGTGGACTATGTCATGGGCCATGGCACAGCCAAGCCTCATCTCTAGTATCCAGGATCTCACGATTGGACCCAGACCTGTTGGTGTGGCAGTGGATCATGCTCTTGTGTCAATGACCATCTCCTTTCAGTTTAGGGTAGCACACAGGCTACGGACAGCAGCCCCTACTCGCTACACCTTCACGCTGGAGACAGACTCTGTATACATAGATGGGATCTACAGACGCCTATGCACAAAGGAGCCAGGGCGACCTCTGGAGGAGCTTACTACTATACTGACACAGACACTACATGATGCAGCAGAAGAGGCATACCCACATACCCAGCCTGAGCAGAGACGCCGTTCGGGGAGCATGCCCCAGAACAGTTGGTATGATGAGGAATGTCGGGACACTAGAGCTAGACTTCAGAGGGAGGTGCTTTTAGGGGACATCACTCACAGACAGTCACAGATTGACTTCCGACGCCTAGTGCGGCGGAAGAAGAGGACATTTTTGGCTCGCCTAGAGCAGGATCTATACCAGCTATTCTCGAGTCAGGACTCACGTGAGGCATGGCGGCTCTTTCATGAGCACTCCCCCCCACCAGCCATCACTTCTACAGAGGCCTGGGGCTAGTATGCATCATCTCTGTACACAGTTCCTGAGCAGCCCCCCCCCCCCCTTCCCAACCCCCCCGATCCATGTCCACACACATATGCTTTTTTCACCGCTGAGATGGTGAGGAAGGCCATTGACAGGATGAGGACTCGGAGAGCATATGATCATGATGGCTTAGTGGCTGAGCATTTCACGCATGCCAGAGATTTACTAGCAGAGCTTCTAGCAGTTATGTTTTACCGTGCCATGTGTGAGGGCTTGCCTGATACTTGGAGCCTATCTACTATTGTACCTATCTTCAAGTTGGGAGACCCTATGGAGCCTGGGAATTATCGCACTATCATGATTGGACACACATTGGCACGGTTGTACGCATCTATTCTTGAGCAGCAGCTGAGTAGATGGGCAGAGAGGGAAGGGATACGCGCAACAGGGCAGGCAGGTTTCAGGAGGGGTTTCTCTACACTTCACCATATCTTGACACTCAGAGCCATCATTGAGGAGGGCAGATCACGTGGGAGACGGATCTATTGTAGCTTTGTGGATTTCCGCAAAGCATTTGACACAGTGCCCAAAGCTAGATTGATGCGCAGATTACAACAAATGGGAGTACCCACAGAGCTCATTTGGGGGGTCATGGCATTATACAGGTCAATAGTAGGGCATGTACGCACCCCAGAGGGTCTATCCACACCGGTTTACTCCACTATTGGGGTGAAGCAGGGCTGCCCGCTCTCTCCTACTCTATTTGGTATGTATGTGGATGAGGTTTCTGACTACATTGAGAGAGATGGTGATAGAGGTGCACAGCTGGCAGGGACATGGATTCCACTATTGTTATATGCTGATGATATTGTGTTGATCTCCGACTCTCCGGAGGGGATGCAACGTCACTTGGATGCTCTGCATCGGTTTGCCCAAGAAAGTGGTTTGTCCGTCAACCTTGGTAAAACCAAGGTCATGGTATTTAATACCACCCCACAGTGGATCAGGAGGTCAGCGCCAACATTCACATACGGCCAGGAGAAGGTGGAGTATACAGATGCTTACACTTACCTTGGAGTGGTTTTTAGTGGGCCAGCATTTTCATTGAGGAGGGCAAAAGAGACTAGATTGACCAGAGCCCATGCAGCATTGGGTAGATTGGAAAGGATGTGTTCACAGGTTCAGTTTCAGGAGCCTCGGACGAAGCTCTGGCTCTGTGACACTTTGGTGGCTTCTGCATTGCTTTATGGAGTTGAGATTTGGGGACCTTCACTGGATCATCACGAGAGGACAAGCCACACTGATGGATGGGGGAACATGGAGAAGCCTCTGGTCTCTATGATCTCGCGGCTCATTAGAGCCAAAGCCTCAATACCACGTACTATTGTACGAGCAGAGCTAGCTGCCCCGCCACTAGTGGTTGAGGCGCTCACCAGATCTGTCTCCTTCATTCACCGCATGTGGGAACTTCCTAGAGACAGATATGCACGCCCTGCACTTGAGTCCTCTCGACAGTTAGCCATGCAGGGAGATAGAGCATGCTGGTATGGGGAGATGGCATCATGGTTTCAGGCGCATGGGTTCAGCATAGACAGATTGCCTCCCTTCCAGTACTCACTAGATGCGTCGTCTCTGACTCTTACATAGTCCGAGATCACCAGGCTCATTCGCCAGGACTTGACTCAGCTAGACACGAAGAGGACATGGATACAGCCGGCACAGAAGCTCGGCACAAAGATTTCTTTCTATAGAGAGCATCTCCTCCAGCTTACGGAGGATGGTTTTGTGACGAGGCCCAGATACATGGACACCCACTTGTCTCATGGGATACGATATGCTCTTGGCCAGATACGCACATCGTCACACCAACTGCAGATTGAGACTGGGAGATAAAGCAGAGTACCAGCAGAGGCGAGGACATGCCCCCTGTGTGACATCGAGCCTGAGACAGAGTTGCACTACACATGCCACTGCCCCGTCTACTACGAGATACGAGGCCGCTTCCATTGCTTGTTCAGAGAGGGCTTTGGACCATTCTCTAGAGTCATGCGGTACGAGGATCAGAGATGCCTCGGTTTGTTTTTGCTCGAGCTGCGCAGACACAGAGAGAGCCTCATGAGAGGAGAGGCGAGCCAGTCTCAGAGACAGATCACAGACTTCTTTAGAGCTGCCACTGGACACCCGGAGGAGTTACCACCGCAGCAGAGCTCGTTGCCTCACACCAGAGGCACACTGATCGACCAAGCGACCGAGCTGGGGAGATCCAAACGCCCACGACTGAGGACGACTACTCAGCATCGACGGAGGCTGCATCAAAGGATTCGGATCACTTTGGCTCGACATGCACGATGCCCGGTTAGACTACTGACCATGGAGGAGATTGATGAGATCCGCCAGCGACCGATGCTGGATCTCCTGTGATCTAGCTATCCCGGCTAGCTGTTTAGCTGCTTAGTTCACACCTAGCAGTTCAGGATTCCATAGTATTTCATTTTGTCATTTTGTCATCTTGTTACTCTTACTTTGTATCAGATCCACCACATTGTAACTTTCTGGTCTCATAGGTCACTTTGGCCTTTTGAAGACGTTAATATAACATTTCATTTCATTTCTCTCTCTCTCTCTCTCTCTCTCTATCTATCTATCTATCTATCTATCTATCTATCTATCTATCTATCTATCTATCTATATATATATATATATATATATATATATATATATATATATATATATATATATATATATATATATATATATATATATATATATATATATATCGTGCCCCCTCTCCTCGGTCTACCCCCCCCCCCACTCCTCGGTCCCCTGCATTCAGGATTTCACAATGGGAGCCAAGCCAGTGGGCATAGCAGTAGATCATGCTCTATTGACACTGTCCGTTGAATTTCAATATAGTACAACCCAGACACCAGGAGGCGGGCCACACACCCGCTATACATTTACACCAGAGACTGATTTCGTTTATACAGAGGAGATCTGGGACCGTCTACTGGCACAAATGGTACAGGCCTCTCAGTGGAGGAGTGCACCAATATACTGACTGAGACAATGCATGGGGCTGCATCAGTGGCATACCCACACACTCAGCCGGGTAAGAGACGACATTCTGGGAGCATGCCCGAGAATAGTTGGTATGATGAGGAATGCAGAGAGATGAGAGCCCAGCTTCAGAGGGATCTTCTGTTAGGAGTCATCACTTACAGACAGTCTCGGATTGCTTTCCGACGCCTTGTGCGACGGAAGAAGCGAGCTTACCTAGCTCAGATGGAGCGAGACTTATATCATATGTTCTTGAGTAGGGACTCAGGAGAGGCATGGCGACTATTCCATGAGCACTCTCCTCCCCCAGTGATTACTTCACCTGATGTGTGGGGCCAATATGCGACATCATTATATACGGTTCCGGGACAGGAACCCCTTCCAGACCCTACCAAGCCTTGCCCAGCTACGAGCACTTTCTTTACACCTGAGATGCTACGAAGGGCCATCGACAGGATGAGGACCGGGAAGGCATATGATCATGACGGACTAGTAGCGGAGCACTTTATACATGCCAAGGATATGCTGATGGAGGTTCTCGCAGTGTTTTTCAATCCTGCCATGTGTGAGGGATTACCTGAGACCTGGAGGTTGTCTAATATTGTGCCCATCTTCAAGGCTGGTGACCCTACAGAGCATGGGAATTACCACACTATTATGGTTGGACACACATTGGCACGATTGTATGCATCTATTCTGGAGCAACACTTGAGTAGCTGGGCAGAGGGCGAGGGTGTACGAGCAAAGGGTCAGGCCGGCTTCAGGAGGGGTTTCTCCACTCATGATCATATTCTGACACTCAGGGCCACAATTGAGGAGGGCAGAGCACATGGGAGACGGATCTATTGTAGCTTTGTGGATTTTCGCAAAGCATTTGACATGGTACCAAGGGCTCGATTGATGCGCAGACTGCAAGAGATGGGGGTGCCCATAGAGGTAATTTGGGGGATAATGGCTTTGTACAGATCAGTGGTGGGACATGTACGCACTCCAGAAGGGGTATCTGATTTAGTTCACTCTACTATTGGAGTGAAACAGGGTTGCCCATTGTCTCCTACTCTATTTGGTATGTATGTCGATGAGGTGTCTGATTACATTGACAGAAAGGGTGAGAGGGGTGCCCAGTTGGCAGGGACGTGGATCCCATTGTTGCTTTATGATGATGATATTGTATTGATATCTGACTCACCAGAAGGTATGCAACGACATTTGGACGCACTACGTAGTTTTGCAGAGGATAGTGGATTGGGTGTAAACCTAGGTAAAACAAAGGTTATGGTGTTTAACACCACACCGCAATGGGTCAAGAGATCAGTACCTACTTTCAAATATGGTCAGAAGATTGTGGAGTATACAGATGCATACACTTACCTGGGGGTAGTCTTCACTAGGCCAAGATTTTCTTTGAGAAGAGCAGCAAAGACTAGACTAACTAGAGCCGGTGCGGCTCTGGGAGGAATGGAGAGGATGTGTTCACAGGTTCAGTTCCAGGAACCTAGGACAAAGTTATGGCTCTTTGATACTTTGGTTGCCTCTACTATGTTATATGGGGTGCAGGTTTGGGGACTTTCTATAGGCCAGGATGGGTGGAGGCGTATGGAGAAGCCCCTGGTATCTATGATCTCTCGGCTGATTAGAGCCAAGGTTTCTGTACCGCGTGATATCATTCGAGCGGAATTAGCTGCCCCCCCTATGGAGATTGAGGCGCTCACAAGATCAGTCTCCTTTGTACATAGTCTGTGGGATACTACCAGAGACAGATATGCCAGGGTGGCTCTAAAGTCCTCTAGACAATTAGCTCTTAACGGGGATACATCATGCTGGTATGCTCAGATGACATCATGGTTTCAGACACATGGTTTCTGAAACCGGCCCGTAGGGCGGTAGGCGTTGGCTTTCACCCGAAATTCTTTTTTTTTTTTCTCTTTTTTTTCTTTTTTTTTTCTTTTTTTTTTTTTTACAAAAAAAAAATTCACGACGGTGACGATCAGCACGAGGACGTGGCAGTTATTAACTGTCACGAGGACGTGGCAGTTATTAACCATGTCACAGAGATGTGGCAACTGCTAACCATGGTTGTTGGTTTCTTTCCAATGGGGTTTATTTTATTTGTTTAAGACCCTCCTTTTGAAGTAGCAAACGGTCGGACATTGTATGGCCAATGTGAACGGTAGATTCACCCGCAGACGCGAAGTGGTCGCCACTGGAATTCGTATGGTAAAAGGATGTCTAGGCTCAGACCAAGATCATATAGGTCCCCCCGTCGTACTTAGCAAGTTGGTGGATACTAGGAAGTGAACTCAATTAAGGCGTAAAGTCAAGGTGGGACTACCAACAAAAAGTATCCGACAGTTGGGCCACATTGCATTTTTGGATGAGGTCCCAATGAGGATAGATGGTCAGAAGACCAGTGGGAGCCCAACGGAAGCATCTCCTAAAATTTAGGGAACTGCTATTTTGGGCCGTGAAATGTGTTCGCGTCATTACTTCCGGTATGACTAGGGGAACACTTTATAACTCTGCCGCGAAGTCAACTGACGCGTCGGTTGGGATATTTTTAAGCGGCGAACCCGAAACGGGAAAATGCTTGAAAATGCGCCATGTGTCACATTTTGGTGAACTTTCCTCTTGCAGAAAAATGGGCGCTGATTTTTATGCTGGGAGAGGCCTCATTTCAGCTTTTGTCACAGGTTAAGAGCTATGGAGTGCTTTCTTTCCCTCTCATGTACAGTGTGGTGCTAGGAGTGATGCCCTGCACACTACACACCGCTCTCTCTCCCCCCTACGTGCAGTTATGTGATGCCCCACAAGAGGGCTACTCATTTGACTGATGTACAGTTGTGTGGGTTCATGCTTTTGTGCTGAGGCAAGAGCCTCCTTGAGCAGGAACAGGGGTAGCTAACTGCTGCTCCAAAGCAGGCACTGGTGAGGGTCATAACCTCACCGTACAGGTGCAAAATCAGCGCTGTGTATGTGCTGTAAATTCACTGTTTTTCAGCCGTACGGACGCCAAGATCATTGGGAATCGTGCCCCACTGGCAAAGGACAGTTAGGGGACTGTTTGGGGCTGAAAACAGGGCAAAAACCAGTAAATACAGCGTGCTGAATTTACTGTTTTTGGACAGGAATCAGAGGGTATACGACAGTGCAAGCGAGTTCCAGCAGGGGAATTGGTTTCGCGCAAGTTTTGGGGCTGTTATGCTGCCGAAATTTGGCCAAATCAAATGGTATCTAGGTGGATACACGTGAAGGATTCCCAGGACCTTACCTTGTAATTTACCCTCCTAAAGAATAAAGAAATACCAAAAGGGGCGCCAATTTTGGGGCCTACAGGTTGTCGGCGTTTGCTCGGAGCATTCTAGCTTCCGAGCTGTGTGTGTGATTAGGTGTTAATTCCCATTACAGGTTCTCTTTGCAAAGTGCTCTGTGTGTGTGTATAAAGTAAAGAATTTCGGGTGAAAGCCAACGCCTACCGCCCTACGGGCCGGTTTCATGGTTCCATTGCCGGGACATCAATCACTCTATCCTCAAAGAGTGAGCCTGGATTGTTCAGGGTAAAGACACACAGTGCAAGAACGCGGGGATTACACTATGGCCGACAAGGGGAAGGGAATTATGGAAGAGGGTTCCTCTCCATAGGACAGGCAGGAGATTCCTATGGTTTTTGAGATTGGCGAGAGCTCACGGCCACGTCAGTCTGTACCTCCTGTCAACGTGAATGTCCCTCCAGTAGTACAGGGCTTTATGACAGGGCAACTTGAGGGTGATGCGTTTAAGACTCAGTTAGTTGCCGCGGTGAATGTCTTTTCGCAGCTGGTGCAGAATCCGAGGTTTATGGAATTCTTGCAAGCGCCACCAGTGCAACAGCAAAATAGGCAACCTACGCCGCGTACGGAGCTTGTTGAAGCTCAAGCCCAGGTACTTCATGAGGCGCAGGAGGGAAGGGAACACTCGCATGTTGCGGAGTCGGGGGCTCCAAAGCAGGTTCCTCCCGTGCTTGAACAGGTGGCTAGAACGTCTATTCCACAGGTTATGCCAGTTCAGCCCGCCACCTTTCAGAGTCAGCATGCTGTCTTGAATGGACAGGGAGCTGGATACCAGGCTATGCACTCAGTTTTTCCACCATCCACGGTACATCCTGGGTATTTCGGGGGTGGATCAGTGTTCCAAAGTATGGCTGGTTATGCGTCTGGAAGTCAGCCGTACATGCCAGGAACAGTGTTCGGGGGTATGCAAGGCATCATGCCAAACCCCATGTATGGTACTATCAACATGCAGCAAGGTTTCCACGGCAACCAAGGCCAATTTGGGGTGCCACAGGCTCATTTTGGCATGGCTGGTTTTTCTGGACAGCAGCCAGATATTGCACCTCTTACGCAAAATGTGAATGGCCAACACGTGCCGATCATGCCTAGTACAGTGCCCATGTTGCAGACCATCGCGTATGACAACTTGGGCGCACTAGAGAAGCCGAAGGCTTACAAAGAAGGTGGTGCAGCAGTAAAGTTCAGTACCTTCAGTGGTTTCGAGGATAAGACAAAGGCACTCACTTTCCTCCAACAGTTTGATACAGCTTATGCGGGAGGGAATTTTACAGAGGCCTCGAAGGTCAGAAAAGTTGCCACTTTCTTAAAGGACAATGCGCTTACATGGTGGACGACATTGTTAATGCAAGGACAGGCACCCGCCACTTGGGTTTACTTCAAGCAAATGTTTGCATCTGCTTGGCTATCAAATGAATTTGAAGCCGATGTCCTGACAGATTGGCACCAGCTTACTTCAGCTTCGTGCAAGAGCTTGCTGGAGTACAATAGGAGGTTTTGTAAAGCATTACTCTCAGTGACCTCCTACAGATTTGTGCCATTGACAGAGCAGATAGAGAAGTATTGTTGTGGGCTGCCTAAAGGGCTTCGCGATTACTGTACGAAGAACAGAGTGGCTACCCTTACTCAGCTTATGGAAGTTGCGAACACTGGTCTTGCCCTGTTGAAAGGAGAGGACAGTGGATTTCCGAGCAATGATAAAGGAGGGCAGCAAAAGAAAAATTCAGCGAAGAAGCCCTTTGCGAAAACAGCTCCTGATGCGTCACAGGGGTCAGAACAGGCCACCAAAGACAAGGATTCAGGTGGGACTTCTGGAGCGCAGGCAAAGAAACAGAAAAGGAAGCCTTTTGTGCGCAAGTCGCTCGAGGAAAAGAAGGTCCTAATGGCTGAGAACAAATGCTTTATATGCGAGCAGCCTGGTCATATTTCTATCAATTGTCCACAAAGGAAAAGGCCAGCTGACTCAGAGGATAAAGAAGACCAGAAAGGCAAGAAGCCTAAACCCACGGCAGGTTTAGTGCCAGACATGGTGGGTGACAGGCCCAGCACAGATGCCAGTGAGTTATGCAGGGCATGGGGTAAAGTTAGAGATCAGACGGCACTCATCTTCTTTGATCCAGGTGCCAAAGCCAACTTTGTCTCACCAGAGTTAGCTATGAAGCTCGGCATCAAAGCTGAAGAGATGGGGTACACAGCAGAGGCAGGGTTGGCATGTCTTGGCCACTCAGAGTGTGTTACTCCCATCATTGGAAAACTGCGTCTGCATATTCAGTCGTATGTGGACACTGAAGAGTTTTACATCATGCCGCTAGAAGGTTGTGACGCCTTGTTGGGGATCCCGTGGATGTTCCGAGTGCATGGAGTCTTGGATGCCTACAACAAAAAGATCACTGTACAGCATAGGGGCAAAACTCACATCTTGGATGTTAAGCTTAAAGGAGAGTCAGTCCCTATTGTATCTGCTTCTGCTATCACTTCTGTAATAAAGAATCATCCTTCTGTGTACTTGATTTTTGCACATGATGTCTCAGATAGGGATCAGTCAAATTTATCTGTGTTAGATAAAGAAAGGTCAGCATTTTTGCAAAAGTTTAGTGACTGTTTTTCTGATTCATTACCGTCGCAATTGCCGCCAGAGAGACCTGAGGACCATCGGATAGATTTGGTGCCAGGGTGTAGCCCACCAAATAGACCTCCCTACAGGGTTAGTGCGGCGCAGCAGAAAGAGATTATGGGCCAGGTTGAGGAGTTACTAGAGAAGGGGCTGATTCAGCCTAGTTCTTCACCCTTTTGCTCCCCAGTGCTCCTAGTGCAGAAGAAGGATGGCTCATGGCGCATGTGTATTGATTACCATGCGTTGAATAAGAATACCATCAAGAATAGGTTTCCTATTCCTCGCATTGATGATATTCTCGATCGTTTAGAGGGTGCTGCAATTTTCAGCAGGATAGACCTGAAGAGTGGGTACCAGAGGATGTATAAGCCCAGAGGATGTGCACAAGACTGCGTTTAGAACGACATTTGTTCTTTATGAGTTTCTAGCGATGCCGTTTGGGCTAACAAATGCTCCTGCCACGTTCAACAGAATGATGGACCGGATTTTCTGCTCGCATCAACAGTTTGTTGGAACATTCTTCGATGACATGATTGTGTATTCGAAGAATGAAGAGGAGCATAGGCGTCAGTTGACCATTGTGTTCGAAGAGCTGCGCAGTCACAGGTTACTTGTCAATCCTAAGAAAAGTGAATTCTTCCTCGAAGAGATCCACTTTCTGGGCCACATAGTCTCAAAGGATGGTGTTAGAATGGATCCCGCAAAGGTCGAAGCTATCAAGACATGGCCAGACTTGAAGACTGTGCACGATGTCAGAAGCTTCTTGGGATTGTGTTCCTACTATAGAAGGTTTATCAAGAATTTTGCAGAGATAGCATCGCCTCTTCACGCATTGCAAAAGAAAGAGGTCACTTTCAGATGGACCCAAAAAGAGATTTCAGCTTTTAGTCTCTTAAAGGAAAAGTTGACTTCAGATCCAGTTATTGTTTTGCCAGATCTCAGGAAGTCATTTGTGGTCCAGTGTGACGCGTGTGACAGTAGCATCGGAGCAGTGCTAATGCAAGATGGACGGGTAGTAGCCTATGAAAGCCGAATTTTGCAAGGGCAGAGAGGACTATGCAAGTCTATGAGAAAGAGCTCTTGGCCGTTATTCATGCGCTTTCTAGCTGGAAGCACTACCTCTTAGGTGTTGATTTTGTTGTCCAAACAGATCATCAGACCTTGCGATACTTCTTGACACAGTCAAAGTTATCCGAAAAGCATATGCGATGGGCAAACATTCTTTCCATGTTCCACTTCCAGATTATGCATGTGGAAGGCAAGAAGAATGTTGTGGCTGATGCGTTATCAAGAAAGCCACAAATTTCAGCTGTGTCAATTCCTTATCATCATGAGTTAGATGACATGAAGGAACAGTATACTGTTGATGAAGATTTTGCAAGGATCTTTGAACAGTTACAAGAGGGGCAACATCATGAGCACTACCTCCTCAGAGATGGTTTTATGATGATGCATGGCAGACTTTGTGTCACTAGGCCACTGCGACATAAGGTCATGGAAGAGAGTCATATCCCACCGTATGCAGGGCATCGTGGCATTGATGCAACAGTTAAAGCGGTAGAGACGTTCTTCTATTGGCCTACCTTGAGGAGAGATGTGGATGCCTTTGTGCGAGCATGCATAGTTTGCCAAAAGGTCAAGTTTGACAGGCAAAAGGCACCAGGGTTGTTACAACCACTGCCGATTCCGGATAAGCCATGGGAAAGCATTGCTATGGACTTTATCTTTGATCTTCCAAGGACGCCAACAGGGAATGATGGTATATGGACCATTATCTGCAGGTTCAGCAAGCAAGCCCATTTTATCCCTGTCATGAAGAAGATAAAATCTGATCAGATGGCACGCTTGTTCATGTACAATGTGTTTAAGTACCATGGTATGCCACAATCAATTATCAGTGATCGTGATCCTCGCATGACCAGTTTGTTCTGGAGAGGATTGTTTGAGAACATGGGCACTACGCTCAAGTTTTCGTCTTCGTTTCATCCACAAACTGACGGACAGTCAGAAGAGGCCAATTCTACTGTCTTAGATCTGCTGAAATGCTATGTGTCAGATAATAAGGGCAAGTGGGAACAGTATTCGCCTATGCTTGAGTATGCGTACAATAATACGGTGCATTCGTCTACTGGCAAAGCACCTTTTGAAATTGTTGAAGGCGGCAAAAAGGTTCCTCCCATTTTGCATACAAAGGACAAGATCTTTGAGGCAGATCGATATGTTGAGAACATGGATGAGATGTATAAGAAGATTAAAGTTGCCTTGGAGAAGACTCGGGCAAAACAGAAAAAGGCTGCTGATCGTCACCGTCGTGAATTGCTACTATCACCTCGTGATTGGGTTCTCTTAAGGTTCAAAAAGGCAAGGTTAAAGAAGATGAAGGGCAAGGAACGGCTATTTCCTAAGCTCAGCATGCGTTACTATGGGCCTTTTCAAGTGCTTGACAAGATCAGCGATGTGGCTTACAGGCTGAAATTGCCTGATGCATGGAAGATTCATAATGCGTTTCACGTGAGTCTTCTAAGACCCTTCGTGGGTGATGTGCCAGAAGATATGCCAGTTGAGGATCAGCCAGAAGTTGAGGAACTTATGCCCCAACCCAACGTGTGCAAAGGAGGGGTAATGATAGAGCTAGTACATCAAATGTACATATAAATTCAGTGCCATAGATGGAAATCGCAAAAGTATGAAGGCCTCATTAAGTCATTTGTATCTATGTATGTTACGACCTTTCTTGCGGATACATGCGATGATAAAAGAGTGTTAATAGCACAAGATCATCAGTGGCGTGTATTTATGGTATGCAATCGAGGACGGTTGCGATTTCAAGAGGGAGGTATGTCACGAGGACGTGGCACTTA
The DNA here is from genome assembly GCF_014529385.1 of Adiantum capillus-veneris. Classification (NCBI taxonomy): domain Eukaryota; kingdom Viridiplantae; phylum Streptophyta; class Polypodiopsida; order Polypodiales; family Pteridaceae; genus Adiantum; species Adiantum capillus-veneris. Next base: position 121,908,300 of record NC_140948.1, read on the forward strand.
TTAACCATGTCACAAAGATGTGGCAACTGCTAACCTTGGTTGTTGGTTTCTTTCCAATGGGGTTTATTTTATTTGTTTAAGACCCTCCTTTTGAAGTAGCAAACGGTCGGACATTGTATGGCCAATGTGAACGGTAGATTCACCCGCAGACGGGAAGTGGTCGGCACTGGAATTCGTATGGTAAGAGGATGTCTAGGCTCAGAGCAAGATCATATAGGTCCCCCCGTCGCACTTAGCAAGTTGATGGATACTAGGAAGTGAACTCAATTAAGGCGTAAAGTCAAGGTGGGACTACCAACAAAAAGTATCCGACAGTTGGGCCACATTGCATTTTTGGATGAGGTCCCAATGAGGATAGATGGTCAGAAGACCAGTGGGAGCCCAACGGAAGCATCTCCTAAAATTTAGGGAACTGCTATTTTGGGCCGTGAAATGTGTTCGCGTCATTACCTCCGGTATGACTAGGGGAACACTTCATAACTCTGCCGCGAAGTCAACTGACGCGTCGGTTGGGATATTTTTAAGCGGCGAACCCGAAACGGGAAAATGCTTGAAAATGCGCCATGTGTCACATTTTGGTGAACTTTCCTCTTGCAGAAAAATGGGCGCTGATTTTTATGCTGGGAGAGGCCTCATTTCAGCTTTTGTCACAGGTTAAGAGCTATGGAGTGCTTTCTTTCCCTCTCATGTACAGTGTGGTGCTAGGAGTGATGCCCTGCACACTACACACTGCTCTCTCTCTCCCCTACGTGCAGTTATGTGATGCCCCACAAGAGGGCTACTCATTTGACTGATGTACAGTTGTGTGGGTTCATGCTTTTGTGCTGAGGCAAGAGCCTCCTTGAGCAGAAACAGGGGTAGCTAACTGCTGCTCCAAAGCAGGCACTGGTGAGGGTCATAACCTCACCGTACAGGTGCAAAATCAGCGCTGTGTATGCGCTGTAAATTCACTGTTTTTCAGCCGTACGGACGCCAGGATCATTGGGAATCGTGCCCCACTGGCAAAGGACAGTTAGGGGACTGTTTGGGGCTGAAAACAGGGCAAAAACCAGTAAATACAGCGTGCTGAATTTACTGTTTTTGGACAGGAATTAGAGGGTATACGACAGTGCAAGCGAGTTCCAGCAGGGGAATTGGTTTCGCGCAAGGTTTGGGGCTGTTATGCTGCCGAAATTTGGCCAAATCAAATGGTATCTAGGTGGATACACGTGAAGGATTCCCAGGACCTTACCTTGTAATTTACCCTCCTAAAGAATAAAGAAATACCGAAAGGGGCGCCAATTTTGGGGCCTACAGGTTGTCGGCGTTTGCTCGGAGCATTCTAGCTTCCGAGCTGTGTGTGTGATTAGGTGTTAATTCCCATTACAGGTTCTCTTTGCAAAGTGCTCTGTGTATGTGTATAAAGTAAAGAATTTCGGGTGAAAGCCAACGCCTACCGCCCTACGGGCCGGTTTCAGTTTCACCATGGAAAGGTTGCCTCCTTTTCAATACTCTCTTCACGCACCCTTGAGGTCTCTGACACGGGTAGAGATTAATAGACTCATCCGTCAGGATTTGATCCAGTTGTACACGAGGAGGACATGGATAGAGCCGTTACAAGAGTTGGGCACAAAGATGGCTTTCTATAGAGAGCATCTTCTCTAGCTCACGGGGGATGGGTTTGTAATTCGACCTAGCTATATGGACACGCATCTTTCGCATGGTTTGCGTTGTGCCATTGGCCAGATACGCACGTCCTCACATCAGCTCGAGATTGAGACTGGCAGATTCAGAGGGACGCCAGCAAATAAGAGAATATGCCGCTTATGCCATCTAGAGCCAGAGACAGAAGTACATTACATATGTCATTGCACAGTGTACTATGAGATACGAGGTCGTTTTCACTGTCTATTCAGAGAAGGTTTTGGGCCTCTATCTAGGGTCATGAGTTTCAAAGATGTCTTGGGCTTTATCTACTTGAGTTACACAAGTATAGAGAAACCTTACTGAGGAGAGGTGAAGAGAGACATCCCCAGAGACAGATCACAGATTTCTTTACACTAGATACTGTACACCCAGAAGAACAGACAGAGGAGCAACCAGCGACGGTGGAGAGGTCTACCCTCACTACTGGCATTCTCATAGACCGAGCATTGGAGCTAGGGAGATCTAGACGACCCCGAGGGAGGAGAGGAGCTACACAATTTCGAAGGAGGCTATGGCAAAGGATTCAAGCCATACTCTTTCGTCGTCCAGAGTGCAGATGAAGATGGATCTCTACTCCCCTCCCATATTGTCTTCACATTGTACTGCTTAGTTTAGGATCCCGCAGTATTTATATTTTGTTATCCTAGTTTAATTTATTTTGTTAATCTGACTTTGTATCAGATACACTGCATCGTAACTTTCTGGTCTCATAGGTCACTTTGGCCTTTTGAAGACGTTAATATAACATTTCATTTCATTTCTCTCTCTCTCTCTCTCTCTCTCTCTCTCTCTCTCTCTCTCTCTCTCTCTCTCTCTCTCTCTCTCTCTCTCTCACACACACAGCTACACAGACAGAGGGGAGACAGTCGCAGCTCACAGACTTCTTTCAGAGGATTGCCGCACCTCCCTCACGAGACACTCAGAGGGGAGTGACACTCCCACAGGCGGAGGTGAGCCGAGCTAGACGACGACCACGAGTCACAGGCTACAGGGGCGCGAGCTCCCACCACCGACAGATCGAGGAGATCCAAGCCCGGGAGCGCCGTGCCACTGAGGAGCGAGTGGCCCAGATGAGGGCCGACCCGACAGCTTTCATCCGGGTAGCCTTGGCACCAGACCCGCCCATGTACCACATCTTACATCCCCCCATTAGTACAGGATGGAGCTAGATAGCTTGATGCATTCTCATGATTGTACTACCTTGAGCATATAGACATGCATATACCCCTAGAGAGATAGAGCTCCATCCCTCCTCAGATACCCCACTACCTACATTCAGTTCAGTTTTGTATCAGTTCAGTTCAATTTTGTTTCATTTGTCTTTCCGATAGACGGATGACATACACACCATGTACATTTGATTCGTCTCATAGGCCGATTTCGGCCTGACATAGACGTTAAAAATCTTTCTTTCTTTGTTTTCTTTTTCTCTAGATGAGTGGTGGGACATGTACGCACTCCAGAGGTGATATCTGATTTAGTGCACTCCACTATTGGAGTGAAACAAGGTTGTCCATCATAGATGAGGTTTCTGATTACATTGACAATGGGAGTGTTAAGAGTTGCCCAGCTAGCAGGGACATGGATGCTATTGTTGTTATATGCTGATGCTATTGTGTTGATCTCGAACTCACCGGAGTGTATGGAACGACATCTCGATGCATTGCATAGCTTTGCGGAGGATAGTGGATTGTCTGTAAACCTTGGTTAGCAGCACCTACATTCAATTATGGTCACGAGACTGTGGAGTATACAGATGCATACACTTATCTTGGGGTAGTCTTCACCAGGCCAAGGTTTTCTTTGAAGAGAGCAGCACAGACTAGACAGGCCACTTTGAAGAGAGCAGCAGAGACTAGACAGGCCAGAGCGTATGCAGCCTTGAAAGCTCTGGCTCTTTGATACCTTGGTAGCTTCAGCTATGCTCTATGGGGTTCAGGTTTGGGGATCCTCTGTGGGTCAGGACTCAAGAGGGGTGGAGAGGTATGGAGAGGCCCTTGGTATCTATGATCTCTCAGTTGATTAGAGCCAAAAGCGGACTTCAAATCAACACTTTAACCAATCATTAGGTAAGATTAAAACAATTCGCACTCAGGATGGCTAGAGTAATTATGAAGCACACATCCGTAAATTGATGATATGTCAAACACACAACTAAGATGCAATAAGAACACATGCAACACACAAAAGAAATAGCACTCACACAAAAAGCTACCTAATTCAGTATTACCTCATGAGCTATAGTGGCTCAAGATTCTAGATCGAAGTTGCTCAATCGCCAAGGGTAATGATAAAATTAGTGTTTGATTATTGAATATTATAAGGAGAAGGAAAGCAATTGACTAGCAATTAGTGTGGGTAATCACACCTAATCTAGCATCAAGATTAGGATCTACTAGAGCTAGAAAATGCTAGGGCTCTGATACCAATTGATGGTGCAATTGGCTATGGTAAATAAGCCAATGTATCATTCATGATATAATCACAATTAAAGGGACTAGAGAGGCTCTAATCTAGCATCAAGATTAGGATCTACTAGAGCTAGAAAATGCTAGGGCTCTCGTACCAATTGATGGTGCAATTGGCTATGGTAAATAAGCCAATGTACCATTCATGATATAATCACAATTGAAGGGATTAGAGAGGCTCTAATTGCACACCAATGAATGGAAGCATAAACTTGACACAAACACACTATTACCGGATTATTCAGAAGCATATACACAAGCTCAATTTTTAGCCTTGAGCTAGGCATCGTGCACACACAATGGGTGACATCACAAGTAAGCCATGACTGCTCGTTAGGCTTGCCACATAGGACACACACATGGTTTTCACATGTCCTACACATGGGGTACATATGACTGGGCATCCACACCAGAAGAGTGTTCTCGCATACACAAGGTGAAACAAAAGCTCACACCTAACAGGTGCCACTATGTTTTGCATCCATCAGTTGTTGCAAACTTGAGTTTTACTTGTCTCATCCTATTATCCCCTTGAGTTTTCGTCGAAAAGATACTTCAATTCAAAAGTATATCGAAAGTTACTACGAAATCAAGTTGTCCTCTACGATGAAGCTTCAAAGTTAGTCCGAGTAAGCTCTGGAAAGAAAAAGCCCTTTTGTAATTGAAAGTATGAAAGAGTTAAAAGACTAGCACACAAAGATCATTCAATGAGAAGATAAGCACCTCATGCGAGTACGGTTTGCAAGCTCAATCGGTTGCAAACCGGAGTTTCCTGCTATTTACTTGAAAGCGTGTAAAAAGATACTTTCATTCAAAGCATGTTTAAAGTTCCCACGATTTCAAAATATCATAGAGGTGCTTATATCATTTCCAACCCTCCTATGTGGTCAAAAGTGAAATTGGACTGTCAGATCTTGGCATATGAGACATTAGACGCGCTATGTTCTCAGATTTGGACAAAATTTGATATGTGAGCTTGTCTTGTGGTGCTTAACATCCTGGTATGCTCAGATTTCAATTTTGATCTCTAAAAGTGCCCTTTAGACATCATACGCGTATGATGTTTTACTGGTCAGAATGAAGTGAATTTCACTCCAAAGGTTCCTCACTACTTTGGCAACTCACAATAAGTTTCAGGATTGAATTTTGATACTTTTTGAGCAAGTTATGATCACTTTGCGTAGATCTGTCTGTGGTCTTTCAAAGCCCAAAAATGCTTCAAAATTGAAGAAATTTGGCCTATATGCTTCCTAAATGCTGTAGATCAAGAGGGTGCACTCACTTGTAACTTTTGACCTCAGATCTGGCCTCTAAGACTAAGGCAGTATCAGAATCAGTTGATGCAACCCAATCAAAAAGGCCCTTTTGTGACTGTTAGTATGAAAAAGGACAAGATAACTGGCATGGAAATACACTTCAAATCAGTTCCAAGACACAATTTTATTTTTTTCCCCAGAAAAACATACACTTTGACAGAAGTGCATGAATTGAGGAAACAATCCCACAAACTGACCAGACACATGCAAGAATTAAGGAAACAATCTGACTACTTACAGGGATAGCAAACACTTGTGCAGGCCTTAGTCGTATACACCATTTCATCTCCTGAATTTCAGGCTTTTTGTGCAGCCAAGATTTAAAGGTAGTACCCACACCCCCTGAACAAAAACCATCAAAAGCTTCGCTGCTAAGATAAGCAATGAAAGCAATCAACATGAAGTACCGTTCCAGATACTCGGCACCTCGCTTGAGAGCAGCTCTCCTTTTATGATGCTCAAGATTCTGATTATTAAAAACCTTCCTGTAATGGAGAATTGCTTGGCGTAGATTCTGCATCATTGCACATCGATCAATGACTGCATCTAAAACTGCCCGACTTTCCACTCCATTCACCAAAAGCCGGGTTATTTTTCGTATCAATGGGATATCATCCATTACAAAACCTGAAAGAGAATTTTGGCGCTCAATGCTGGTCATCTCAGAAGCAGTCGTGTCGTTCCCATTTTCTGTTCCTGCTTCATCGCCACTGCTTGATCCCGAATCAAGATCAGATAATTCACTAGGATATGCTTGCAATGTCACCGGTCTACCAAAGTCGCACCGCAATTTGACAAGGCAAGCAATAACAGTGCCAGTTGTTGTCCTCCCACGGCCCATCTGATGAACAGAAACCACATAAGAGTCATACTGGCAAAAATATGTTTAACAAACCAAAATCTGCATAGCTTCCTACATAGGACTGTGCAGTAAAAGATAAAATTTCAATCATACAAGCAGAGTGCTAGTCCCACAAAGTAAAAATACATCCTGTTGATCTCCTTGCTCTTGTAAACTTTACAAACAAGTACCTATGAGGGTTCTTACCTGGGATCTTGTACCTAAGACACCAATATAATTGAAAAAGAAAAAGCCTCTAATCATACGAACCAGCTACTTCTATGGATAATCGCACATCCAGTTCACTAATCGCAAACCCAATGGATCCAGAAGCAAAAGCACAAAGTTTTGCAAGTTTAACCCCTGCGTTATTGGAAGAACCTAAGGACAAATCCATTTATCTTTATGATGTTAAAAACAGAGGTAATTATCTCACCTCAAAATGCCAGAAGGCTTCAACACAGATAAGGACCTACCTCTTAAACCTGACACAAAAATCTAATGACCATTCCATAAATTCTAGGAGGTCAAAACTTGAGGCCATCAACTCAAATGGAATGCCAGTGGGTTTTGAAACAGAAAGATCTTATTGTAACATAAGTGGTGTACATGTGTATGTGCGCGCGCACGAGACAGAGAAAGAAAGTCAGCCTATGAGACAAATCAAATATACATGTTTTCTCCAGCTTATAGGAAAGGACAAGACTTTGAAATGGAACGTTTCAAAACCTTGAAACCCCAAAACAGCTGAAACCACAAAATGTTTCATGTCATACTGATCTTGAATCGTAGCCTCCCATGAATCACCCCCTCACTCCTCCCACAGGACCACCTTTTTGTTATTTTGTACTGAGAGGAAAACAAAACAGAGGTTTCGTTTTTTTCTGTAATATATTTTATCATTATAAGTACCACACATATACCTGTGTGTGTGTGCGCGCGCGCACACGCAACCATGTATGTTTACACACATAAGGAGCTATGTACAGATACAAATGTGTACATAACTACATACATAGAAATGCGTTTACATAAAATCAGCACGATGTAAATTTATCATTCACTGACACATCAATTTGTTCACAAAGCAAGAGATAATTTGCTCACCATATTAGATCTCTTGACTTGTTGCAACTGACAATTTATCCCCTTCTTTCCTCTAAAGTAGGAACTTGGGCAAAACAACATAAGAGAAAAAACCTGCTCTGTGTGTGTACGCATGTGCACGTGCGTGTGTGCGTGAATGTGAGAGAGTGAGAATCTATTCCCAAAAAAATGCACCAAGAGTTATTGTTGAAAAAAGATAACATTTCTTTGGGAATGCTTTACGTTTCGTCTAGTTTCGCTGAGACATTTCGCAAGTTTCGAGGTTTCAGACCCACGAAACAGGTTTTTATGTCACTATAGAGGGTATGGATGCACATCTATATGCTAAGGGGGGGGCTGAAACCCGCGAAACAGGTTTTTATGTCACTATAGAGGGTATGGATGCACATCTATATGCTAAGGGGGGGGGTGTAAGATCTGGTACATGGGTGGGTGTGGTGTTAGGGCTGCGCGTATGATCACAGCAAGGAGTACAATCATGAAGTGCATCAAGTTGACTAGCTCCATCCTATGTCAAACTGTGGGTGTAAGATCTGGTACATGTGTGGGTGTGGTGTTAGGTCTGCGCGTATGATTACAGCAGAAACTGCTAGCATCTGAGCAAATCTCTCCTAGGCTCCCTCGTGATGGCGAGTCAGAATCTCTTGAATGTGTATGCGATGAATTCTCGGAGCTCTCTATCTTAGACATCGGGGGTCTCACCCAGCTCTGACCATCTCAGCCTGTTGTGTGTCAAGCCAAAGGGAAAGGATAAAAAGGGACCTATAGAGGAAGGCAGAGTCTGGGGAAGAGGCTGCAAAAAGGAAAAAGGTGGACCCCTCTGGATCACGCTCTACAATCTTATCCTACTCTGTCCCTCTTTGCTGAAGAGAACGGCCACTCCTCCAAACCCTGTGGAGTGTACACTTCCGGTGGGTGGAATCCCACAGGATCCCTGGATCCTCGGTAGGCCCCTCTCCGGACTCTTGAGTCTCCGTGAGTAGGACAATCTCTCAACTACTCATTAGCTCCTCTAGTCGCTCTTGGGTGTGTCCATACACCCCCATTGCAGTTCCAACGGCAATGTGAATCTCCTCATACTGTGTCCCATAGGCAGCGAGTCCCTATGCAACGACCTTACCATCAATGATGACCCAGCCATTGCAGTATGATTCCATCGTCCCTTCTTCACGTGCTTTGAGCACCCTAGGTATACAGGCCCATCTATGTTCTACATGCATCAGTGTGAGGTCGTCCATTCGATCTTCTGTATAAAGAGAGCGACTAGCCTAGACAAGATTCAACTTACCAAATTGGCTTCTACATAATCTTAATGATTTTTTCTTTCTCAACCTATTTGTGCCTTTTGAATTAAAAGGCATTGGGACAAACTTCACTTTGCTGCATTTACTCTGGATACAGTGTGTCAACCCAGCCAGCTGTAATATTCAACCAATTTCACATACATTCCAACAAGTGCTGTTCGCCCCGTAAGTTTCAATATAGGGAACAGTAACACCTGAAGTTTCAACAGAGAGACACATGACTCGCAATCAATTACCTGGCAGTTAAAGACCAAGGCAGTGTCTTTTGATGCAGACGCAATTCTTGCTGCAATCGTTCCAAAGTCCGAGCTTCGGGGAGCTTTACCATCTGTGATCGGCACGCGGGCATATTCAACAGAAAACCCCTTTGCTTCCAAGTCCTTAAAAACTTCATAAGGGGTTTGAACAGTTTCTGCAGTAACTTTCTCCCAAACGTCAAATATTTGGCCGTCCTCAGTCTCATGATTGACCATGATAGCCCCATTATAACGTGCGGCTTCTCGTAAGACATCTTCTCTCAGTCGTGACTCCATTTTCTCAACTCTCTCTCTATCAATTCCCTGCAGATATTATCATCCAAGTTAAATCCCGAACAATAAAAGGTGTAATATCATCACGTCCTGTTTCTGCTGATTCACACACTAACCGTGTACTCAAGCATGTTCTTGAATGGTCGCTTAACCTCTCGCAGTACAAAAGGATTTCCATTTATGTAAACCACTGGTTCCTCTCTCATATTATGCCATAGAACAGGCCGTCCCTTTTCCCCACCTCCAATGCGCTGAAGGACAGCTAGTATACCATCCTTGGTTGGATTTGCTACACCGTAAACAGGGAATCCAACAACTTCCCTGAAATTTGGTGCTCCTTCAACTCTTTCTGAAAGACTCAAATTCTGACATCCAGGACAATGGTCACTTTTGAGTACAGTCTCTCTTCCTAGAACCTCCCCATTTCGCATAGCTACAACACCTTCAGTATCGGAAGGTCGACCAGTCGCAAGTTCGGGGTTCTTCTTCATAAAACCAGGAGGATTGTAGCTGAAGCTTAGAGCCCCCATTGGATCACGCCGTAACAGCCTGCAATCCCTCAAAAATAAACCACTATGAGTGATATGTAATCAACTTGCAGCAGTCAAAACATAAATCCTGGTTTGAGTTAGAGGAAGCTTGATTTCTTCATTTGCAAAAACCCAATAGCCTAAACATTGTATGATCAATTATATGCACAACAAGCACTTCAAACAAACATATCGTTTTTTTCCCCTCTGTGAGGATCTAAAATATGAATCAAAGTGACATCTCTTTTAATAACAAGAAACAATAAAGCCTTTAGGAGCAAGCACAACTTCGAACTCTGATTGTGAACACACGTATGAGTGCTTAGCGTTAAAGGCTGTGTTAGAGAGCAGCACCTTTCTACAGCAGATTCTCCTTGGACATATGCATAACAAATTCGGGATAGGGCTGTCCACCTCAAGACTTTCAAGTACTAAAGCATAACTTGTCTGGCTCTCATTTGTGGACACACCTATGCCTATCGGTTCCTCTGAGACCTCAACGATTTAGAACGTAAAAATTCCAAGTAGCCCAACTTCAGGCGTCACACAGCCTGATAACAACCATTTTTGTGACGAAAACCCCCACTTTGGCACTGATTCAAGGTAGCTACATTATTGAGACATTACAATGCAGGTTCGTAAAAGCAAAGCAGAGCCCGAAAAGCTTTCTCAAAATAAAGCAATTTCCTCTCACATGGCTTGCTTGGTAAAGTAAAGCAAAACTGAAAATAAAGCTCTCTCTCTCTCTGTTGCGTAGAGAGTAGCCCAAAAGCTGCACGCTGCTGCCGCAAAACACGGATCCGCACACCCTGCTTTTTCCGGGGTTCTGCACCGTGAATTGCGGGTCTACCGTACGGGCATGCCACGTCAGCAAGACAGCGTGGATTGCGAAAGTCTGCCACATCACCATTTTGTGACATACCCCCCTCTTGAAAGCATTGTAATCACTCTCGATTACGCCTGCAAAACAGACAGAAGCCATAAACTGCCTTAGCAGACACTAACTGTTAATACCGACGCACTAGGAACACACATCCAGAACATGTACCAATCGACAGTCACATCACTTGACATCACAGGACATCACATGACAAATCAGATTCAAAATTCATTCGGATCTCAGACCATGATTTATCGGCAACGTATTTAGCAATCGCATCAAAATCCACTCGGGATCCCATAGACGCCTGATTGACTAATCCTTATTGCAACCATGTCTATCGAGATAGGTCATACCAAAATGCTGCAATCATTTCGTCTGTCAGTTCTTGCACTTAAACAAGTCAAGAACAAATCAGTATCATATTATCGGGAATTCCAGTTCATAAAGTCATACAGCAAAATATTGTCAGCTCACAGTATCCATGAAACTCAAAGAGACATCAGTGACTTTAGTATCAAAAAATCGAGCCAATCTGTTAACAAAGGAGCGGAGCAACTCCCCTCTTGTGCATACCCACTGCACCAGATTCCGCCCAAGCTCAGTTCGGGATTCCATTTAGAATAGACTATGCTAATTCAAATGCTTCAAGGTAAAGATGCACAATCTCAGAAGTATCTGCTAGATCCTCCTCCTCCATCCACTTCGCATCCAATGCAGGATAGTTCTTGAATTTAACCAAGAACCGCCTTATCACTTTACTCTTAATCTTTCCATCTTTATGTGCCAATATCTGTTCTGGAACAAGGATCTCCTCGTTTTCTTCCACTTCGGGTTGTTCATCAGGCTCCCCATATTCGGGCACATCGCCTTTAAAAGGCTTCAAGAGACTCACATGAAAAGCATTGTGAATTTTCCAAGTATCAGGCAGCTTCATCGAAAAGAGACATCATTTATGTTTTCGGAGATCTAAAAAGGTCCGTAGTATGGCATACTCAGCTTTGGAAAAAGCCTCTCCTTTCCCTTTTTCTTTCTCAAGCGTGCCTTCTCAAAACGTAAGAGCACCCAATCGTTCTCCTTCAATTTCCAATCCCAGCGATAGCGATCTATTGCTTTTTTCTGTCTTTCTTGAGATTCCTGCAAAGCCTCGCGGGCCTTGGCAAAAGCCGTGTCCAAGTCATGCGTGTACTCATCGGCTTCAAAAATCTTATCTTTCGTGCTTAGGAAGGGTGGAACCTTTGTAGCACCTTCAATAATCTCAGATGGCGCCTTCCCGGTCAAAGAGTGTATCGTGTTATTGTAGGCAAATTCCACCAAAGGTAAATACTTTTCCCATTGAGTCTTCTGATCCTAGATGTAAGACTTCAATAAATCTAGTACCACTGAATTGGCAATCTCTGAATTGGCAATCTCTGATTGCTTGTCAGTCTGCGGATGGAACGATGACGAGAACTGCAACCGCGTGCCAATGTTCTCCCAAATAGCCTTCCAAAACAAACTCGTGAACCTAGGGTCCCTGTCGGAGACAATCGTCTCGGGCATGCCATGTAATCTGACTTCAAGTCGATCTTGTTAAAACACAAGGATCCCTGTAGTCGGTCAAGAATATCATCGATCCTAGAAATCGGAAATTTGTTCTTGATGGTGATTTTGTTGAGAGCTCTATAATCGATGCACATTCTCCAAGATCCATCTTTCTTCAAAACCAACAACACTAGAGAGCAGTACGGTGAAGTACTAGGCTGGACAAGACCCTTTTCCAAGAGGTCTTTCACTTTGTTCACAATTTCTTCGTTCTGGGCTCGGCTCACACGGTAAGGTGGCCAATTCAGTGATGTGCTTCCAAGTATCAGATCAATGGTATGATCCTCAGGACGAGCGGGTGGTAACTCGCCTGAAAGGCCCTCTGAAAAGCAATCCGCATGAGTGTGGAGAAAATCTTGGCGTTCTTTATCAAGTTCAGACATATTTGTCCTATTCTCAACATTCAACTCTTTCAAAAAGATCGAGTAAACAAACATACCGGATTTCTGTAATTTTGAAACGGCCAAAGCCGATATAATAGGGACAGACTCGCCCTTAAGTTTTACATCAAGTACAATAGTTCGGCCCTTCTCTGTAGTCAAAGTCGCTTTTCTCGCCCGATAGTCGACCACGGCGTTGTTCTTATGGTACCATGGAATTCCCAAGAGGACAACACAACCTTCCAAGGGCATTATGTAGAAGTCCTCGTGCCCCAAATACCCTGGCAATGCAACCGAAGTTTGCTAATGACAGGTGTAATGGGTACGTCCCTGCTGGGTGCCACTAGAATTGCCTCTACTAGTGGTCCCATCCGATCAGATGTGATCTCGAGCCGCGCCGCCAATTTAGGTGAGATGAAGTTTGCCTTGGCTCCTCCATCAAAGAAGATCGGGGCTTTTTGGTCTTTCACTTTGCCCCAAGCTCGGCAAAGTTTTGTACTCTCGTCAATCGTGCTTAGGTCAGTACCCATGCAATTTGGAACCAGTCCTGCTTCCATCTTGCCTTTTCGTCCACGTTCCTCAGCTGCTTTTGAACTCTCAGGCCTTTTTTCATCTTTGTCGTTCTATTCTTTCGGTGCCTTTTTAGGGCACTTCGCGGAGATGTGCCCAGTTTCCCCGCATCCAAAGCACTTTCCCTCTTTGATGTAGAGAGCCCTCTCTCGAAGAGTGAGCTTGGGTCGTCCATCCTTTTCTTTCTTTTCTGGGTTGCTCTTCTTCTTTCTACTTTCAATGTTCGAAGTCTGTTCGGTCCTTTGCGTCATGATTTCATTTGTGGGGTAGGTCAAACTGTCTGAATGAATGGCAAAACCCCGTTTCGCATGACTCATTAGTTCCTGAATGGAATCTGACTTTTGCTCTAAGCAGTGATCTCGGATCTCTATAGGAAGTCCCAAGGTAAACCGCTCAATCTGTTCTTTGAACGAGATCTTCTTATGTAAGGTGCAGCGGAATGAATGTTGAACTTTGCTCAAGATGAGTGCTCTGAACTGTGCTCAAGGTTCCTTTTACTTAGGGAAGGGAGAGCCTTCCGTTTCTTTAGTGAGAGAGTGAAATGGACAAACACAAAGTGAATAGACACTGTGAATGAAGGTGCTAAGACTGAGAGATAGAGAGACAATAATACGACACGAGAATGTTGTCAAACCCTCCTCCGAAGGCCCCACTCTCTATGGCGAGAGCGGTCTACTTATGATTGCACAAATCTCTACAATGCTTGGACTTGCCGACGATGTCAACGACGATGAGGACGACGACAAGACGGGCTGAAATCTGGAAATGCTAAGGGTTGAAATCTGCAAATCTTTATCTGCTGAATTCTCACTCTATGTCGATGACGACGATGCGACGACGACGCGCTGAAAATGCAGATGCTGAAATATGCGTTTTCCGGGCTGAATCTGCAAACCTTGATGGATTTCACCGGGCGGCGAGGATCTGCTGCCGGAAGATGAGACCTACGAGGTTCGGGACTGGTACTACGGGTGCTAACTGCAGAAAACTGAAAACGCTCGTCTTCTTGTGGCCTTGTCGCGATGAATCTACAAAACCTGAAGTGTGATGCTGATGCAAAAACGCTAGGGCTGAAAATGATCTTGCAAGAAAATCTGCTATCTGCTGTGGGATTCTGCTAACGCTAGGGCTGATCTGCTGTGTCTTGTGGTCGCCGGGGCTGCTCTCCAATGCAAAAACGCCAAGGCTGATCTGGAATCCAAAAACGCTAGGTTCTGCTGTCTCTTACAGAAATGCTAGGCCTCTGTGATGGTCTTGCTGAGAAGTTGCCTGTTGAGCAAGGTGCTCCTGCTGCCTCTTCTGCCAAAAAGTGCTAGCGCTAGGTTTGCTTATATACAAACTTAGCAAAATTGCCCTACCTACTTTCCAACAAAAGTCACTTAAAAATAATAAGTGAAAAATGTCAAAAATAGGAAAAATAGGTCTATGCACTGTAAAAATGCTCGTGATGGAATCTGATTGTAATCTAATGGTCATGCTGTGTGCAACCAGAGGATATGCATTTAATCTAAGTGTCTGGACATGCACGGTCTGCGAACAGACTCACAAAAGTGTCAGATCACTTCCTATTCTAGACTGACTTCACTGAACTGAACCCTGGTCATGCTGTAGCTTGTCCACGGACACATAGGATTGGATGTGTCACGTGACATCTTAAATGAAGAGGTTGGTAAAAAAGAGCTCCAGAATCTCTCGCAATATGCGTCCAATGTATCTTTCTTGGTCATCCGAAGATGGTTCCAAGCAATTTGTATGTCGCGTTCGTACTCCCGAGTCAACCAAGAAGAAATAAAAAGCTTTTTAAATTTCAGCCATTTAACTGGCGCTTTCTTGTCAATAGAAGCGTGGACCACCAAGTTCGAGCATTTCCCTTGAAGTAAGAGGTAGCCCTCCGAATCTTGGAGTGCTCTGAGTAATGTCCTCTAGAGAAAGCTATGTCAAATTACTGTATGAAAGCCAAAGCCTTTGAAGCATCTCGAAATCCAGAAAACATGTCAAATGTAATCGACTGTCCACCTTTAAACTCTCGGACTTTCTTGCTTTTATCTTCCAGAAAGTCCTATTGGTTGGCTTTATAAAAATTCTTCCTCCTTGCATAAAATCTGATGTCATCGGATACCGAACTATCCGAAAACAAGTCCTCTGTAGAACTGTCAACAATTGGGCGAGATTTAGACTTTTTTGCCTTTTTCTTGCCCTTTCCGAAGCGTTGCTTTTTGCTTCGCTTTTTCCCTTTTCTGTCTTCTTCGCTTGAGTCAGAAGAGCTAGAAGAACTGTCAAAAGAAGAAGAAGAAGAACTGGATACTCATTCAAATCTGACGTGCTTTTTCTGCTTTCTTGCCAAGGCAAAAGCAGATTGATGACCCAAAGAACCCGGGAAGTCAATTCCTTTCTTCTGATTTTTGTCTTGCTTTTCAGCTTTATTCTCCGCGTCAATAAGCTAAGAAATCCGTGTATCAACCACCTCTTCTAATTCTTGCTCTATAAACATCCTTGGAGTAGGAGGTTTCTTGAGTGCCGGTTTGAGGCGTGGTTCTGTTGTTTGCCACCACTGTGAGTGCACCTCGTCGAAGGAGGTCGGGGTCATAAATTTTGCAAATTTCGGGTCCTTCGCAAAATTTATCATCATCTTTGTTGCATCGTCAATCAATCGTCGACGCTCCATCTCTTCAATCTCCGCCTGAGTAGGCCGAGACGGGCCATACTCCTCGTGAGAATCTTC
Organism: Adiantum capillus-veneris; assembly: GCF_014529385.1. Classification (NCBI taxonomy): domain Eukaryota; kingdom Viridiplantae; phylum Streptophyta; class Polypodiopsida; order Polypodiales; family Pteridaceae; genus Adiantum; species Adiantum capillus-veneris. Next base: position 121,924,218 of record NC_140948.1, read on the forward strand.
TTCGTGATCTCTTCCCGCATCTCCAGATGCAGAGAAAGTCGACTGATCTCTGTCTGAATCCATAAGTGCCGCGTAAAAAAGGTCACATTTCCCGGTAGAAGAGAAATCGACCGAGCTCTGATACCACTATAACAAACTTGGACACTCCCAAGTCAAGATTCTACCTCGACATGACAGGAATTCACTTCAAAAGAGTTCACAGTTCACAATTGATTCAACATGACCCGGGGAGTTCCGTGCCTAGAGATATTGGCCCCAAAGACTGGCGCCCCTTTCGGTATTTCTTTTTGAATTGATCTGCAACTCAAAGTACAAGGGAATGGGAGGGTCTCACTCTCAGACTCTGCGTCCAGATGCTCTGAGAAGTGGGAGCCCTGCCCGCACTTATAAAGGTTACAAGGGATGCCAAAAGAAGAGCCCCAAAAGCTGTCCCAAAAGCTTTCTCAAAATAAAGCAATTTCCTCTCACATGGCTTGCTTAGTAAAGTAAAGCAAAACTGAGGCAACAGCTTAGCAATCAAGGAGGAAAATCGTATCCAGCCTTTCACACCTTGTCACCCAGCCACGACCAAAAGAGAAACTCTCAGTGATAGGAGGGTACTAAACAGTCGATTTTGAGCTGAACATGTAACCATGCAATTTGACTCAAGCAGTCCTCTTGGAATGAGTTAATAGCCATTTATTTTCAAATCCGGTACCATAGTCCCCCCGAGCCTAAAAATACAGCGCATTGCTACAAGATTTTTCACCTTGATGTGATCCCACATCTGAATCGTCTCAAACAACTAAAAGTGAGGGTGAGTCCTGACAAGAAGATGAAGTCCGCTCAATGGAAAATGAGCAGCAGCCCAACAGTGTTATTCATTTGGACGTAATGATGCAATTCCACATTTGAATGCCAGAGCATTCGACCGACTGAGATGGTACCTACGAGGAGCTTATCTATAGTTTCTAAGGCCAGTACAATCTTCGTCAAAGGAGCTCAGACAGGGCACAACAACAATAGAAGGCTTTTCTTTAGATTCAGATAAAGGGCCCTTCACATTGGCAACTGGCAAATTCATTCTTGGCCAATATGGCAAAATGTAGGGCACAGGCAGACACCTACCTACTGCAATGACCTTCAATTGATAAAGTAAATGCTTGCTTCCTGTTTTCTGTGAGTAAATACTGTACCTTCGCAAAATACTGTATAGCTCTGGCCTAGCTTTCATCCAAGCTTGAAAACTGCATTGAGTTGCAGCTTTGGGAGCCAGAAAATCAGATTGATCCGTGTGTATGTAAACAGCGAAACAAATAAGAAAATAGTAACGCTCCAAGTACTCCACAAAAAAGGACAAGGCCGCCTCCCGTTTTTTTTCATCTGCTTGGCGCTGAATGCTGTTTCGATATCCTGCTATGGCCTCCCGCAGATTCTGCACCAAAAAAAACCCAGCTTTGCTTAAGAACCTTATAGTTCGTGCCATTATCAGCAGTAAACATCCAGCCAGACAAACCACTGTCCTCTAAGTCACCCTCTTCCCGCCACTGAGCTCTCTTTTTATAGGATCTGTCAGCAACATTCAAGGGAAGAGGGAGTTGTTGCCCTGTTTGAAGCCACCCTTAGTTTCATAGGCTAAGCAGTTCAAACAAGTTTCATACTCTATCTCGGAGGTAGTTATATAATTAAGTTTGGAAAACGAACTAGTGAGGAACCTGCATGGCTGAACACTTGTCAATGGCGCGATCCACTTGTCGTTTACCTTCAACACCTCCCTTCAAACATAGCAAAGGCAAATTCAAAATTGCATATGCAAAAAAATTTACATTCTAAATAAAAACAGAAAAAGAATTACCTCGAGAACACGAATAAGGCTGCGAATGACAGTATATTCACCTCTCCTTATTGCCTCTTCTGAATCTGGCACATCATTATTACAAATCTCTCCAGCTTGAAGCACGTGTCCTAAAGAGCTGGATCTTGTCATCCCTGAGATAGACAAGATGATTAACTTATGCTACGGAAAGGTCCTGCAATACAAACACTTCCAAGCATCGTTCAAAACTTAATAGAACCTGATAAACCCACTCGTTTCAAATGAACCAGTGTGGCAACCACCATTCCTGTCGTCGTACGCCCTCTACCCATTTGACAATTGAATATTAATGCAGTTCCTATTTCTGCTCTTGACAAGTGTTGTACCTGAAAGACACATACACATGCATGTGCCTTTAGAATGTCAAAAAAGAATTGAACCCACAAAATGTTAAGCAGAACTGAAGCACTTGCACAGACACCTGGAGACGCATAAATACCTAGAAATGAACAAACTAAAGCACTTGCACAAAGATAAAGTAAGAAGACAAAGTAACACTTGAAAATAAAGAAAGACTTATAAATATCTTCTTAAAACGACACCAAAACCTTTCAAATATTCAACAGATTTAGAGATTTTATTTATTTTCAAAAACGGAATAAAAATTAGGCAAGGGCAATCTCTATCACTATATAATGACACAAAATGAGCGAGGAACAGGGAAAAAGCTGCCATTCTTTTCATGGGCATGCCTGAAAATGGTCATTCTCCTCTAGTAACATCTATATGGCAGCTTTTGATATGGGCATGAGCTTCATTGTGATGTCGTCCATGCCAAAAAAAAAAACAGATCTGGAGTGTGCAAAGTGGCTGCCATATAACTCCAACACTCACTTAAAATTCTCCCACCACAAGTCCTCCACAGATCTTCTCATACGCAGTACAATGCATCACACACTTCCAGAGATTTGACATTGGTAATCACCCCATCAACACTCTGTTGCTCTTATAGTAGTACTACACTCGGTATGTAGGAAAGTGTGGTGGCTAGGGTGCAACAGCTCTTCACACGCCTTTATACTGTCTTCTTTCAAGAGCTTAGAAAAAGGGTGAGTGCTGTGAGTCAGCCTCAGGAAACGACTGCATATCTAAGGGCAAACGCCGTGCCAATTGAATCTGCATTGGCACAACCGCCACTAGAAAGCGGCTCTTACCTTGTTTCTTAGGCAGCCGATACATTGGACCAGGAGTTCCAGCAGTAGTGGCTCCCTTTGTGATATTGACATAGGATCAGGTCCTGACGACATAGTGAAGCAAAAAAAAATATGACTGCCAAACTGGCTTGCTTACAGGTAGGGGGACTTCATCACAATCACCTCAATATCAACACATTGGATTGCATCCACATCGACATTTGGCACACATTACTACAACTGGCATACATCAACATATTCTGCACAAAGTGCAAACAACCAGTCTGCCCAAGCACCTCACATAACAGCAACTGCGAATAAACCTGTATCTGTCCCAAGCTGTCAAACAACCTTAAAAGCCTGGATCACTGTGCCATCCAAGCACTGCCCCATACAGCTGCAAAAAATCATATAAACGTTGCTCATACTGATAAGTACAGCTCCTTGGCGATGGGGGAATGTGGCTGGGACCAGATCGCACTGTGGCTATGGCTACATGTAGTCGAGATTTGACACGCCTAGGGCACAGCAAATCCCCTGTGAGGTACAGCCTATGGAAGTGCAGGCTGAAAGCGATGAAGGTCTGTTTTCAAACATTATTCATTTAACTGACTTAGTCCAGGCGAGTAAAATTTTAAAACCAACGCTCGGGCAAGAGCAACAAAGCGGGGACTTCTGTGTGTTTGGCCGCTTGGGCTAGAAACTTGAAAGTACTAGGAAAATTTGGGAAATTTGGGTGAGATGCCGTGGGGGAGAGTCCCATTGAGCGTGCCAAAAAATGAGAGCACTTGTAAGAGTGAAATTGTTGCGTGTTGTGTGCGCTCTATCAGTGAGTGGGTGCATCTTAGTGCAGTGTGCACAAATTCTCACTCTTAGTGTATCATACAAGCAACTACCGCCTGATAGATATTTGGAAACAGAGCATAACTGATAAAATACAGCACAATGATAACACAACACAAAAGGACTCAAACTCCACAACTCACAATGTAGTAGCTACAAGGACCCGGCTGAGAACACTCTCAGCTCCACACCAAGGGCTATAAGTGTACAACCGGGGTGTAGAGGCTCCACAGTACATGGAGTGAGTTGTGAGACTATGTACTCTCTAGGATTTGGACCAAGGGACTTAATGCAGGTTATATTGAGGACACATCAAGAGATAGAGACATTGCTTTTTGCACGAAGACACGCCAATGTGCCGAAACCCATTCCCTGTGAGTGCATGGATATATATGGGAGTTAGTTTACCATCCCAAACCACGTCGATCAAGCAGCACTAAAGGATCAGGATGGGTGGTTGTGTCCTTGAGTTGTCACACAAGGTGGCACAAAATAGTTGCTACCTTGATGAGTGTCGAGAGACTTGTGCTAGGCTACAACTAGAAATCACTCTTGGAATAGACACATAACAAGCCAGGTTGCTTTTCCAACCCCTTGCGCAAAAGAAGAAGCGCAATTACCTAGTCAAGCTTGAGGCAGAGATCGTTTTCTTGAATGGAGGCTGTCACAAACTGGTGGCACGGCTGCCCTGTACACACACACCCTCCCCACGTGGACAGCCCCTGGAAATGACCCGCTGAAATGCTGACGTGGCATGGCTGTACGGCAGCCCCAGAAAACGCGGAATTCCAGCCAGCCCCTGGAAATGACCCGCTGAAATGCTGATGTGGCATGGCTGTACGGCAGCCCCGGAAAACGCGGAATTCCAGCCAGTTGTACGGACGCGCAGAGAGAGAGAGAGAGAGAGAGAGAGAGAGAGAGAGAGAGAGAGAGAGAGAGATGAATGAAATGTTATATTAACGTCTTCAAAAGGCCAAAGTGACCTATGAGACCATCAGATACAAAGTGGTGAATCTAATACAATGTTTGAAGTACAAGTAGTACAAGTGCAAAAAGTGCTGAATGTAAAGATGAAAACTGAAAATGAAGTGTGAAATGTGAAATGTGAAATGTGAAAATGTAGAATAGGCCCTCAATGACAATCTGGGTGTTGTGCTGGAATGCCTCTGATCCTCTGCTGGAGTCTCTGTCGATGGAGTGTGCTCTTGTGTCTCGGTCGTGGTCGTCTCGATCTCCCGAGCTCAGTCGCCCTGTCAATGAGGGTGCCTCTGGTATGAATGCGGGTACAACCCTGTGCTGGTGGTTGGTCTCTTGGCTCCCTCGATCCAAAGAAGTCTGTGATCTGTCTCTGTGACTGTCGTACTCCATGTCTCCTCAGCAGACTATCTCTATGTCGGTGTAGCTCAAGTAGATATAAGCCAAGGCATCTCTGATCCTGATACCTCATGACTCTATCTAGGGGTCCAAAACCCTCTCTTAATAAGCAATGGAAGCACCCTCGTATCTCATAATACACAGTGCAGTAGCATATGTAGTGTAGCTCTGTCTCTGGCTCTCTATCGCATAGTTGGCATATCCTAGACTCTTGGTGGTATCCCTCTGAATCTACCCGTCTCAATCTCCAGCTAGTGTGAGGATGTGCGAATCTTACCAATAGCACATCGCATACCATGAGACAAATGAGTGTCCATGTAGCTCGGACGAGTCACAAACCCATCTCCCGAAAGTTGGAGAAGATGCTCTTTGTAGAAAGCCATCTTCGTGCCCAACTCCTGCATCGGCTCTACCCATGTCCTCCTGGTGTCCAACTGTATAAGATCCTGACGAATGAGTCTAGTGATCTCCATCCGAGTGATTGGCAGGGAGGGTGCATCCAAGGAATACTGAAAAGGAGGCAATCTATCCATGCTGAGACCATGCCTCTCAAACCATGAGGTCATCTGCGCATACCAACATGATGCGTCTCCCTACATCGCTAACTGTCTAGAGGACTCAAGAGCCAGTCTAGTATATCTGCCTCTATGTGTATCCCATAGATTGTGCATAAAGGACATTGATCTGGTAAGAGCCTCAATCTCTATAGGAGGGGCGGCTACCTCCGCTCGAATAATCGCATGTGGTACGGAGGCCTTGGCTCTAATCATCCGGGATATCATAAATACCAAGGGTCTCTCCATGTTCCTCCAACTGTCATGATTCACAAATGGTCCCCAAACCTGGAACCCATAAAGCATAGTTGAAGCAACGAAAGTATCAAAGAGCCATAGCTTTGTTCGTGGTTCTTGAAACTGAACCTGCGAACACATCCTCTCTAGCCCTCCCAATGCCGCATAGGCTCTGGACAGTCTAGTCTCTGCTGCTCTCCTCAGAGTAAACCTCGGTCCCGTGAATACCACCCCCAGATATGTATATTCATCTGTGTACTCCACAGTGTCCTGACCATATACGAGTGTAGGTGCTGATCTCTTGACCCACTGTGGTGTGGTGTCAAACACCATAACCTTGGTTTTACCAAGGTTCACAGACAGTCCACTATCCTCTGCAAAGCTGTGCAATGCATCCAACTGTCTTTGCATGCCCTCTGGCGACTCTGATATCAACACAATATCATCAGCATATAATAATAAACGGATCCATGTCCCTGCTAGCTGAGCGCCTCTGTCACCCTCTCTGTCAATGCAGTCAGAGACCTCATCTACATACATACCAAAAAGTGTAGGGGACAAAGGACACCCCTGTTTCACTCCAATAGTGGAATGAACAATGTCAGAAATTTCCTCAAGAGTGCGGACCCGGCCAGTCACTGAGCTGTATAAAGCCATGATCCCCCATATGATCTCTGTGGGTACTCCCAACTTGAGTAGCCTATGCATCAATCTGGCCCTCGGCACTGTGTCAAATGCTTTGCGGAAGTCCACAAAGCAACAATACATCCGTCTCCCATGTGCCCAACCCTCTACAATAATGGCTCTAATTGTAAGAATATGGTCCAAAGTGGAGAAACCCCTCCTGAATCCAGCCTGTCCTGCTGCTCGTATGCCCTCATTTTCTGCCCATTTACTCAGTTGCTGTTCAAGAATGGATGCATACAACCGTGCCAATGTGTGCCCTATCATAATAGTATGGTAGTTCCCAGGCACCGTGCGGTTCCCTGCCTTGAAGAGAGGTACAATAGTAGATAATCTCCAGGACTCGGGTAGTCCCTCACACATGACACGGTTAAACAACCGCGCAAGAACCTCTGACAATAAATCTCTAGCATGTATCAAGTGCTCTTCCACCAAACCATCATGATCATATGCTCTCCTAGTCCTCATCCTGTCAATGGCGTTCTTCACCATCTCAGTGGTAAAGAAGGTACTAGTGGCTGGACATGGCTCTAGAGGGTCTGGTAATGGTGGTTGCCCAAGTACTGTATATAATGATGCTCCATACTAACCCCAAATCTCGAGAGAAGTAATCACTGGAGGAGGTGAGTGCTCATGGAAGAGACGACAGGCGTCACCTGAATCTCGACTCAAAAAGAGCTGATACAAATCACGTTCCATCTGGGCTAAAAAGGCCCGCTTCTTCCATCGCACGAAACGCCGAAGGGCAATCCGAGGCTGTCTATATGTAATGACTCCAAGTATAAGCTCGCTCTGAATCTGAACTCTCATCTCTCTGCACTCCTCATCATACCAACTATTCTGAGGCATGTTCCCAGAATAGTTGGTTGAGTGTGTGGGTATGCCTCTGCATGCAAGATCTCCGTCAATAGAGTGGTGATCTCCTCCACGGTATACACAGGCTCGGCTGCCCACATCCGTCTGTAAATCTCCTCCACATAAACTGAGTCCGTCTCTGGTATAAAAGTATAACGTGTGTGTGCAACCCTTTGTGGTGTTTGAGAGGCACTATACTAGAAAGAGACTGAAAAAGTCAGGAGAGCATGGTCCACTGCTACTCCAACAGGTCTAGGTCCCACACTGAGATCCTGAATATTAGAGATGAAGCTCGGTGAAGTCATGACATAGTCCACTGGGCCCCATGTCTGTGTGGAAAGCATGTGAATCCCCCAGATGAAGGAAAAATCTCTAGACCATTAAGTATGGCCAAACCATGCGTAGTCGTTATCTCCATGAGATATCTCCGATACTCTGTGTGCTCTCTATCTTGTGAGTATCTGTCAAGCCCCATCTCCAATATATCCATCTCTCTAAGCATCTCCTCCGAGGTAATTTCTTTTGCTTTATTTTAAAAGCTTTTGATTTACCAACCTTTTGGGGCTCTGCTTTTAGCATCCCTTGTAAAACCTTTATAAGAGTCTTTGGGCTCTCACTATTCAGAGCATCTGGACGTAGAGTCTGAGGGTGGGTCCTGGCTACTCAATTGTACTTTGAAGTTGCAGATTAATACAAAAAGAAATACCGAAAGGGGCGCCAGTCTTTGGGGCCAATATCTCTAGGTACGGACCTCCGCCGGGGCAATGTCGAATCGATTGTGAACTATGACCTGCTTTGAATTTTTCTTGTGGTGTCGCGGTAGAATCTCAACTTGGAGTATCCAAGTCTGTTACAGTGGTATCAGAGCACGGCCGATTTCTCTTCTATGGGAAATCTGATCCTTTGTACACGGCACTTATGGCTTCAGACAGAGATCAGTCGACTTCCTCCGCATCAAGAGATGCGGAAAGAGATCACAATGAAGATTCACTTGAGGAGTACGGCCCGCCTCGGCCTACTCAAGCGGAGATTGAAGAGATGGAGTGTCAACGTTTGATTGGCGATGCAACAAAGATGATGCTTAATTTTGCGAAGGACCCGAAATTTGAAAAATATATGAGCCAGACCTCTTTCGATGAGGTGCACTCACAGTGGCGGCAGACCACAAAACCACCCCTCAAACCGGCCATGAAGAAACCTCCTACTCCGAGGATGTACACAAAGCAAGAATTAGAAGAGGTGGTTGATACACGAATTGCTCAGCTTTTTGACGCGCACAACAAAGCTAAAAAGCACGACAAAAAGCAGAAGAAAGGCGCTGACTTCCCGAGTTATTTGGGTCGTCAGTCTACATTTGAATTGGCAAGAAAGCAGAAGCGATTTGTAGGAGAAGAAGCGTGTGAAGCAAAAAGCAAAGCTTCAGAAAGGGCAAGAAAAAGGCAAAGAAGCCTAAATCTCGCCCCGTGGTTGACAATTCTACAGAGGACTGATCATCAGATAGTTCGGACTCTAACGACAGCAGCTTTTACGCAAAGAAGAAGAATTTTTATAGAGCCAACCAGTATGACTTTCTGGAAGATAAAAGCAAGAAAGTTTGAGAGTTTAGGGAAGGTGGACAATCAATAAAATTTGACACGTTTTCTGGTTATAGAGATGCTTCAAAGGCTTTGTCTTTTATACAGCAATTTGACATAGCTTTCTCTGGAGGGCGTTACTCAGAGTACTCCAAGATTCGGAGGACTGCCTCTTACTTTAAGGGGAATGCTCGAACTTGGTGGTCCACGCTTCTATTAAACAAGACAGCGCCAATTAAATGGCTGAAATTCAAAAGGCTTTTTATTTCTTCTTGGCTGATTCGAGAGTATGAACGCGACATACGAACTGCTTGGAACCATCTCTGGATGACCAAGAAGGATATAGCGACGCTTATTGCGAGAGATTCTGGAGCTCTTTTCTACCCGCCTCTTCATTTAAGAAGATCTCGTTCAAAGAGCAGATTGATCAGTTTACCTTGGGTCTTCCTACAGAGATCCGAGATCACTGCTTAGAACAAAAGTCAGCTTCCATTCAGGAGTTGATGAGTCATGCGAAACGGGGTTTTGCCGTTCACTCATGCAGTTTGACCTACCCCACAGATGAACTCATGACGCAAAGGGCCGAACAAACTTCGCAAAATGGAAGTAGAAACAAGAAGAGCAACCTAGAAAAGAAAGAAAAGGATGCACGACCTAAACTAACTCCTCAAGAGAGGGCTCTCTACATCAGGGAGGGGAAGTGCTTTGGATGCGGGGAAACTGGGCATATCTCCGTGAAGTGCCCTAAAAAGGCACAGAAAGAACAGAATGACGAGGACGATGAGAGGCTTGAGAGTTCAAGAGCAGCTGAGGAACGTGGAAGAAAAGGCAAAATGGAAACAGGACTGGTTCCAGATTTCGTAGGTACTGACCCAGCACGATGGACGAGAGCACAGAACTTTGTCGAGCTTGGGGCAAAGTAAAAGACCAAGAAGCCCTGATCTTCTTTGATGGAGGAGCAAAGGCCAACTTCATTTCACTGGAATTGGCGGCGTGGCTCGAAATCGCTCCCGATTGGATGGGACCACTTACAGAGGCAGTTCTAGCGGCACCTGACAGGGATGTAGCCATTACACCTATCATTGGCAAACTTCGGTTGCATTGTCAGGGGTATTTGGGGCATGAGGACTTCTACATAATGCCTTTGGAAGGTTGTGATGTTCTCTTGGGAATTCCCTGGTACCACAAGAACAACGCCGTGGTCGACTATCGGGCGAGGAAAGTGACTTTGACCACAGAAAAGGATAGAACCATTGTACTCGATGTAAAACTTAAGGGCGAGTCTGTCCCTATTGTATCGGCTTCGGCCATTTCAAAATTAATGAAATCCCGTCTGTTTGTTTACTCGATCTTTTTAAAAGAGTTGAATGATGAGGATAGGATAAATATGTCTGAACTTGATCAAGAACGCCAAGATTTTCTCCACTCTCATGCCGATTGCTTCTCAGAGGGCCTGCCAGGCAAGTTACCACCCACTCGTCCTAAAGATCATACCATTGATCTGATACCTAGAAGCACACCACCAAACCGGCCACCTTACCGTGTGAGCCGAGCCCAAAACGAAGAAATTATGAACCAAGTGAAAGACGTCTTGGAAAAGGGTCTTGTCCAGCCTAGTACTTCACCGTACTGCTCTCCAGTGTTGTTGGTTTTGAAGAAAGACAGGTTTTGGAGAATGTGCATCGATTATAGAGCTCTCAACAAAATCACCATCAAGAACAGATTTCCGATTCCTAGAATCGATGATATACTTGACCGACTTTAGGGATCCTCGTGCTTTAGCCAGATCGACTTGGAAAGTGCATATCGTCAGATCCGAATCGCGCCGGCAGATGTCTACAAGACAGCCTTTCGGACGACTTTTGGGTTATTTGAGTTTTTTGTGATGCCTTTTGGCCTAACCAATGCTCCTGCAACATTTAACCGGATGATGGACAAGATTTTTCGACATTATAGTCTATTTGTTGGCACTTTCTTTGACGACATCATTGTTTTCTCCAAGGATGAGGCAGAACATAGAGAACATCTGCTTCAGGTCTTTCACGCATTACGAGATCACAAGTGATTAATGCCAAGAAAAGTGATTTTTTTCTACCAAAGATACACTTTTTGGGACACATTGTGTCAGTAGCAGGAGTGCAGATGGACCCGGCCAAGATAGAGACTATCAGTGATTGGCCTGATTTGAAAAATGTCCATGAAGTTAGAAGCTTCTTGGGATTGTGTTCGTACTACATACGGTTCATTAGAAAGTTTGCAGAGGTTGCTTCCCCTTTGCATATCTTGACACAGAAAGGAGTCCCTTTCTCGTGGGGACCCACAAAGGTGACTGCCTTTCAAACATTGAAAGAGGAATTGACTACGTGACCTGTTTTGACTTTGTCAAACTTGCAGAAGTCATTTGAAGTATATTGTGATGCTTGTGGTCGTAGTCTGGGTGCGGTCTTAATGCAAGAAGGCCATGTCATTGCCTACGAGAGCCGATTGTTCTCAAGGCCGAAATTGACAGCACAGATTTATGATAAAGAGCGTTTGGCGGTTATCCATGCTCTTACTCAGTGGCGACATTACGTACTCGGAGCGGATTTTACTATCTTTACAGACCATCAAAGTTTACACTACTTCTTGTCACACAGGCAGCTATCGGAAAAGCAGATGCGGTGGGCGAACATCTTGTCACAGTTTCACTTTCAGGTTGTCCATGTGCAGGGACAGAAGAATTTGGTCGCAGATGCTTTGTCTCGGAAACCATTGGTTCTGGCTATTTCCACGATATATCATAGGAGCTTCAAGGATATGGTCAAGCAGTATGCCACAGATACAGATTTTGCAAACATTTTCACACGAATACGGGATGCAGAGACAGTAGTGGGGTATTCCATTCGGGATGGCTACTTGATGAGGCAAACCATGTTGTGCACTACACAGCCGTTGAGGGAAAAGGTTATGACCGAATGCCACTGTCCACCTTTTACGGGTCACCGCGACATTGCTACCACCTTGAAAGGGGTAAAGAAATACTTCTCTTGGCCGAGACTCAAGAAGGACCTGGACGAGTTTGTGCGCAGTTGCTTGGTATGCCAGAAGGTCAAGTTTGATAGGCATACAGCACAAGGATTGTTACAGCCTTTGCCCATACCCACCCGCCCCCGGGAAAGTATTGCATGGATTTCATTTTTTATCTCCCGAGGACACACAGGGTCACGATGGTATCTTGACTGTTATTGACAGATTTAGCAAGCAGGCTCATTTCATTCCAGTGAAGAAAACAGTCAAGCCGGATCACTTAGCGAGACTGTTTGTGGCCCAAATCTTTAGATTACATGGCATGCCCGAGATGATTGTCTCCGACAGGGACCCCAGATTCACGAGTTTGTTTTGGAAGGCAATTTGGGAGAACATTGGCACACGGTTGCAGTTCTCGTCATCTTTCCACCCGCAGACAGACGAGCAATCTCAGATTGCCAATTCGGTGGTTTTAGATTTATTAAATTCTTATATCTCGAATTAGAAGACTCAATGGGAAAAGTATCTACCTTTGGTGGAATTTGCCTACAATAACACGATACACTCTTTGACGGGGAAGGGGCCATTTGAGATTATTGAAGGTGTTGCGAAGGTTCCACCATTCCTAAGCACAAAAGATAAGATTTTTGAAGCCGATGAGTACACGTGAGATTTGGACACAGCTTTTGCCAAGGTCCGCGAGGCTTTGCAGAAATCTCAGGAAAGACAGAAAAAGGCAGCGGGGCAGCGGAGCCATCGTCGCGATTTGCAATTGAAGGAGAATGATTGGGTGCTCTTACGTTTTGAGAAGGTACGCCTAAGAAAGAAAAAGGGAAAGGAGAGGCTTTTTCCAAAGCTTAGTATGTGATACTACGGACCTTTCCAGATCTCCAAAAAGATCAATGATGTCTCCTACAGAGTGAAGCTGCCTGACACTTGGAGGATTCACAATGCATTTCATGTGAGTCTCTTGAAACCTTTAAAAGGTGATGTGCCCGAAGATGGGGAGCCTGATGAGCAACCCGAAGTGGAAGAAAACGAGGAGATCCTTGTTCTTGAACAAATATTGGCACATAAGGACAGAAAGAAGAAGGGTAAAGTGAGAAGGCAGTTCTTGGTTAAATTCAAGAACTATCCTGCATTGGATGCGAAGTGGATGGAGGAGGAGGACCTAGCAGATACTCCTCAGATTGTGAAACTTTACCTTGAAGCTTTTGGTTTAGCATAGTCTACTCCAAATGGAACTCTGAATTCAGCTTGGCCAAAGATCTGGTGCAGTGGGTTTGCAAAAGAGGGGAGTTACTCGGCTCCTTTGTCAACACATGCCTCGATTTTTGAATACTAGTCACTGATGTCTCTTTGAGCTTCAGGGATAGTGAGAGCTGACAGTATTCTGCTGTATGACTTTATGAAATGGATTCCGGAAAATATGAAACTGACTTGTTTAAGTGCAGAAACTGATAGACAAAATGACTGCAGCATTTTGGTCTGAATGATCTCGATAATAGGGATTAGTCAATCGGGCATCTACGAGGTCCTGAGTGAATCTAGATGCGATTGCTAATTGCATTGCCGATAAATCATGGCCTGAGATCCGAACGAATGTTGAATGTGATTTGTCATGTGATGTCATGTGATGTCAAGTGATGTCGTGTGATGTGACTGTCAATTGGTACATGTGCTAGATGTGTGTTCCTCGGTACTAAAAATCAGTGTCTGCTAAGACAGTTTATATGGCTTCTGTCTGTTTTGCAGGCATAATCGAGGGCGATTACAATGCTTTTAAGAGGGGAGTATGTCACAAACCAGTGATGCGGCTGCCCTGTACACACACCCTCCTCACGTGGACAGCCCCTGGAAATGACCCGCTGAAATGCTGATGTGGGATGGCTGTACGGTAGCCCCGAAAAACGCGGAATTTCAGCCAACGCCCGCTTTTTGCGGCGGATTTTACGGCAATGCGTTGGCAGATTTGGGGATTGCTTTTTTTGGCTACGCAAGTTAGAGAGAGAGAGAGAGAGAGAGAGAGAGAGAGAGAGAGAGAGAGAAATGAAATGATATATTAACGTCTACAAAAGGCCAAAATGACCTATGGACCAACTGATTACAATGATGAGTCTAGTACCAAGTCTGGGTACAAACAAAGAAAACTACAAACAAAGAACTGAGATAGGAGTGCTACCGACTCCTATGGGTGGCTGGTAGGCTGAGCAATGGTATCATGCCACAAAGGTACAAAGTGGGGATAAGTGTCACCATGATCTAATAAAGCAATGGCATGGAGCCTATCCTGGTCGACACTCAGGGTGTCGTGCTAGAATCCTGTGGATCCTCTTCCGCAATCTCCGCCAGTGCTGCATGGCTCCCCTCCTCAGTCGCGGTCGTCTCGATCTCCCCAACTCTATAGCTCGGTCAATGAGAGTACCGTTGGTGTGTGTATGGGTGGGAACCGAGCTTTGTGATGGGGGTGTCCCCTCTGCCTATGTGGTACTCAGACTGAAGAAATCTGAGATGCGTCTTTGGGACTGTCTCTGTCTTTGCCCTCTCAATAGAGCGTCTCTATGTCTCTGTATCTCAAGTAGAAATAATCTGAGACACCTTTGATCCTGATATCTCATGACTCTATCTAACGAGTCAAAACCATCTCTGAATAAACAATGAAAGCGTCCCCGTATCTCATAGTAGACTGTGCAGTGACATATGTAGTGAAACTCTGTCTCTGGCTCTACATGGCATAACTGACTCTTTTGCTTTATTTTAAAAGCTTTTGATTTACCAAGCTTTTGGGGCTCTGCTTTTAGCATCCCTTGTAAAACCTTTATAAGAGTCTTTGGGCTCTCACTTCTTAGAGCATCTAGACGCAGAGTTTGAAAGTTGGTCCCGGCTACTCAATTGTACTTTGAAGTTGAAGATTAATACAAAAAGAAATACCGAAAGGGGCGCCAGTCTTTGGGGCCAATATCTCTAGGCACGGAACTCCGGCGGCGGGCCAGTGTCGAATCAATTGTGAACTATGAACTGTTTTGAAGTATTTTCTTGTGGTGTCGCGGTAGAATCTCGACTTGGAGTGTCGAAGTCTATTACAGAGGCTCTGACCTCCTACACCAGACAGGCAGCAGAGTATACAACACGTGTACCACATGCTCCCAACTGCGAACTAAACCACTAACCCACATCACTCGCATTAGGTGTTCCAGTAAGGAAGAGTGACAACAATGAGTGCGCACACGCACACACACCATCGCCATCAAATTGATGGCTAGATATGTAGTTACATAGACAACTCACAACAATAAACCAAAATAAGGGTGAATTCGGGAGGGAATCAATGCTGCGACGCTGTTTAAGAAATTCTACAATTCATTATTAACACTGATGGTCTTAATTGTAGATTCAGCCAAAAGAGACAGTGTGAAATGACCAGGCAGAAAAAGTGAGAATGAGCATAATCTTTCCTATAAAAAAACATTTATTGGCTGCAAATAGTAGAAAGTCCAGAATATAGGAGAAGGTCAGGGCTTTCATTGGCAAGTAGATGACAGTACCAGAAAGTCAAAATCTCTTTCTTTGGGCGACTTCTCATCTGTAATTGGTACTCGTTCATAATCCACATGATAACCTTCAGACTGCAAAGCCTCATAAACCTGCAGTACAACGTTTTAACACAGGTCCCTGAAATACACAATATGAAAAACACATGTAGAAGCAATACCTCAAGTGGAGTTAGAACTGAATCTGGAGATACAGGTTCCCACTGGTCCACCATCTGACCATCCGGTAATTCATCATTGACTAGCACCTTATTGGTGAAACTAAAAGACAACAGGAAGAACAGTTAAATGATAAGAACTTGGACAAGCAGCTAAATGCAGATCACAGCTCAAAAGCTAGAGGTTACCGAGAGGCTTCTTGAAGAATATCTTCCTTTAGTCGAGCTTCCATTTGTTCAACTCGTGCACGATTAATGCCCTAGTGTTAAAAAAATCCACCACAGATAACCAGTAACTAAGTTTGTGGCCTAATTTCCAAAGAAGCAGCAACTGAAACCAGTTACTAAGTATGTGGCCTAATTTCCACAAAGAAGCAGCAACTGAAAAACAGTACATTTTCAGTAACACAATTGGCATGTTGAGAATATATACTAATGGTCATTTTACTAAAACAAAATCCCTTTTCTACTTGAAGAGAGTCTCCGTGTACTCTTTCCAAGAGAGAGGGACAGGGCATGGGCATTGTAGACAAAGGAGATGGAAGGTCTCATAATTGTGGTATGTATATGAGCTTAAGGGGCTAGTAAAAGGGGTTACCAGCTCCATACATGCCTGAAGAAGAGAAGGGCTGATGCTGAGAGGTTTATTTTTCCACAGATCTGGAGAACGCTAATTGAACAGCCCAAAAACCTGAAAATTCGCTTCACAATGTGATGGTAAACAACAAGAGTATTCTGACATTCGTTAAGGGCCAAAAAACCTATGGGATAAACTAATGTCAACAGTCTGATACATTCCACTTTGGCCATGTCATGTGCGAAAATCACGATACAGAGAGAAATGAAATGATACATTAACCTCTTCAAAAGGACTAATGACCTATGAGACCAATCGTTACAAAGTGGTGAATCTGATATCATGTCATGGTTACAAAAAAGAGATGCTAAAATGAATCTAGAGGTGCTACTAGTTGGAATTGTGTGGGGTATGTGTGATCACTGATACAATGGGAGCCCAATACAAGAGGGTGGATTAATGGGTCATGAATCTATCCTCATTTGTACTCTGGATGTCGAGATAGTCTGGCTTGAATCCTTTGCTACAGTCTCCGTCGATGCTGTGAAGCTCCTCTCCTCAGTCGCGGCTCCCTAGCTCCAATGATCTATGGTATCCTTCAGCAAAGAACTAGCAAGTGCTACCTTTTTACTCTCTACTAAATCCGTGTTGGACAAGTAGACCTCCATTTTGAATAGCCATTGGTCCAGCACGCGCTTGTCGCGACGACCATTATAATAGTCGGGCAATTTCACATCCAGTTTCTTTTTTTGAGCAGCATATAAAATTTTTTAGAGTAAATGAAGTTCACAATTGTCTACCTCATCAATTGGTTCTCGTTCTTCGTGTTCGTCTACAGAAGCTTCTGAAGGTGGCGGAGAAACAGCATGTCTAGTCCGAGAAGCAATAGGATAACTCCAGGAAGAGGTTTGCGTCTGCATCTGCTCCAGGCGAGTGTCGATTGAGGCGAGGCTAGTGAAAAGTGCGGCCATCTGCTCCTTGATTAGAGCAAGAGCGTCTTCTGATTAACCTTCTCCGTCCTGGGATGTCGGCATGATCACTCCTCGAGGGAAATAACGAGGGGAGGCTGGTGAGGTTTGTGATCCATAGATGTGCAAATTTGATGCCGATTAGTTGCCAAGGAAAGCTCGTCTATATACGAGATGAAGAAAAGAGGCAAGTAGAATTGATTGCCCTTCATGGCCGTGGGAAGCACCGTTCACTGGAAGTGTCCAGAGAGCCAACGTTGGTGAAGAAGAGGCTGAGAGCAGCAGGCTCCTTTTTATTTTTTTGTAATGCAACTTTCTTTTGATGTATTTTCACTTGAGAGTGTGGTTTCATGTGGGGTCAATTTTCGGTTTTTTTTTTTTTTTTTTTTTTTTGGGGGGGGGGGGGGGGGGGGGGGGGTGTCAACTTTCTTTTGATGTATTTTCACTTGAGAGTGTGGTTTCACGTGGGGTCAATTTTCGGTTTTTTTTTTTTTTTTTTTTTTGGGGGGGGGGGGGGGGGGGGGGGGGGGGGGGGGGGGGGGGGGGTGGTGTTCCCCTTGAGTTTGAAATGGGGTGAGTCACTTGGTGTATTAAAACCAGTGCTGATCGACTTAAAAGGCCAGCTAGAGAATTAAGAAGCAACGCAAAAGTTTCAGCATGTGTGAAACTTTCAGCCCTCGTCAAAAAAACTCCTCACGCTACGGAATAGACACCAAGGCTGCCGATTGGACCAAGCGCTTGGGAGAGGTGACGTTTCACAAGAGGGATGACTCCTCATGGGAAGGGGCACAACCCATCACTTGCGAAGGGTTATGTAAAGAAGTATGGGAAGGTGTGCGATCCCTCTTACGAATACTACAGCAACGATGAGCATAGGTACTCGTTCATCTGCTATCTGCAGGTATCCGTCTCTGTTAAATATTAATAGAGAAATAGAGAGTACCTTGTAACAGTAGTTTGTGAATACACCATCTTTCTTCTGCTTCCATACAAGCGGGAGAGGGTTAGAGTGTAGCAGCAAGGGTGAGAGGCTCACAACCTTTGGGTCCCGAGAAAAAAGTTTGCTCCGATACCATGTGAGGATTACTGGTGCTAATCCTATAATTGAGACTAAAACTTCATTCTTAAGATCAAACTAAGACTCAAGAGACAAGAACACTGATGTTTGATTGATTGAACGAATGAAAACTGAGTACAATAGGCTCCTTATATAGGAAACGAATAGTCGCAAATGGAAAGACACCTCTCATGGTGAAGAGGCAGCTGTAACTCCTTTCTGAATAGGACTCCTACTCCTCCTCACCCTCTGCCCCTCTGCTCTGATCTCGTCTCTCCTCGACAAAGCAGTCTCCCACATATCTCCATTCACATGTGGCACAAGCTGTCCCGGTGCTTGGTATGTCTCTGAGTAAGAGGATGTCTCTCCCCATCAAGACGAAGGGACCCACTACAATTCCATGCTGCCATCTTTAGTGTGGTCCCATAGATCTAACACCGTCATGTGGAGCGTCGCTCCAATATCACCACCCTTCCACCTTAGTAAAAAGCAATCCTACCTTCTTCCTTGCCGCTTTAATATCCGGCATTACCTCCTGCATATGAGAAATCAACAATAGCATGAGATCATCTCCAAGAAAGATGCCTGTCTTCTTAAGATTTGGTCTCTTCTTCAAACAATCCTTCGCTTCGATAAGGGGAAACGAAGGACAAGTGCCCTTTCCTTTGAGATTTCCCCATTGCTTCCACTTTTCTTATTGCCCACTCTCCAAGCCCTCGTATGCGTCGCTCATTAACGCCCATCATAGTCATGAGTTCTTTTACCTCTTCATCAACATTATCTTTGTCTTTGAGGCCACAAATCCTCACGTGTAAGGCACGCACACCCCTCCTTTGCCTTGTTGAATAAAGCAATCTCCCAACCTTGGGGCGTCACACAATCCTCAAGTGTGTTTATCGTGCCTTCCAAGACCGACACGCATTCTTCAAGTATCTTTATTGTGCATAGGAGGTTGTGATTAATCTTGTTAATGGTCTTGCACATTTCTTCTTTGCATTTTTGAATGGCATCTTCCAAAGGGTCATCCTTGCCATTTTGCTTCCTCATGTTTGAGAACCGCAATAGGAAGGGAGAGGGAGACAATAGGTAGCAGCACTCCTAATAAAGAGTATATTGTTGGTGGTGTGTAGCGATACCGAAGACAAGACTCAAGCAGGGAATGCTCTGAGGAACAGCTCTTGCACAATTTAGTGACCACCAGAAGTCCCAATGACCGCAGCTCCTGCAAGCGTGAACCTCTGTGGCATGGCGAAAACCCTAACAGCGTTCAAGCGTTACTCTCTAAGAAGGTGGAGTATCTCTCTGATGGCAGTGTAGACCCTACAGCTGCATACGTAGTGTTCCTCATCCTTCACCTCCCCCCGCTACTCATCATCCACTTCCTCTTTGCATATCCTCTACCAGCCTCTATCTCAAGGTGATGTTACAAAACCCTGAGCTGGTCAATCACCACCCTGGAACCATGTGGTAAGAAACCCTCCATGTATATGGGTCTCTCCATGAATCCATTCGTTAACATGCTCATGAAGTGTATTGCTTGCCCATCTGACAAGCACTGCGAACGCCCGACTAAGAGCGAATACAGAGGGACCCTTTAGCTTCATTCTATAGTTGTCCAAAAATGAAGTGGCGACTATCCATGAGACTTGAAGAAGCTGAAACACCCCCTCGTGAAAGTCATACGTGCCATAGCACCGCTCTCCACAATCCAAGCTCCTAAGTGAGACACACCGTACAGAAACTTCCAATGCCCATAAATATGGGTAAAATTGGGAAACCCCACCTTCTGGCCCGAAATATGTCACAAACTGTTGACATGTCAAAGCCCTGAAGAATGGAGCCAACTTACAAATGCCGGCCGAGGGGCCTAAAACCCTAAGAAGAACAAGTAACAGAAGAAGTCCTCCCAACTTATGGGGACCCCGTTCGATGGGGCCCCAAGTGACATGAAGGAAATAAAGCAGGACTCACACACACACACAAGAACTTGCAAAGCAGGCTGATGACGTGGCAGATTTTCAAAAATCACACTGGCTAATGATGTGGCAGAACTCTACGGATTTCCGCTTTCCACGCTGGCAGTGCTGATGTGGCAGGACTGTACGGATTTCCGTAAATTGCGCTGACAGCTTTTTGGCTTTGCTTTTGGACCAGATGCTTTTAAGTTTGAAGGCTTTTCACTGTAATTGCTTTTTAGGCCAAGGGCCTTTAAATATGAGGTAAGGGCTCATTCTTTGGCATGCTTCCTGGAGAAGGTGCAGAGTCTGGAGTACCGGCTTGTACTGTGTTGATGCAATATAAAGAAATACTGAAAGGGGCGCCAAGGTTTGGGGCCAATACTCTTTGGGGTGGAATTCCGCCACTCCGTGTCGCGTGTCGTCTCTCTCTCTCTCTCTCTCTCAGTTCAATTGTTAATGAAGTGCTAAAAGTGTGTTCAGTCTGTTCTTTTCTATTGGCACGTGGAGCCCGTCTTGTGACAAAATGACCGGACAAAACTTCCTAAAAGATTCCATCCATGCAATTTACGAGCAATGGAGTGGGTGGGCAGCCCAAGAAAACCACGAGCTATACAAGAATGCCAAACACCATGAAACAACAAGGGATAAAACTCAAACAATTTGAAGTTTTGATATTCACAAAACTTATCAAAACTTTGGCTCTCTTAAAACCGATTGATGGCAGATGCCATGGTTTTCTTGATTAGTGTGGTTATCTATATGGATGTAGCCAACATGCAATAGGTAGAGTCATTTGGTGCATTTAGTGCATAAGATACATGTACCAAACCTAACAATCTGGTTAGGTACGGGTGTGTCAGCACCTGATCATTCCTGATGGCTAATCCCTACTAGAACATTTCTATGTGCACCTAGCTCTTGCACAGCCCTTGCTGCTAAGCAGTGCCCCTGCTTGCAATAAGCAAGCAGCCTTTCTGCTCATAACTAAGCAAGACCGCTGTTTGCAGATAATCAGGCAAAGGGTGTGCGCAAGGGTAACATCCCTGGTCCTACCTGAAGAGCCAGCCAATCCATGAGTCCACTCAAGTGGAGCACAAAATGGAATTATTTCAAGTGCTGCAACGGCCTACTTGCCAATACTAAAGTAGTTTTTGCCACTCCATTGTAGGTGGGCTGCGACGAGTGACCCTAGCATGCGCAAGAAAACTCACCTGAGAAAACAGATCTAGCAGGCACTTAACCTTTGTCGAAAAATCAGTAACCCTCCACAAAAACCCACAACCTAGAAGATGGGGCTTAAATGTACCTGAAGCGCTCAAACACATGAAAGGTTTGGAAGATGGGTGATGAACACAAGACCAAAACTAGCCATCGATGATAGGCAAATGTCCAAGATCAAAAGGCAAAAGGGTCACTCCAAGAATAGCATCCAACAGACTATAAATACTTTCATAGGAAGCTACACAATGACTGAAGATTTAAAAACAAATTGAGCGTTTAGAGTAGGAAAAGTAGAATAAATGATTATACTAAAGGGACTTCTAGATGAGTTAAATGGTGAAAAGGAGAACACAAAATGAAATGAATATTACTGATTCAAGGGGAACAATTTGCTAAACACCAATGATAGGGTGACATAATTGAGGCAGATTGTTAACCAAACATAGACCTAAATACCTCAATACAAGACAAAAGAAATAGCAGGCAGAGAAATCAGAAAACTTTAATAGGTCTTTACTATGAAAACTTGAACTTCTGTTATATGCCCGAAGAAAAATTTTGCCTCCACACTGTTTTAAAAAAAGGTAGAGTACCTTGAAATTTTTTGAAACTTACGATTGGCATGAAAGAGCATGTTTATTGCAAGGAATAGGTGACCCTGTGTGTTTGCAAGAAGTCATTTGCTCACATAGCAAGTACGAAGCAAGGTTTCCATGTGTGTCTCGAGTGTAAGAGAGTGTCTGTATTATGGGGAATGTATGAGAGAAATATGTAGAACTTTACACCCCTAAAACATTAACGGGACCTAACCATTAAACAATAGGCTGTTCTAACCTCAATAACCAACCTAGAAGGTTAAAGCTGCTACAAATCAGTTTGTCCTGAACCAATTAAACAGTGGATAAAAAAGTCGGACTGCTTCAGCCCAGCATTTTAATGTCATATATACATGCAACCATAACCCTTTCCATACAAGATGCCAGATCTTCATCAGATGTTGAAACGCTTTCAATCACTAGTAACCTCTCGTTCCTCGCACAAGGAAAAACCTTTCATATTTTGAAAATAACTCGTAAACCACAGAACGCTTGTTCAAAACACAAGATGTGCTGAGTAAGCAATTGCCATGCAAGCACCATGCAATTTGAAGGACATGCATTGAACATCCCAACTTTTGAAAGACGTATTTGTCATGTAATCCTTAAGAAACATGAGACATGCCAATCTCAAAAATCATAATCCTCTGAAAGGTAGATACTCACTGTATACTCAAGATTAGTAAAGGGCCGCTCAACTTCGCGAAGAACATACGGCCTTCCATTTATATACACAACCTGAAGAAAGAATATAAAACAAGAAAGTGGTCAATACCACTTCTATCCTTCTACAAAAGGAATTTCAATATCTCTAGATGAAAATCTTACAGGCTCTTCTCGAAGATTGTGCCAAAGAACCCATTGACTGGACCCATGCTTGCTTGCTCCAACCAACTCAAGAACACTTCTAATACCGTCGACCGTTGGGATGGCAACGCCATAAACAGGCAAAGAGCCAACCTGGAATAACATGGCGCTACTATGAAGGTCGACCATTTAAAGCATATATAAACAGATCCTCTATAAACAACCACTTTTTCTTTCATTACATAACAATCCTCGACAATCTGATTTTGTCTGAGTCAAAACTTGTAACACAAATCTGGAAAAACCTCAGTTAATCTTCCCTAACAATTTGAACTTTTTCCTATGTTTACCCTGCCTGCATCAAACTTGTACTACAAAATCTGAATATCTAGCACCAGAAACAAATACCCCAATAAATGGTTCTTAACTACAATCTGTAGTTACATTAAAAGAACAAAAGAAGGCTCCAAAGAAAAACAATTATATGTATACCTAGATGAAATCAGGATAAGCCCAAATCCACCTTTCAAGGAAAGTGTAAGGTATAAGGTCCTAAAGACTCCTACTACTCTACTCGATAGAGAGAAGGCCGTTGTGGAGATGGCAACCCTTAACATAAAGGGGCAATGGACGAAGTATGGCGTGACCCTCATTGCAGATGGATGGAGTGACACTATGAGGAGATCCACTCATGGCATTGTTGCCTATTC
Organism: Adiantum capillus-veneris; assembly: GCF_014529385.1. Classification (NCBI taxonomy): domain Eukaryota; kingdom Viridiplantae; phylum Streptophyta; class Polypodiopsida; order Polypodiales; family Pteridaceae; genus Adiantum; species Adiantum capillus-veneris. The sequence continues at coordinate 121,947,936 of NC_140948.1, forward strand.
GAAAGGGGACTTGAAAATAAAGATCAAGGATTTTAAAGTTGTTCCAACTTATGGGCTCCTATCCGTCGGCAGGGCCTAGAGGAACACTAGAAGATTTTTTTTTAAAAAGCAAGAACCCCCAAATAGCGTGGAGATGCTGACATGACAGTGTTGTACATACATCTTGCAAATCGCGCTGGCTGCTCACGGGGCACCTGTACGGATTTCCACAATTTGCACTGGTTGCCGTAGCGCTAGCTTTTGAAACCCAGATGCTTTCAGACTTGAAGCTTTTCATGTGAACTTCTTTTAAAAGGGTCAGGGCCTCAGTCTCAAGGAGATGCGCTTGAGAGCACTGCTGAGACGAGGACCCTCGGACATTGTACTTTGTAAAGCATTACTAAGAAATATAAGCTTTTCATGTAAACTTCTTTTAAAAGGGCCAGGGCCTCAGTCTCAAGGAGATGCGCTTGAGAGCACTGCTGAGACGAGGACCCTCGGACATTGTACTTTGTGAAACGTTACTAATAAAGAAATATTGAACGGGGCGCTAGTCTTTGGGGCAAATCTCTCTAGGCGCAGAACTGCGCCGTGTCGTGTCATCCCTCTCTCAGTTTTATTCAGTTCTTTCAGTTTGCTCTCGTGTGTTGTGGTAGATTCTCGACTTGGAGTGTCCAAGTCTGTTACAAGTACCCTAAAATCTCAACGAGACATTGGTGACTTTATTGAACCTAGGCAATCTGTGACAAAGGAGTGGAGTGGCTCCCCTCTTGTGGAATCCGCACCGCACCAAATTCAAACTGTTTATTCATCGGTAACTCTTAGCATATACAAAGGAGTGGAGTGGCTCCCTGTCACAAAGTGATGACGTGGCGGACAGCAGAAACCCTAATTTCTGCCAGAAACCCTAAAATTCCTGCAAACCCTAAAAACTGCCAGAAACCCTAATTCACAGCAAACCCTAATTTCTGGAAACCCTAACTGCTGACTGAAACCCTAATTTCTGGCGCCAGTGCCACGTGGCAGGGGTGTACGGATTTTCCGGAAATTGCGCCGCAATTTGCGCTGGCAGCTTTTGGGCGTTGCTTTTTGCATAAAAGAGAGAGAACTTGCTTTTTTTTTAATTAAAAAAAAAAGAGACTCTCTCTAAGAGAGAGAATTGATGCTTTTGATTTTTAAAGCTTTTGGGGCTCTGCTTTTGGGCATCCCTTGTAACCTTTAAATTTGTGGTGAGGGCCTCACTTCTCAGAGCATCTGGACGCAGAGTCTGAGAGTGAAACCCTAACCGCTCTCTTGTACTTTGATGATTGATTAATACAAAAAGAAATACCGAAAGGGGCGCCAGTCTTTGGGGCCAATATCTCTAGGCACGGAACTCCGCCGGGCCAGTGTAAATCTATTGTGATCTGTGAATTGTTTTGAAGTGGTTATTTGGTGCTGTCGCGGTTGATTCTTGACTTGGAGTGTCCAAGTCTGTTACAGTGGTATCATAGCACGGCCGATTTCTCTTCTACGGGAAATCCTATCCCCGAATTTTTTTTCCGCGGCACCTATGGCTTCAGGCAATGATCAGTCGACTCCCTCTGCATCTGGAGATGCGGGCTGGGATCACAACGAAGATTCAGACAGAGAGTATGGCCCGCCTCGGCCTACTCAGGCGGAGCAAAGAGAGATGGAGCGTCGTCAATTGATTGGCGATGCAACAAAGATGATGCTCAATTTTGCCAAGGACCCGAAGATGGAAAAATATATGAACCAGACCGCTTTGGAAGAGGTACAGAGGGAGTGGCAGAGAACCACAACACCACTCCCGAAACCCGCTCTCAAGAAACCTTCTGCCTCCAAGAAATATACGGAGAAGGAACTCGAGAACGTGGTTGATGCACAGATTGCTCAGCTTTTCGACGTGCAAAAGAAAGACAAAAAGCACGGCAAAAAGCAGAACAAAGGTACTGACTTCCCGGGATATTTGGGTCGTCAATCGACATTCGACAAAGCAAAGAAACTGAAGAAGCGCGTCAAGTTTGAAGGCCTACCCAGTTCTTCTTCTTCTTCTGACAGTTCTTCTAGCTCTTCAGACTCGAGTGAAGAAGACAGGAAAAGCAAAAAGCGAAGCAAGAAACAACGCTTCGAAAAGGGCAAGAAAAAGGCAAGGAAATCTAGGTCTCGCCCACTTAGTGACACTTCTACAAAGGACTCGTCTACGGACAGTTCAGACTCTGACAACGGAAACTTTTATGCAAACAAGAGGAATTTTTACAAAGCCAACCAGTATGACTTTCTCGAAGATAAAAGCAAGAAAGTCCGAGAGTTTAAGGAAGGTGGCCAAGCACTTAAGTTTGATACCTTTTCGGGATACTCCGATGCTTCAAAGGCTTTGTCTTTTATACAGCAGTTTGACATCGCTTTCGCGGGAGGACGCTATTCAGAGCACTCCAAGATTCGGAGAGCTGCCTCTTATTTTAAGGGGAATGCTCGCACTTGGTGGTCCACGCTTCTATTAAGCAAGACTGTGCCAATTACATGGCTGAAATTCAAGAGGCTTTTTATTTCTTCTTGGTTGACTCAAGAGTTTGAGCGAGATATACGAGCTGCTTGGAACCATCTCCGGATGACCAAGAGCGATACAGTGAATTCTTACTGTGAAAGATTTTGGAACTCTTTTCTTCCTGCCTCTTCATTCAAGAAGATCTCGTTCAGAGAACAGATTGAGCGGTTTACATTGGGTCTACCTACAGAGATCCGAGACCACTGCTTGGAACAGAAGTCAGCTTCTATTCAGGAGTTGATGAGTCATGTGAAGCGAGGCTTTGCAAATCACTCTGGCAGTCTGACCTACCCCACAGATGAGGTCACGACACAACGAACCGGACAGACTTCTGGGAATAAAAGTAGAAAAAGAAAGAGCAACCCAGAGAAAAAGGATGCACGACCCAGACTTACTCCTCAGGAGCGGACTCGCTACATCAGGGAGGGGAAGTGCTTTGGATGCGGGGAAACTGGACATATCTCCGCGAAGTGCCCTAAAAAGGCACAGAAAGAATAGAATGACAAGGACGACGAAAGGCCTGAGAGTTCGAGAGCAGCTGAGGACCGTGTACGAAAAGGCAAGATGAAAACAGGACTAGTTCCAGATTGTGTGGGTACTGATCCCGACACCATGGATGAGAGTACAAAACTTTGCCGAGCTTGGGGCAAAGTGAAAGATCAAGAGGCCCTGATTTTCTTTGATGGAGGAGCCAAGGCCAACTTCATTTCACCGGAATTGGCGGCGCGGCTCGAGATTACTCCCGAACGGATGGGACCACTTGCAGAGGCAGTTCTAGCGGCACCCGGCAGGGACGTAGCCATTACACCTGTCATTGGCAAACTTCGGTTGCATTGTCAGGGGTATTTGGGACATGAGGACTTCTTCATAATGCCTTTGGAGGGTTGTGATGTTCTCTTAGGGATTCCCTGGTACCACAAGAACAACGCCGTGGTCGATTATCGGGCAAGAAAAGCGACTTTGACTACAGAAAAGGGCAGAACAATTGTACTTGATATTAAACTGAAGGGCGAGTCTATCCCTATTATATCGGCTTCGGCCATTTCAAAATTAATGAAATCCAGTCTGTTTGTTTACTCGATCTTTATGAAAGAGTTGAGTGATGATGATAGGACAAATATGTCTAAACTTGATAAAGAACGCCAAGATTTTCTACACTCTCACGCCGATTGCTTCTGAGAAGGCCTGCTAGGAGAGTTACCACCTGCTCGTCCTGAAGATCATACCATTGATCTGATACCTGGTAATACATCACCGAACCGGCCACCCTACCGTGTGAGCCGAGCACAGAATGAAGAGATTATGAACCAAGTGAAAGACCTCTTGGAAAAGGGTCTTGTCCAGCCTAGTACTTTACCGTATTGCTCTCCAGTATTGTTGGTTTTGAAGAAAGACGGATCTTGGAGAATGTGCATCGATTACAGAGCTCTCAACAAAATCACCATCAAGAACAGATTTCCGATTCCTAGGATCGATGATATACTCGACAGGTTACAGGGATCCTCATGCTTTAGCAGGATTGACTTGAAGAGTGGATATCATCAGATCAGAATAGCGCCGGGAGACGTCTACAAGACAGCTTTTCGGACGACTTTTGGGTTATTTGAGTTTTTGGTGATGCCTTTTGGCTTAACCAATGCTCCTGCGACATTTAACCGGATGATGGATAGGATTTTTCGAGAGTACAGGCTATTTGTTGGCACTTTCTTTGACGACATCATTGTTTTCTCCAAGAACGAGGCAGAACACAGAGATCATCTGCTTCAGGTCTTTCAGGCATTACGAGATCACAAGTTAGTGATTAATGCAAAGAAAAGTGAATTTTTCCTACCAGAGATACACTTTTTGGGACACATTGTGTCAGCCGCAGGAGTGCAAATGGATCCGGCCAAGATAGAGACTATCCGTAATTGGCCCGACTTGAAGAATGTCCATGAAGTTAGAAGCTTCTTGGGACTGTGTTCGTACTACAGGCGGTTCATACGAAAGTTTGCAGAGGTTGCTTCCCCTTTGCATATCTTGACACAGAAAGGAGTACCTTTTTCGTGGGGACCCACAGAGGTGACTGCCTTTCAGACATTGAAAGAGAAATTGACTACGGGACCTATTTTGACTTTGCCAGACTTGCAGAAGTCATTTGAAGTATTTTGTGATGCTTGTGGTCGTAGTCTGGGTGCGGTCTTGATGCAAGAAGGCCATGTCATAGCTTATGAGAGCCGTTTGTTCTCTAGGCCGGAGATGACAGCACAGATCTATGAGAAAGAGCTTTTGGCGGTTATCCATGCTCTTACTCAGTAGCGGCATTACCTACTCGGAGCGGATTTTACTGTCTTTACAGACCATCAGAGTTTGCGCTACTTGTCACAGAAGCAGCTTTCGGAAAAACAGATGCGGTGGGCGAACATCTTGTCACAGTTCCACTTCCAGATTGTCCATGTTCAGGGACAGAAGAATGTGGTGGCAGATGCTTTGTCTCGGAAACCGTTGGTTCTGGCTATTTCCGCGATACATCATAGGAGCTTCGAGGATATGGTCGATCAGTATGCCACAGATACAGATTTTGCAGATATTTTCACACGGATACGGGATGGGGAGATAGTAGCTGGATACTCCCTTCGGGAAGGCTACTTGATGAAAAAGACTATGTTGTGCGTTACACAGCCGTTGACGGATAAGGTTATGACTAAATGCCATTGTCCACCTTTTACGGGTCACCGCGGCATTGCTACCACCATGAAAGGGGTAGAGAGATATTTCTTTTGGCCGAGACTCAAGAAAGATGTGGAAGAGTTTGTGCGCAGTTGCTTGGTATGCCAGAAGGTCAAGTTTAACAGGCATAAAGCACAGGGATTGTTACAACCTTTACCCATACCCACCCGCCCCAGGGAAAGTATAGCGATGGATTTCAGTTTTGATCTCCCAAGAACACAGAGTGGTCACGATGGTATCTGGACTGTTATTGACAGATTTAGCAAACAGGCTCATTTCATTCCAGTGAAGAAAACAGTCAAGCCGGATCACTTAGCGAGACTGTTTGTGGCCCAGATTTTCAGATTACATGGCATGCCTGAGACAATTGTCTCCGACAGAGACCCTAGATTTACGAGTTTGTTTTGGAAGGCAATTTGGGAGAACATTGGCACGCGGTTGCAGTTCTCGTCATCGTTCCACCCGCAAACTGATGGGCAATCCGAGATTGCCAATTCAGTGGTTCTAGATTTATTGAAGTCTTATATCTCAGATCAGAAGACTCAATGGGAAAGATATTTACCTTTGGTGGAATTTGCCTACAATAACACGATACACTCGTCGACGGGGAAGGCGCCATTTGAGATTGTTGAAGGTGCTGCAAAGGTTCCACCCTTCCTGAGCACGAAAGATAAGATCTTTGAAGCAGATGAATATACGCGAGATCTGGATACGGCTTTTGCCAAGGTTCACGAGACTTTGCAAAAGTCTCAAGAACGACAGAAAAAGGCAGCGGATCGCCATCGTCGCGACATGAAATTGAAGGAGGATGATTGGGTGCTCTTACGTTTTGAGAAGGCACGCCTACGAAAGAACAAGGGAAAGGAGAGGCTTTTTCCAAAGCTTAGTATGAGATACTACGACCCTTTCCAGATTACTGAAAAGATAAATGAAGTCTCCTTCCGACTGAAACTGCCAGATACTTGGAGGATTCACAATGCATTTCATGTGAATCTCTTGAAACCTTTTAAAGGTGATGTGCCTGATGATAGGGAGCTTGATGAGCAACCCGAAGTGGAAGAAAATTGTTCCTGAACAGATTTTGGCACATAAGGATACGAAGAATAAGGGTAAAGTCCGAAGGCGGTTCTTGGTTAAGTTCAAGAATTATCCTGCACTTGATACGAAGTGGATGGAGGAGGAGGACCTAGCAGATACTCCTCAGATTGTGAAACTTTACCTCGATGCTTTTGGTTTAGCATAGTCTACTCCAAATGGAACCCAGAATTCAGCTTGGCCGAAGATCTGGTGCAGTGGGATGCACAAGAGGGGAGGTTACTCCACTCCTTTGTCAACAGATGCCTCGATTTTGATACTAAAGTCACTGATGTCTCTTTGAGCTTCAGGGATACTGAGAGCTGACAGTATTCTGCTGGATGACTTTATGAAATGGAATTCTTGATAATGATACTGATTTGTTTCTTCACTTTATTTGAGTGCAGGAACTGATAGCCGAAATGATTGCAGCATTTTGGTCTGATTGATCTCGAATAGACATGGTTGCAATAGGGGTTAGTCAATCCGACATCGATGAGGTCCCGATTGGACCTAGATGTGATTGCTAGCTACATTGCAGATAAATCATGGTCTAAGATCCGAATGAATGTTGAATGTCATGTGACATCCTGTAATGTCTGGTGATGTCATGTGATGTCGTGTGATGTGACTGTCGATTTTGTACATGTGCTAGATGTGTGTTCCTAGTACGTAGGTACTAACAGTCAGTGTCTGCTAAGACGGTTTATGGCTTTTGTCGGTTTTGCAGGCGTAATCGCGGTCGATTACAATGCTTTCAAGAGGGGGGTATGTCACAAAGTGATGACGTGGCGGACAGCAGAAACCCTAAAATTCCTGCAAACCCTAAAAACTGCCAAAAACCCTAATTCGCAGCAAACCCTAATTTCTGGAAACCCTAACTGCTGGCTGAAACCCTAATTTATGGCGCCAGTGCCACGTGGAAGGGGTGTACGGATTTTCCGGAAATTGCGCCACAATTTGCGCTGGCAGCTTTTGGGCGTTGCTTTTTGCATAAAAGAGAGAGAACTTGCTTTTTTTTTAATTAAAAAAAAAAAGAGACTCTCTCTAAGAGAGAGAACTGATGCTTTTGATTTTTAAAGCTTTTGGGGCTCTGCTTTTGGGCATCCCTTGTAACCTTTAAATTAGTGGTGAGGGCCTCACTTCTCAGAGCATCTGGACGCAGAGTCTGAGAGTGAAACCCTAACCGCTCTCTTGTACTTTGATGATTGATTAATACAAAAAGAAATACCGAAAGGGGCGCCAGTCTTTGGGGCCAATATCTCTAGGCACGGAACTCCGCCGGGCCAGTGCAAATCTATTGTGATCTGTGAATTGTTTTGAAGTGGTTATTTGGTGCTGTCGCGGTTGATTCTTGACTCGGAGTGTCCAAGTCTGTTACACTCCCTCTTGTGCAATACAAAGGAGTGGAGTGGCTCCCTCTTGTGCAATCTGCACCGTATCACATTCAACCTGCTGATTCATCGATAACTTTTAACATAGACACTGCTAATATACCTTCATAAGTTCAGAATAGTCTAGACTCACGAATTATAGAAGGAAATAAAGCACTCATAAAACTATAAAAGCAAGGGACACAAGAAAAGAAAAGAAAAACAAAAACAAACAAACAAACAAACAAGCTAAATCATTTAGTTTGCTACGAAACAAAAGTAGATAAAACAAAACATTATTAACTTAAAAATGTTTAGAAAAGGCATGTGTAAAATAAGTTTACGCAACTTACTTGGCTTAAAACAAGTATTCAACTTTAAGCAAAAAAGAATAAGACATCTTAAAAACTTAATCCTAAAAATTAAACTTCACACAACAACTTCTAAAGGAACACATTCTTAAGTCCTCAGAGAAGCTAAATACAAAATCAAAAAATGAATACTACTACAAACCTACGAAGAGCAAAGAACCAAACTTGACAATATGTGATCTCAACTTCGCTGCTTGTCCAAACAGGAAGAATAAGATTATCACCTTTATCATGCATAGCTTGGACAACAGCTATGACATCCCTACTCACGTCGTCAGTGCCCAAGAGTAGGTGCAGGTTTATATAGAGGTCATTCATGCTATGAACGTACTCTACAAAACCAACGAACTGAGTTTCTATCACCCTCCGGAGGTGATGGCTATACTCAGCCATGATAAAGGCTAGCATTTGTCAAGCTATAGTAAAAATACTAGAAGCGCTAAAGATCAAAACAACGACATAAGGTGTTATTAAGTCAAACAATAAGTCGCCTTTGTAGCTCCCCACTTCTATTGAATTTACTACTGATTATCTTGAACATTCCAAAGGAAGAAACATTAAAAATAAACTTACTACGATGCAAAAATGAACGAACGTTTTTCATGATTCTTTCGAATGAGTATCCTTTTTCAACTAGTAAAGAAATAAGATGGCAAGATTGAACAACAAAAGCAGATTTACTAGAGCAAAGACGAGAAAAACTAAATAGTTGAGAGCAAATGATACCGTACTTAGCTAAAAGAGAATGTTCGAAGAAATATGAGGCATACGGATGATATTTAGATTGGTATATTCTGGTTCAAGGCGCTTATCATAGATATCTGCTTCGAATCCCAAGGGAGTCTGAAAAATCTTAAGGTCTAAAAAGGCACAACAATCACTATTTGTGGTACAGTTGAGTTCACAAAACTCCTTAGGTAATTTCCTCCGCCTACAGAACTCGAATTCAAGTACATAAAATATTGAAAAGAAAGAACGTCCTGGACAAAAAGATCATCTACAAAGCGTCTTACATTGCATAACTTATGCAAAAATATTGGGCAAGTGTTAGCAAGGACAAGACGCTCCATAAAATAAAACTCATAAGTAAAACGATAGAAATTAGTAAGTAAAACAGCACAATTGGTGCCCATAGGGACACCAATTGTTTGCTTGAAAAGAGAGTCGCTGATGGTTATATATAAATTGTCTAAAAGAAAATCTAACCAAGATATGATGTCAATATCATCTACAATCCTAGTGAATCTCTTTCTTCCTTTGTCTACATCTACATTCTTACTTTTCAGCCATAAGAAGTCAAAGTTCAAGGCTTACTTTTCTACTAGCAATGCCCTGTACCTATTTTTCTCAAGCTTATACGCAAAAACTTTTGAAATAAGAGACTTGACTCTAAATTTAAGGTCCTTCAAATTTAGCTTCGTGTATAGTGTTGTAAAGTCAAAAGTTTGAAGACATAAAGGAGAAGATTTCTCCTTAAGGCTTCTTGAAGAGTTCAAAAACTTTAAAACAGAAATCACACCTACTGAATCATTTAAAATCCAACTTGAATCGGTAGGTACGTCTGCTTCCTTTAGCTTTTTCCGCAATTCATTTACGCTAGGTAAAATGGCTTTGAAACAATAACTAAGCCATTTGGAAACCTCGGTCAAAGAGGTGTTACAAGAAGCAGCTATAAATCTAGGCTTTATAGGGTTCTTGTGGAACTTCCAAACATAAAAAAGGTAATTTAGGCTGGCACTTGAAACCAAAAGACTTACAAAAGTCTTGATGTTTCAAGATAACCTCTTGCATTGAAAGATCACAATCATTGTAAGTCTAAGAATTTACTTCACCTAACAAGCATTCTAAATAGAACTTTTTGCATGTAACAACAAAGTTATTAGAGCACTTATCTACGTAAAAGATTACAAAATCACGATGAAATTTCCTAAGGGCATCACAATCAGAAGGAAAGCTATTCCTTCCTGAAGAAACGTTCCAAGAGCAAGATGCTGATTTCAAAGAAGCTTTCTTGAGGACTACAGACTTCCAATGGGTAAAAATTACCTTGAACTCCTAAAGACTCCTCAAACTTTACTACAAAACTAGAAATTCCTTTTTCTATGGCTTTGAGAAGGCAAGAGTCGTTTAAGGAAGGGAGCCTATATTTAGTACCTCTTGAGAAAAGGTCTTTCAAGGAATCCGAAGGAAGGATAGAACAATCGGCAGTAACTACATGACCCAAAGCTCCATTTACGTAAGAAGAAAAGGCAATTTTACTGTAACAAACTGCTAACGTGTCAAAGCCTAAAGAATGGAGCCAACTTGCAGATGTTGGCCAAGGGGCCTAAACCCTAAGAAGAACAAGTAACAGAAGAAGTCCTCCCAACTTATGGGGACCCCGTCCGATGGGGCCCCAAGTGACATAAAGGATTAAAATAAAGCAGGACTTGCACACACGCAAAAACAAATGATGTGACAGATTTCCGAAAATTGCGCTAGCATGATGACGTGGCAGGCTGTATGGATTTTCGCGTTTTGCGTTGGCTGATGATGTGGCAACTATACGGATTTCCGTGATTTACGTTGGCAGCTTTTTGCCTTGGCTTTTGGACCAGATGCTTTTAAGTTTGAAGGCTTTTTTTACGGTAAACTGCTTTTTAGGCCAAGGGCCTTTAAATATGAGATTACCGCTCATTCTCTGGCATGCTTCTTGGAGAAGGTGTAGAGTCTGGAGTATCCGCTTGTACTGTGTTGATGCAATATAAAGAAATACCGAAAGAGGCGCCAAGGTTTGGGGCCAATACTCTCTAGGGTGGAATTCTGTCACTCCGTGTCGCGTGTCGTCTCTCTCTCTCAGTTCAATTGTTATTGAAGTGCTAAAAGTCTGTTCAGTCTGTTCTTTTCTATTGGCACGTGGTGCCCGCCTTGTGGCATTTACTACAAGGCCAATCAATACTTGAGATTGATAGCCTTTTTTGCTTTTTAAGATTACGTCCTATGTCACTATAGTTGAAAGCTTTTTGTCTTAAAGTTTTCACACATTTGAAAGCTACGATGGTATGGTTCTATACCTTTCTCACACAAGGAGAGAGAGCATCCAAAGCTTCTTGAGATCTCAAGATAGAGCTTAATCCAATTTTGTCTAAGTCAGGGGAGGTAAAGATAGTTATCAACAAACCTTTCTTTCCAACCAAGGGATTTTTCAGACTAGGACACTTGGACTTCAGAAATTTGTCTAACAGTACTCGAAGTTGAGTACTATGAGACTCTCTTAGCTCCAAATCTTCATAAGAGTAGTTCTCAAGGGTATACAAGAGCTTGAATAGGATCCGTATATTATACCTTTCAAATAATTTATAAGAAAAAGAACCAAATTCCATGGCTCTAGATAGGCAAATCAATCTTCGTTTGAAATCTCTATAAGCAAAATTCTATAGTTAGAAGGGTCATCACTCTCAATTCTAGAGATTGAAGCCCTAGGGAGACCTTGTACTCTACTAGAAATAGTGTTGTGCAAGACAACTGGATTGATTTCAGGGGTAGAAGGTGGATCTGAACAAGAACCTTTAGAAATCCAAGTTCTTTTAAACTGACTTGAAGGGAGAACTAACTCGGGTTTGGGATGCCTTCGCCAAAGCATAGGTTTCTTATGGTAAATTGTCTTATCTTTACATAAAGAAGACTTTCCTTCCAAGTTGAAACCTTTAGGGAAAAAAGTATGCAAAGTTCTCATCCAAAACAACTCTCGAGGCCACGCTAATTTATAGAACTCTTTAGAGTTTCTAAAATTACCCTCTATGTGCTCAATGGGAAAACAACGGAAAGACTCAAAGCCATGTTTTGCTATTGCCACATACAAGGGTTTCACACTTTCACGTACGGTGCTCTTACTTTGAACTTTTCTCGCTTCTCTTACATGTTCCTAAAAACGGACAAAAGCTGTTCGAAAGGTTTTGCCAACATCCATCATAGAACTATCATGAATACTATAAATAACATAAATAACTTGAGAGATATGAACCGGACTTAGAGGACGATCTACCACAAGATGTTTTTTCCTTAAAGCCTCAAACCATTGAGGACTTTTATGGAAGAACTTATGTAATGAGTACTAACTAAGACATTCTTGAAAGAAGCCCAATGAATAGGACCATCACCAAAAATATGCAAATTCTTCAAATTAGACTTAGCTAAAAACTTAAATCTTTATTGATACAGATTATGACTACTTCTAGCTAGTGAAAAGAAAGAAGAGTCGAAAAAACGTACCTGAGAGTCATCAACATTGCTGGTTGAAACTGAAGAATAAGTAAAAGTGTTTTTCATTTTTGTAGTAAGGTCAGTGTTTCAGATCAACGCCCACCTCAAGGCGAAAGATCCTAAGGCTAGATTGGTCCTCATTTCTATAGCAAGCTGCTGCCAAGCAGTGAGGTCCTTAAATAAGGTTGCTTGATATACTCAAAAGATCATCGATAATAGAGTGCAATCGAGTACCCGTGATCCCTTGTTAGAATCACTACTCAACCTCTCCTCTCACAAGAGATATTTCATGAAACCACACAAGAAACCTTGATCCAAGGGACCCAAATTAAGATGTTATTTTTTATTTTTTAAGAGTTTTAAGAGAAAAACATTATTTATTAAAAACATGCAATCTACAAAGTTATATTTATAACTTTCTCACAACAACAACCACACACACACACACACAATCAAAAGCAAAAAACGACAAATAGATAAATCAAGACAAATTAAAAAATAAAAGACATAACACTCAAACAAACCAAAATCAAGATGAAAAGCTCTACACAATAAATCATGATACAACCAAAATTACCAAAAGACTCATTACTTATAAGAAGTTTATTTAAAACAAGGAATAAAAGTAATACACACATAAAATCACGTCGATACATGAGTATAACATCGGTAGTTGTTGGGGTATGCACACCCTCCCAATATATCTTCATGAAGCTCAACAGCTGGTCACCACTCGGAAAAGAAAAACAAAACAAACAAACTAACTAACTAAATCACTTAGTTTGCTACAAAACAAAAGCAGATAAAACAAAACATTACTAAATTAAAAATGTTTTTAGAAAAGGCATGTGTAAAATAAGTTGACGCACTTAATTGGCTTAAAACAAGTACTCAACTTTAAGCAAAAAAGGATAAGACATCTTAAAAACTTAATCCTAGAAATCAAACTTTACACAACAACTTCTAAAGGAACACATTCTTAAGTCCTCAGAGAAGCTAAATACGAAATCGAAAAATGAATACTACTACAAACCTATGAAGAGCAAAGAACCAAACTTGACAATATGTGATCTCAACTTCGCTGCTTGTCCAAACAGGAAGAATAAGATTATCACTGCTAATAGCCCAAAAGCTTCAAGGTACAACTCTCTCTGAAGAGAATTTGTGAGATTCTCCTCCTCCACCACTTTCCATCGAGGGACAAAAAGTACCCTTAACCAAATTATCCGGTGGACCAACTTACCTTTCTATCCTTTACTTGTGCCCTATGACTTATTGGTAGCCCTACTAGCCTCCCTATCCTTGGCACCTCAATCTGGATATGTGAAATTCTATGATCTACCAACTGATACCGTTTACTTTCTTTCCTTGTGCCCTCTGACTGTGGGTAGCCTCCCCTGTCCACTAGCACGTCAGTCTCAATCGTCAGAACCCTGAGATGACTATCATCTCATCCCCGTTCTTCTTCGGAATCCTCTCATGAACTTGCATCTAGTTCCATTAGTTCGTCGGAACCCTCAGATGGGCTACCATTTGATCCTCTTACTGCTCTAGAATCCTGTGATGAGCTATCACCCGGTTCCCTTGATTCATTCTCTTCACTCGAAGACTCTTGCCCTGTTGAGAATACTGTCATGTTCGTAGAATAAGTCAATGAGCCGGCATGCATTCCAAATCTTTGCTTGCATGTCCCATACGTCTCTAAATAATATAAGACTTCTGTTCCAAACAATACTGTCAAATCTCTTTTGGCAAACCACAGCAAAACGGCTCAATCTGGTCCCTCAAAGTAATCTTCCGAAATGAGGGCACTGGCACGTAAGTACCCCGAAACCTCTAGCAGTAGTCATTCAGCATGTCTTTTTAGTCATCCTCGGATGATGCCAAGCCATGAAGACATCTTCTTCATATTCGTCTGATATCCAAGTTGACATGAAAATTTTCTTGAATTTTATCCACGTCGTGGGTGCTTCTCTTCGTAACAACAGAGTAGACCACCATGTCTGTGCATTTCCTTTCTAGATGCCCTTCACACCTTGGAGAGCTCTGAGAACCGACCTCTTGAAAAGGAGACATCAAAGTGTTGTATAAACTCAAGGGCTCAATGGGCATCCTGGTTCCTTGCTCATTTGTTCACTATCAGAAAAGGACGAGCTCTTCTTCTCTGAACTGCTAGATGGCCTCTGATGCTTTCTAGACTTTTTCAGAAACCTACTTTTCTTGCTTTTTATCCGCTTCTTCCACCTTCTCTCATCCTCACTGGAACTAGAGGACGACGAACTGTCGGAACTTTTCGAATATTTAAAAAAATCCGGGTTATCCTCAAAACGAGCACGCTTCTTGGATTTGCTTGCCACCTTGAAAGTCTACTTTTGATCCAAGTGATTATGAAATCCACCAATTTCCTCTTCTTCCGAGAGTGCTTCAAGCCTTTTCATAATTGGTTCATCTTCTTTTCAAGAGCTCTATCCAGCACTTACTACGAATACAATTTTCACTTTTTTGCACTTGTCTGTCCTTTCAGCTTTCTTCCCAACTTGCTATGCTGCTTGTGAGGCCATATGTGTAAGGTGAAGCAGAAGTGAATGTTGAACTTTGCTCAAGATGAGTGCTCCAAACTGTGTTCAAGGTTCCTTTTACTTAGGGAAGGGAGAGCCTTCCGTTCTTTAATGAGAGAGTCCAATGGACACAAACAAAGTGAATGGACACTGTGCGTGAAAGTGCATGAAACTGAGTGATAGAGAGAGAAGAATACCAGAAAGTTGTTAAACCCTCCTCCTCCAAAGGCCCCACTCTCTATGGCGAGAGCGGTCTACTTATGATTGCACAAATCTCTACAATGCTTGGACTTGCCAACGATGTCGACGACGATGAGGACGACGACGAGACGGGCTGAAATCTGAAAACGCTAAGGGCTGAAATCTGCAAATCTTGTATCTGCTGAATTCTGACTCTATGTCGATGACGACGATGCGACGACGACGCGCTGAAAACGCAGATACTGAAATCTGCGTTTTCCGGGCTGAATCTGTACACCTTGTGGAATCTGACCGTGCGGCGAGGATCTGCTACGGGAAAATGAGATCTGCGAGGTTCGGGGGTTCTACTACGATGTCTGACTGCTGAAAACTGAAAACATTGGTCCTTCTTGAGTCCTTGTCGCGAAGATCTGCAAAAACGCTAGGTCTCTTGCAGATGCAAAAACGCTAGGCTGATTTGGGATCCTGCTGCAAAAACGCCAAGTCCCTTGTTGTGCAATCTGCTAACACTAGGGCTGATCTGTCTTCTGTTGGTTCTGCTACCGCCGGTTTGGATCTGCAAAAGCAAAACGCTGGCTGATTTGCTTGCAAATGAAAACGTTGGCTGATCTTTGGTCCTTGGTTGAAAATGCTAGGTTTATCGCCGGTAGGGGGTCTTGTTGAGAAGGTGCTTGTTGAACAAGTTGTCCCTGCTGCCTCTTCTGCCAGAAAGTGCTAGCGCTAGGTTTGCTTATATACAAACTTAGCAAAATTGCCCTACCTACTTTCCAATAAAAGTCACTTAAAAATAATAAGTGAAAAATGTCAAAAATAGGGAAAATAGGTCTATGCACTGTAAAAATGCTACTGATGGTTTCTGATTGAAATCTAATGGTCATGTTGTGTGCAATCAGAGGATATGCATCTATTCTAAGTGTCTAGACATGCACGGTCTGCGAACAGACTCACAAAAGTGCCAGATCACTTCCTATTCTAGACTCACTTGACTGAACTGAACCCTGGTCATGCTGTAGCTTGTCCACGAACACATAGGGTTGGATGTGTCACGTGACATCCCCTCCTTTTCAAAGTGAGGTACTGGTACCGAACTGTGGCGTCGAGGAGATCGCCCATAACATCCGGAATCTTCGAAAGGACAACTTCATAAAGGTCTGCAATGCCTTCTTCTCTGGGCCGCGCCGAAAGCGACACAAAGTCATCTGTGGCTCCTTCAATGCTTCAACTTCGTCTATAGTAATGCGTCTACCTTCTTCAAGAACCTCCCAGGCTGAAAATTCCTGAAACCACTTCCAACACAAAAACATGAACATACCCATTCCATGTAAAGTGATTGGAAAAATTCTATTCCTTCGAAAAAACTTTGCATGCTATGGAGATGAACATAGAGACGGAGTGCCAAACCGTTCATCAAACACACGTAAACAATGGGGTCGAATCTTAACTTTCTAATCTAAATAAATCAACTCTGGCAAATCACAATGGAAATGCGATGCTTGATACTCAATCCTTCTTGTGCTCTTTCTACGAATGTGTCATGCCAAGGAAGTCATTGAATGTGACTTCTTTGGATGCAAACATTTCATCTTTTCATGAGGAATCGGCATACATCTGTGCTCATTCATGAGTGAAACGTGCTCAACATACAATATGTCATGCCTAGGAAAAGGGATCACATAAGGACGGTGACTAAAATACAGGAAAGCATCACGAATGAAACACACGATCACTGCGTGTTGACTAATCATGCGCACACATAGTACGTCCTGTGGGGGTTCTTTGGACCTAGGCTCGAGAGCCAAGATTGATCATCGGTTCTTCGTGTTTGATCGAATCTTCCTGTGGGGGTTCTGGGAACCTCGACTCGAGAGCCAAGATCGCTTCTTCGTGATTGATCGAATCTGCAATGAGGTTAGCTTCACTAGAGAAAGTATCAACTAACACATCATCCTTGTGAACAATCACATCATCTTCGTGCAAATCATCATGCTTGTGAGAAATCACATCTTGATCATGCAAATCATCATGCTTATCATTATCATTCAAATCATCATGCTTATCATCATGCTTGTCATTATCATTCAATTCATCATGCTCATTATTATCATGCAATTCATGTGTGTCATGCTTTGGAGAAGGAGAGACGAAGAGAGTCTCCTTTTCCCAAATCTCTTGCATCTGTGCCTGCATTTGAGAAAAGAGTCGCAACATCTCTTTCATGTGTCGGTCATTCATTGCTTGTCTTGCTTTGTTCACGCGATCAAATTCTGCTTCTCTTTTGTCGCGTTCACGTGCTATGGCTGCCATTCTTTCTTCGTACTTACGATCAATTTCTGCTTTTCTTTCTGCATTTCTTGCTTCGCGTTCTAACTTCCTTTCCAAAAACATCTGGTCCAAAGCCTCCATAGGAGCTCCATAGGAGTTAGTGCAATCCTTGGCATAGATGGGGAAGGGGGAGGGTCAGAAAAACCTCCTGGTGGGGAAAATTCTTCTTCGCCTCTCTCATGCTCATCACCTCCAAGCGAAGTATCCATTCCGCTTCGGGTGATGACCATCCACTAAAGTCTTTGGTTCTTGTGGGTTCTTGTGGTCTTGGGTTCTTAAGTTCACTAAGAACTTGGGTTCTTGGGGGTCTTGGTTCTTGGGGTTCTTGAGTTCTTGAGGTTCTTGCGGGTCTTGAGGTTCTTGAGCTTCTTCTTTAGCTTGCAATCTATGTTAGAGAAGGCTCTTCTCTTCACCCGAGTTCTGCTCTTTTCCGCAAGCGCACCCCTTGGCGGCCTTGCGCTCACACCAAGGTTGTTTTTTCCCACCTCACGTCGATTGGCCGGCCGCTAAGTGCACGGTCCGCTCTCAATGAGTAAAAAGAGGCACAAGGGGAGGTTGGACGAGCCCTTCTTTCTTGAGTTTCCTGTCACTCTTCAAAAACACGATTAGGAATCGACACGCCCAAGTGAACTTGGGTTCGTGCGACCTCAACAAGCAAAAAAAATTATGTGGTTCTTGTGGTTCTTTCCTTAAGTGATACAGAACACTGCCAAAGCTCTGATACCAATGTAAGGTGAAGCGGAAGTGAATGTTGAACTTTGCTCAAGATGAGTGCTCTCAATTGTGCTCAAGGTTCCTGAAAGCGCGAAGCAGAGGGTACCGGTAGGTGCGCGTCGCAATGTAGTGCAAGATTGCGGCAAGAAGCAGGAGGCGGAGTGCAACAGAGAGGAAGCGCTAGGGATAGAAGAAGGGAGAGAGAGAGAGCTCACGTTTTTGGGAAAAACTCAATAAGTGAGTTTTGAGTTTTCCCACTTTTATTATAAGTGACTTTAAAAAAATGTGTCCAGGTTCAATGTGAACCTAGGTTCAATGTGAACCTACATTGAACCTGGACAAAGTATAAAAATGTACAAAACGGAATTATTTACGTCTTTAAACCAACAACCTCCCACTTAAAAGGCATAAATGACGCCTTGAAGTTAACCAACTCCCACCAGCTGTATGCAATGCTCATGTTGAGATCATCTGCAGGGTTATCCTGTGTATGGATCTTAGTCAAGGTGACTAGACCATCCTCCAATACCTGACGTATGAAGTGGTACCGCACATCTATGTGTTTGGTACGCGCATGAAACATGGCATTTTTTGCTAAATAGACAACACTTTGGCTATCACAACCATACAGAGCCCTTTTCAGTTTGCATACAAGTTCCTCACATGTAG
The DNA here is from genome assembly GCF_014529385.1 of Adiantum capillus-veneris. Lineage (NCBI taxonomy): Eukaryota > Viridiplantae > Streptophyta > Polypodiopsida > Polypodiales > Pteridaceae > Adiantum > Adiantum capillus-veneris. The sequence goes on from NC_140948.1 coordinate 121,966,696, forward strand.
GAACTACAAAACCTTCAGGTTGTTTCATGTATATGTCCTCTTCAATGTCACCATGCAAAAACGTTGTCTTTACATCCATTTGATTCGATTCCAAATCAAGCACCGCAACAAGAGCAAAAAGAACACGTAAAGTTGTAAGCTTTACAACAGGAGAAAAGATTTCTTGAAAATCAATTCCTTCCTTCTGTGCATATCCTTTTGCAACCAATCTTGCCTTGTACTTGGGTTTTTCATCCACAATCTTAATCTTGTATATGAAATTTGTTAGGAAGAGCCTTTCTCCCTTTAGGCAATGGCACAAGATCCCAAGTATCATTTGCATACAAGGATTTCATTTCCTCTTGCATTGCAAGCTCCCACTTACTGCTTGACTCACATGTCTTAGCCTCTTTATAAGTGAGAGGCTCCCCTTCATCTGTCAGCATAATATAATGCAAAGAGGGATCATATCTACTCACATTCCACCTTGGACGAGTAGAATGCCTCACCCAATGATCCACATTATCTGGAAATGGGTCTACATCAAGTGGAACAATGATATCATCAACAAAGGGCTGTTGTACATCATTTTCAGCCCTATTTCAGCATTGTTATGTGGCTGCACATGCCCTTCAAGAGCCTCATTTTGTTGTCCAACATCATCTAGCTCAAATACAACTGGTTCATCAACATTTTTAGCCATATAGGAAATTAGGCCTAATAGGTGGCTGTACATGCTGAAATTCGACCTTCTTATGGTCACCATTAGAGGCACAATTGTTTTTAAGAAGCCTTGCCTCATTAAAAACAACATCCCGGCTGCGTACAACCTTTTTGAGCTGAGGTAACCAAATTCTGTAGCCCATTTCACCTTCTTCACCGTATCCCATGAAGAGGCCTTTAATGGACTTTGCATCCAGCTTACTCCTCAACTCAGGTCTTACATACACAAACGCTTCGCATCCAAAGATAGGTAAGTGATCGTATGAAGCAGGTTTACCAGACCAAACCTCTTCAAGGATGTCACCTTTCAAAGACATGTGAGGGGATCGATTACATATACGCACTGTTGTTATTAGAGCTTCTCTCCAAAATCCATGAGGGAGATTAGCTGTGGACAGCATGCATCTCACCCTCTCACATAAAGTCCTATTGTATCTTTCAGCCACACCATTAGAAGAGGGGTTGTATGGAACAGTAAGCTCCCTCTTAATGCCCAAATTTTCACAAAATTTGTTAAATTCACGACTTGTGAACTCAACCCCATTATCTGTACGCAAGCATTTCAGCTTTTTACCTGTCTGGGTGGTCACAAATGCATGAAATTTCTTAAACGCAGCAAAGGCTTCATCCTTAGATTTGAGCAAATGAACCGAGGTTTTTCTAAAATGATCATCAACAAAAGAGAGAAATAATGTGCACGCCCCATAGATTTAGTGGGCATGCTCCAAACATCAGAATGTACAAGATCAAGCACATTAGATTTGCAAGAGACACGGGAGTAATAAGAACTTTTCACTTGCTTGCCATATTGACATTCATTACAAAAATCAAGCTTTGTGCCTTTAGCATCAAGCTTATTCAAAGTACAAAGCTTAGTAAGGCCTTTTTGGCTCATATGGCCAAGCCTCTTATGCCACAACTCCATATGTGAGTTAATTTCAGCCAAAGCAATAAATTTGCCCAACAAGGCCTTTCCATGCAAGCAGTAAAGTGTCCCTTTCTTTGTACCTTTTACAATCAGCCTTGAGCCTTTTGTCATCTTCCATGATCCTCTCTCAAACAAAATGTTGTAACCATGCATATCCATCTGACCAACAGAAAGCAGACTCTTCTTGATTCCTGGCACATATCTAACATCATGCAAGACAAGCTCATTTGTGCCATCTATAGAAAGATGCACAGTGCCAATACCCTCAATGGAACATGCATGATTGTTTCCAAGGTAAACATGGCCATGGCTGCCTGCAACAAAAGTAGAAAAGTGTATGAACATTGAGAGAGGCATAAGACTTATGAGCATCATCAGCTGACAAAGTGGCACATAAGATGTCTTCAACATATGACAGCTCCTCAATAACAACACTAGAGACCACACTGGCCTTCTCTTTGTCCTTTTGACTGTCTTGTGCATCTGTCTTGATCTCCTTCTTCTCTTTCTTTTTGTCTCCACCGTTCTTCTTCCTTTCCAATTCTGCTTTATAGTACCTGCAGTCGGGTTTCTTGTGACCTTTCCTGCCACATTGATAGCATGTCACATCACCCTTGCCTTTGCTGGCATTTCCCCTAACTCTACTCTTACTCTTACTTCTCTGTGCATGGGCATTCTTCTTCTCTGTCCTGCCTCTAGCCATGTTGGTTGAGCCACCTCCTTCTCCACTTGCTTTCCTCCTGATTTCTTCAATCAATCTTGAACCCCTAACTCCATCAAAAGTCAAGTTGGGATTATTTGACAGTGAGACCACCAATGTTTCTCAAGAATCAGGTAGAGTCATCAGCAAGAAGATAGGTTTGAGCTTATCATCATAAGGGGGCAAACTTGAGTCCTGTAACTGAGATAGAATGGCTGTAAACAATGACAAATGCTCTGCAGCGCTCTTAGACTCATCTAACTGTATGCCAACAAGTTTCCACATCAAATGCACCTGATTAACTGGGATCGTATTCTCATATTGTCACGTGACAAGCTGCACCACAGCAAGGTTCAATCAGTCCGATCAAGTTAGATTATCAGTGATCTGGCACTTTTGTGAGTCTATTCGTAGACCGTGCATGCCCAGTCACTTAGCATAGATGCATATCCTCTGGTTGCACACAGCATGATCATCGGAATTCCCATCAGAATCCATTAGCATCAATTAGGGGAATTTTCGAGTGCATTTAGCCTATTTTCCTATTTATTGGTATTTTTACTTATTATTTGTAAGTGACTTTCCAACAAAAGTAGGTAGGGCAATTTTGCTAAGTTAATATATAAGCAAACCCAACTTAGCACTTTCTGGCAGAAGAGGCAGCAGGAGCACCTTGCTCAACACGCAATTTCTCAGCAAGACCAACCCCCGCGACTACTCTGGCGTTTTCTCCACAGAAGACCTAGCGTTTTTGCATCAGATCAGCCTTGGCGATTTGTGCACAGCAAATCAGCCCAGGCGTCATCACGACACAGCAGATCAGCCTAGCGTTTTTGCATTTGCAGAACCCCGGCGACAGAAGGACCAATTTCAGCCCCTTGCGTTTTTGGATTTCAGCAGCAAATTAAGACCGGCATTATTCACCTAAAGTGTAGCAGATTCAGCCCGTAAAGACCACCAGTTCTCAGCCCTAGGAAACCTCATTTTTCAGCCAAGAAAACGCAGCTAAAACAGTCATTTTCAGCCACCGAAACAGTCCCGAAATTCAGCAATTAGAAGATCTCAGATTTCAGTCGTCGTCGTCATCCGTCGTCACCATCGTCGTCATCGGCATAGACCAAGTTGCATAGTCCATTGCATACGCATTGTACACCTTTGTGCAATCAAAGAATAGACCACTCTCCCCGACAAGAGTGGGGCCTTCGGAGGAGGGTTTTACAACCTCTCGGGTGTCGTATCTCTTCTCTCTCCTTCTCTCAGTCTCATTCACTTGCACGCACAATATCCACTCACTTTGTTCGTGATCATAGCACTCTCCATAAGACGGAAAGCTCTCTCTTTCCCTAAGAACTAAAAGGAACCTTGAGCAATAAAGATCACTAATCTTGAGAAAATACAACATTCATTCCGTTGCACCTAACATTGGTATCAGAGCTTTGGAAGTGTTCTACATTACTCAAGGAAAGAACCACAAGAATTTTTTTGCTTGTTGCAATCGCACGAACCCAAGTTTACTTGGGCGTGGCGATTCCTAATCGTGTTTTGTTGAAGAGTGACAGGAATCCCAAGAAAGAAGGGCTTGTCCAGCCTCCCCTTGTGTCTCTTTTCACTCATTGAGAGCGGACCGTGCACTTAGTGGCCGGCCAATCGACGTGAGGTGGAAAAAAGCAACCTTTGTGTGAGCACAAGGCCGCCAAGGGGTGCGCCCGCAGAAAAGGGTAGAACTCAGGTGAAGAGAAGATTCTTCTCCAACGCGATTTGCAAGCGAAAGAACACCTCAAGAACCCTAGATTCTCACGAATCAAGGACCTCAAGAACCTCAAGAACCCGAGTTCCTCGTGAACTTAAGAACCCAAGACCCCCAAGAACCCAAGTTCCTCGTGAACTTAGGAACCCACGACCCCCAAGAACCACAAGAACCCACGACTTCAGAATGGTCATCACTCGAAGCGGAATGGATACTTCGCTTGGAGGTGATGAGCATGAGAGAGGCGAAGAAGAATTTTCCACACCTAAAGGTTTTTCTGACCCTCCCCCTTCCCCATCTACGACAAAGATTGTACTAACTCCTATGGAGGAGTTGGAACAAGAAAGAGAAGCAGACAGAAAAGCCTACGAAGAAGACATGGCAGCCATCGAGCGTAAGTACCAAGAAAGAATGGCAGCCATAGCGCGCGAGAGCAAAGCAACACAAGCAGATTTTGATCGCGAGATCAAAGCACAAAAAGAAAAGAGCGACCAACACATGAAAGAGTTCTTGCGACTCTTTTCTATTGTGCAGGCGCAGTTCGCACAAGATCAGGAAAAGGAGACTCTCTCAGTCTCTACTTCTCCAAAGCATGAAACACAGGATTTGCATGCTGGTGTGAAGCATGATGATGATTTGATTGACAATGACTTGCATGATGTTTTGATTGACAATGATAAGCACAATGATTTGCATGATGAGAAGCATGATGAATTGGATGCCAGTGATAAGCATGATGATTTGGATGCCAATGATAAGCATGATGATTTGAATGATAAAGACAAGCATGATGATTTGGATGCCAATGATAAGCATGATGATTTGAATGATAAAGACAAGCATGATGATTTGCATGATGATCAAGATGTGATTTCTTACAAGCATGATGAGTTGCATGAAGATGATGTGATTGTTCACAAGGATGATGTGTTAGTTGATGCTTTTTCTAGCGAAGCTAACCTCGTTGTAGATTCGATCAATCACGAAAAAGCGATCTTGGCTTTCGAGTCGAGGTCCAAAGAACCCCCACAGGACGATTCGATCATTCAGGACGACCAATCTTGGCTCTCGAGCCTTGGTCCAAAGAACCATCACAGGAAGTATTATGTGTTCGCATGATTGGTACGCACGCATTGTTCGAGTGTTTCATTCGTGAAGGTTTCCTGTATTTTAGTTAGCATCGTTATGTGATCCCTTTTCCTAGGCATGACATATTGTACGTTCAGCACGTTTTTCTCATGGACGAGCATGAATGTATGCGGATTGTTCATGAAAAGTTGAAAAGTTTGTATGTCAGAAAGTCACATTCCATGTCTCTTCCTTGGCATGACACAGTTTCCGAAAGAGCACATGATAGTATGAGCACCAAGCATGGGCATTTCCATTGTGATTTGCCACAGTTGATTGATTTCGATCAAACAGAAAAGATTCGACCTCATTGTTTGCATGTGTTTGATGAACGGGTTGTCACTCCATCTAATTGTTCATCTACATTACATGCACAGTCTTTAGAGAAGACAAGATTTTTTTCCTTCACTTTACATGGAATGGGTATGTTCATGGTTTTGTGTTGGAGATGGTTTCAGGAATTTTCAGCCATGGAGATTCTTGAGGACGAAAGAAGCACGATACTCGACGAAGTTGAAGCAACAAAGGAGATTCAGAAGATTTTGTCGCTTTCGGCGCAGCCCAATGAAGCAAGCGTTGCAGACCTTTATGAAGTTCAAGTACCGCACGACCCACACATCAGAGTGGGCCGGCGAAGAGTCCCTTCCAGGATTCCGGATGCTGTTGGCGATCTCCCTCGACGCCATACAATTCGGTACCAGTACCTCACTTTGAAAAGGAGGGCATGTCACGTGACACATCCCAACCCTATGTGTCAGTGGACAAGCTACACCACAGCAGGGTTCAGTCAGTCCGATCGAGTTAGATTATCAGTGATCTGGCACTTTTGTGAGTCTATTCGTAGACCGTGCATGCCCAGTCACTTAGCATAGATGCATATCCTCCGGTTGCACACAGTATGATCATCGGAATTCCCATCAGAATCCATTAGCATCAGTTAGGGGAATTTTCCAGTGCATTTAGCCTATTTTCCTATTTATTGGTATTATTATTTTTAAGTGACTTTCCAACAAAAGTAGATAGGGCAATTTTGCTAAGTTAATATATAAGCAAACCCAACTTAGCACTTTCTGGCAGAAGAGGCAGCAGGAGCACCTTGCTCAACGGGCAACTTCTCAGCAAGACCAACCCCTGCGACTACTCTGGCGTTTTCTCCACAGAAGACCTAGCGTTTTTGCATCAGATCATCCTTGGCGATTTGTTCACAGCAGATCAGCCCCGGCGTCATCACGACACAGCAGATCAGCCTAGCGTTTTTGCATTTGCAGAACCCCGGCGACAGAAGGACCAATTTCAGCCCCTGGCGTTTTTGGATTTCAGCAGCAAATTAAGACCGGCATTATTCACCTAAAGTGTAGCAGATTCAGCCCGTAAAGACCATCCGTTTTCAGCCCTAAGAAACCTCATTTTTCAGCCAAGAAAACGCAGCTAAAACAATCATTTTCAGCCACCGAAACAGTCCCGAAATTCAGCAATTAGAGGATCTCAGATTTCAGTCGTCGTTGTCACCATCGTCGTCATCGGCATAGACCAAGTTGCATAGTCCATTGCATACGCATTGTACACCTTTGTGCAATCAAAGAATAGACCACTCTCGCCGACGAGAGTGGGGCCTTCGGAGGAGGGTTTTGGTGTCGTATCTCTTCTCTCTCCTTCTCTCAGTCTCATTCACTTGCACGCACAATATCCACTCACTTTGTTCGTGATCATAGCACTCTCCATAAGACGGAAAAACTAAAAGGAACCTTGAGCAATAAAGATCACTAATCTTGAGAAAATACAACATTCATTCCGCTGCACCTAACACATACGTTGCCTTCAATTTCTCCCACAACTCAAACGCATTGACAAGACCTTTGAGATCTACCAAGATCTCATCAGACACGGCCATTTTAATGTAGGTAATGGCCTTTTTGTTCAATGTAAGCCATGCTGCATCTGACATATCTTCTGGCTTCTCTGCTTCAAGTGTCCTGTCACAATCTTCAAGAAAGAGGATTCCTTGAATCGTATCCTTCCAAAGATCAAAACCTGTTCCCTCAAACCGCTGGATCTCGAAGAGATTCTTAACGTCAGAAGAAGTCGAAGCCATAGTTGCACAAACAAGAAGGCTTAAATGCTGAAATTTTTGGGCAAAATGCACCAAAAAAAACAGAATATAGCCTCACCGCAATGTGCACAACAGCTCCAAAGTGTCACAGAAGCAATTTGAGCCAAAAATATGCAAGTTTAGGCAAGAATAGCAATTTCTGGATTTTTTGTGCAGAAAATTCAGCAAGCAAATTTTTGCCCAAAAACAACAAATGTTGTTTTTAACCTCAAAGAGTGTACATAATGCAAAAACACAGCCTCTGGAAGCATGTATGGACAAAAGCCCCAATTTTTAGCATAAAAGTGCAAAAAATTGACTCAAAAAGGGCATTTTGCATCCAAAACTTGCTTAATGCTCGGGAATTACAGCATTTAATACTTTTCCCTATCCAAATACATCAAATGTACATTTGCATAAACCTGCGTAAATCTGTAATTTGCTGTAAAAACCTATTTTAGAACCTGTTTTTCAGAAAATTTGGTTGATTTAGGATAGTAGGAACCAAGTACAAGTGTTCCCACAACTTAATACATCATGAGAGAACTTGTACTTTGCTGTAATAACCTGTTTTTGACCTAAAAACAGTCTGTTTTGGGTTGCTTTGGCACTCTAAGTATCCCGAATGACCCCTAAAGCAAGGGCGTTCGCGATAGAAGTGGAGATTGTCGCAAGAAAACACCTTTTTCTTGCTGTCTGGCCACCTACGCACGTCCTTGTGAAATCCTAAGGCTCTGATACCAATTGAAAGCGCGAAGCAGAGGGTACCGGTAGGTGCACGTCGCGATGTAGTGCAGGATTGGGGCAAGAAGCAGGAGGCGGAGTGCAGCAGAGAGGAAGCACTAGGGATCGAAGAAGGGTGAGAGAGAGAGCTCATGTTTTTGGGGAAAACTCAATAAGTGAGTTTTGGGTTTTCCCACTTTTATTATAAGTGACTTTAAAAAAATGTGTCGAGAACCTGGACAAAGTATAAAAATGTACAAAACGGGGTCATTTAGGCCTTTAACTCAAAAGGTTCCTTTTACTTAGAGAAGGGAGTGTCACGTGACACATACAACCCTATGTGTCCGTGGACAAGCTACAACACGACAAGGTTCAGTCAGTCCAGTCAGTCTAGATTTAGAAGTGATCTGGCACTTTTGTGAGTCTGTTCGCAGACCGTTCATGTCCAAACACTTAGTGTAGATGCATATCCTCTGGTTGCACACAGCATTATCATAAGCATTCCCATCAGAATCCTTCAGGGGAATTTTCCAATGCATTTAGCCTATTTTCCCTATTTTTGACATTTTTCACTTATTATTTTTAAGTGACTTTTGTTGGAAAGTAGGCAGGGAAAATTGAGTAACTTTGTATATAAGCAAACCTAAACTAGCACTAATTGGCAGAAGAGGCAGCAGGAGCACCATTGCTCAACAGGCAACTTCTCAGCAAGAACCCTTGGTAGCGGTTTCTCCTGCAAGCAAAGACTCCCTCCCCTAGCGTTTTTCATCAACATCCATCGCCAACATACCCTCAGCCTTGGCATTTTTCCCTCCAAGCAAGCATCGCCAAAGATCCCCAGTCTGCTAGCGTTTTTCCTCCAAGAAGGCTTTGCAGCCCTGGCGTTTTTCAGAAGCCCTAGCATTCCAGATTTCAGCCCTAAAGACCAACAGTTTCCAACCATAAAGCCCAGCAGTTTTCAGCAGTTTTCAGCCATTAAGAACCAGCCTATTTCAGCGTTTTTGGTGCCCAACAAATTCAGCCATCAGCGTTGTCACAAGGCGGGCACCACGTGCCAATAGAAAAGAACAGACTGAGCAGACTTTTAACATTTCAATAACAACTGAACTGAAAGAGAGAGACGACACGCGACACGGAGTGGCGGAATTCCACCCCAGAGAGTATTGGCCCCAAACCTTGGCGCCCCTTTCGGTATTTCTTTATATTGAATCATCAAAGTACAAGCCAGTACTCCAGACTCTGCACCTTCTCCAAGAAGCATGCCAGAGAATGAGCCCTAGCCTCATATTTAAAGGCCCTTGGCCTAAAAAGCAGTTTACATGAAAAGCTTTCAAAATCAAAAGCTTCTGGTCCAAAAAGCAGTTTACATGAAAAGCTTTCAAACTCAAAAGCTTCTGGTCCAAAAAGCAATGCCAAAAGCTGCAAGCGTAAATCACGGAAATCCGTACAGCCTGCCACGTAATCATGCCAGCGCAATTTTCAGAAATCAGCCACGCTGTTGCAGTTTTAGGGTTAGGGTTTCCAAAATTAGGGTTTGCAGGTTTTATAGTTAGGGTTTTAGAATTAGGGTTTCAGCAGTTAGGGTTTCTGAAATTAGGGTTTCAGCAGTTAGGGTAATTAGGGTTTCAGCAGTTAGGGTAATTAGGGTTTCAACAGTTAGGGTTTTTGAAATTAAGGTTTCAGCAGTTAGGGTTTCTGGCAGAAATTAGGGTTAGGGTTTTCTGCTCTCGGGCAACCACGTCATCACTTTGTGACACTTCTTCTGTTACTTGTTCTTCTTAGGGTTTAGGCCCCTCATCCGGTAGCTCCGTTCTTCAGTAGGTCGACACGTCAGCAGTTTGTTACATCTCCCCTTCTTGAAAGAGAGTAATCGTCCTCGATTACAGCATATCTGCAAAACAACTCAAGTTAGCTCAAAAATTTCCGAAGGACATTCCGAGGGACAATCAGTTTGCTCTTTTTATTAAGGAGTTAGCTTCTCCTTTCTCCTCTTTTGATCAAGGAGTTAGCTTCTCCTTTCTGCTCTTTTGATCAAGGAGTTAGCTTCTCCTTTCTTCAAGATTGGAACTCTTGATATTCCGGCGTAGTAAAATTAGCCATCACACCTAGACCGTACCAATCTTCCATGGGTGTCTTGATGCACTAAAATTACATACCCAGACAATCTCATCCAATTAGGAATATTCGGTAATTGACACATCACAATGCAACACAAATGCTCACATATGCATGTTGCAAGACACAACAAACAGCGCCGCTGAGCACTCCCCCGAGACAAACGGTCTACGGTATGAAGCTACTCAACGACTACCTCGTCACTCCCCCCGCAAATAACCTAAAAAGGTCCGAGCCATGAGCTCAGGAACTGTACAACCAAACGTTCCCCAGACCACAGTCTGCGTCGCTTGGAGGTTCAAGCATACAACCAAACGCTCCCCAGGCATCGGCCTGCGTCGTTCGGAGGTTTTCTAGCATACAACGAAACGCTCCCTAGGCATCGGCCTGCGTCGTTCCGAGGTTAAAACAATACCAAAACAGTATTTCTCACTTCTCTACCCGGGAGTAAAAATCACCAATCAATGAAACCAATATTGAAACCAGAGTCAAAACATTTCAAATCGGCACCAAAACAGATACCATCCACTTCAAACAGATTCCGAACAGGATCACCAAACAAGATCAAACAGAACTCAAACTTAAAAAGCAATCTCGACATCAGTCGAGCTCGAAAAGTCGACTGACTTTCCATCCTGAGACCTGCACCAAAAATTAGGGTCAGGTTTATTCCATAAGGTCGTAGCCGAGCACAGCATGGTCCATCAGCTCTTGGACAAATAGTGTTTCTTTGGCGGCGATGGTACTCCCAAGATAGCAATCACACTGGATCTCCTGCTTGTGAAGAGACATCTACTGGGAGATATCGAGAAATTCCAAGTTATAATCTGCTAGGGTTTCCATGGCAAGCATTTCAAGATACCCCGCTCTGCCAGAAGTTGCACTCCAAAGGAAGATGTCAGAAACTATATAACTTCAGGCAAAAATTTTCTTGAAAGCTAGCCCAAGTACTTGGAGTATGCTGCTTGGTAGCTATCAACATCTGCATGGCACTGCCTCTGAGAAAAACAGTGACTCGAGTTGGATCCTTCTTTTGCAAGTGATATTAATTGGGTTATGCCCTGTAAGACACTGCGGTGAAGACGGGAGCGCGTCCGATGTGCGATGAAGTATGGGTGGGAGTGGCTAATAAGTCCGGTAAAATTCCAATAGCTTTGTCTGCTCTTTTGTAGGACCGGTATGCTTTCAGAAAAGCACACGCTTGATGCTCTGATACCACTGTCACAAGACGGGCACCACGTGCCAATAGAAAAGAACAGACTGAACAGACTTTTAACATTTCAATAACAACTGACTGAAAGAGAGAGACGACACACGACACGGAGTGGCGGAATTCCACCCCAGAGAGTATTGGCCCCAAACCTTGGCGCCCCTTTCGGTATTTCTTTATATTGCATCATCAAAGTACAAGCCAGTACTCCAGACTCTGCACCTTCTCAAGGAAGCATGTCAGAGAATGAGCCCTAGCCTCATATTTAAAGGCCCTTGGCCTAGAAAGCAGTTTACATGAAAAGCTTTCAAAATCAAGAGCTTCTCGTCCAAAAAGCAGTTTACATGAAAAGCTTTCAAACTCAAAAGCTTCTGGTCCAAAAAAGCAATGCCAAAAGCTGCAAGCATAAATCACGGAAATCCATACAGCCTGCTACGTCATCATGCCAAAGCAATTTTCGAAAATCAGCCACGCTGTTGCAGTTTTAGGGTTAGGGTTTCCAGAATTAGGGTTTGCAGGTTTTAGGGTTGGGGTTTCAAAAATTAGGGTTTGCAGGTTTTAGGGGTAGGGTTTTCAGAATTAGGGTTTCAGCAGTTAGGGTTTCTGGCAAAAATAGGGTTAGGGTTTTTTGCTCTCGATCAACCACGTCATCACTTTGTGACACTTCTTCTGTTACTTGTTCTTCTTAGGGTTTAGGCCCCTTGGCCAGTAGCTCTGTTCTTCAGTAGGTCGACACGTCAGCAGTTTGTTACAAGCGTTCTTGGGACAGTAGCGAATCAGTGATAGATTTCAACCATTGGCGTTTTTGGACAGCAGTATCAAAGCAGCAGAATTCAGCCCTTAGATCGGTCTCGTCATCCCCATTGTCGACATCGACGTAGCCTAGATTTGCATTAGTCACATGCATTCAGTTTGTACCGGTTTGTGCAATCAATAGTAGACCACTCTCGCCGACGAGAGTGGGGCCTTCGGAGGAGGGTTTTACGTCTCTGGTATCGTATTCTCTTCTCTCTCTATCTCTTAGTCTCATACACTTGCACGCACAGTGTCCATTCACTTTGTTGTGATCATTGCACTCTCACATTAAGAACGGAAGGCTCTCCCTTCCATAAGGACAAAAGGAGCCTTGAGCACAGTTCGGAGCACTCATCTTGAGCAAAGTTCAAACATTCATTCCGCCGCACCTTCTACAGGGAGAGCCTTCCGTTCTTTAATGAAAGAGTGCAATGGACACAAGCAAAGTGAATGGACATTGTGCGTGAAAGTGCATGAGACTGAGTGATAGAGAGAGAAGAATACGACACCAGAAAGTTGTCAAACCCTCCTCCAAAGGCCCCACTCTCTATGGCGAGAGCGGTCTACTTATGATTGCACAAATCTCTACAATGCTTGGACTTGCCGACGATGTCGACGACGATGAGACGGGCTGAAATCTGAAAACGCTAAGGGTTGAAATCTGCAAATCTTGTATCTGCTGAATTCTGACTCTATGTCGATGACGACGATGCGACGACGACGCGCTGAACATGCAGATGCTGAAATCTACGTTTTCCGGGCTGAATCTGTACACCTTGCGGAATCTGACCGTGCGGCGAGGATTTGCTGCGGGAAGGTGAGATCTGCGAGGTTCGGGGGTTCTACTGCGATGTCTGGCTGCTGAAAACTGAACACGATGGTCCTTGAGTCCTTGTCGCGAAGATCTGCAAAAACGCTAGGTCTCTTGTAGATCCAAAAACGCTAGGTTGATTTGGGATCCTGCTACAAAAATGCCAAGTTCCTTGCTGTGCAATCTCCTAACGCTAGAGCTGATCTGTCTTCTGTTGGTTCTGCTACCACCAGTTTGGATCTGCAAAAGCAAAATGCTGGCTAATCTTTGGTCCTTGGTTGAAAACACTAGGTTTACCGCCGGTGGGGGGTCTTGTTGAGAAGGTGCTTGTTGAACAAGTTGTCCCTACTGCCTCTTCTGCTAGAAAATGCTAGCGCTAGGTTTGCTTATATACAAACTTAGCAAAATTGCCCTACCTACTTTCCAACAAAAGTCACTTAAAAACAATAAGTGAAAAATGTCAAAAATAGGGAAAATAGGTCTATGCACTGTAAAAATGCTAAAATGATGATTTCTTACTGGAATCTGATGGTCATGCTGTGTGCAACCAGAGGATATGCATCTATTCTAAGTGTCTGGACATGCACGGTCTGCGAACAGACTCACAAAAATGCCAAATCACTTCCTATTCTAGACTGACTTGACTGAACTGAACCCTAGTCATGCTATAGCTTGTCCACGGACACATAGGGTTGGATGTGTCATGTGACAATATGGCTACGGAGATTACTGGGAGAGTTGTGTTTTCCTCACACTGCTACGACTCCTCTTTTGTGAACAATCAGAGTTACATTGCTATTGCCAAGAACCCTATCTTTCACGCTCGGACAAAGCGCATTGAGGTGCGGTACCACTATGTTCGGGAGCGGGTTTTGGCTGGAGATCTTCATTTGGAGTATGCCTCTACACCGGACAATGCAGCAGGTTAGAGTTACACCAACGATGCTTCGCCATTTTGTACGACTAGTGATTGTCTTGGGTTAGCCACCCATCGCACATCATGAAGATTGCATGGGCGAACACTTTTAGCACGTGTCCGGCCGGTCATTTTCTAAGCTTGGCTGGGTGCACACATTTTTAGCCATTTTTGGGCTTTTATGTTTTTTGCACCAGTTACACATTTTGCCCTACCTCAATGTCACGAGGACGTGGCAGCTCTTAACACGAGGAGGTTGCAACTGCTAACCTTAGTTGTTGGTTTCTTTCTAATGACTTTTGTTCTATTTTTGAGACCCTCTTTTCGAAATAGCAAACGGTCGGACACTGTATGGCCAATGTGAACGGTAGTTTCACCCGCAGACGGGAAGTGGTCGGCACTAGAATTCATATAGTGAGAGGATGTCTAGGCTCAGAGCAAGATCATGAAGGTCCCCCCGTCGCACTTAGCAAGTTGATGGATACTAGGAAGTGAACTCAATAAAGGCATAAAGTCAAGGTGGGATCACCAACAGAAAGTATCCGACAGTTGGGCCACATTGCACTTTTGGATGCGGTCCCAATGAGGATAGATGGTCAGATGACCAGTGGGAGCCCAACGGAAGCATCTCCTAAAATTTAGGGAACTGCTATTTTGGGCCGTGAAATGTGTTCGCGTCATTACCTCCGGTATAACCAAGGGAACATTTGACAACTCTTGCCGCGAAGTCAACTGAGCAACCAGTCGCGAGATTTTTAGGCGGCAACCCCGAAACGGAAAAATGCATGTAATCGTGCCAAGTGGCGCATTTTAGTGAACTTTCCCCATGCAAAGAAGAGGTAGCGCTGAATTTATAGCTGGGAGGCTCATTTTTTAGTTTCCTGTCACAGGTTAAGAGCTATGGAGTGCTTCCTTTCCCTCTATGTACAGTGTGGTGCCAGGAGTGATGCCCTGCACGCTACACATTGTTCTCTCTCTCCCTTACGTGCATCTGTGATGCCCCACAAGAGGGCTTTTAAATTGACTGATGTACAGTTGTGTCGGTTCATGCGCGATTGCCAAGGCAAGAGCCTCTTGCACACGTACTAGATTAGCTAGTGGCTAATCCCCCGTAGGTACAGGTGAATTCGGAGAGGTTTCACGTGAGAAATCTCGTCCGATTCAAAGGGCAAGTAGCCCTACAGGTGTGGGAGCTCGAGGACTTGCTACAGATGCGACCGGCATGCAAAACGGAGCCCAAAACAGGGAATTACAGCCTACCGTGTATTTTGCAGGTTTAGGGTTTCGGCCCTAAACGGTCCCTAATACCCGCAGGAAGTTCGGGGACGCGAGGGGACCGCTGTAGAGGTGATCTGACACATTTTCGGGGCAGAAAACAGAGAATTCAGCATGCTGCAGATTCTCTCCAGGTTTTGCAAAGTGTCCGTATGCATCGGGAAAGTCATCTATTGCGTGGGGATACTGACTGTGAAGCGTCCTAGTACAGTTATGCTGCCGAAATCAGGCCAGAACAGGTGGATTTCAGCCCGGTTATGCAGGACAACTCGTAGGAAATCACAGGTTATATTCCCTCTGTTAAAGAATAAAGAAATACCGAAAGGGGCACCAATTTCTGGGCCTACAGGTTGTCGGCCTCTGCTTGGAGCATTCTAGCTTCCGAGCCGTGTGTGTACTTAAGTTTAATTCCCGTCACAGGTTTCCTTTGCCCGTTCTCTTTGTGTGTGTCTAAAGTAAAGAATTTCGGGTGAAAGCCAAAGCCTACCGCCCTACAGGCCGGTTTCACTCAACCTAACATTTTATAAATAGAACGGTTAGGGTCTTGTAGTCAAACATTGTGTATTGAGAGCATCATTTGCAGAGCACTTGTGCTCTCTCTCTCTCTCTCTCTCTCTCTCTCTCTCTCTCTCTCTCTCTCTCTCTCTCTCTCTCTCTCTCTCTCTCTCTCTCTCTCTCTCTCTCTCTCTCTCTCCAACGTTTTGGACGCGCATGGCTCACTCCCTCTCTGCTGCTCACTCTCACAGATCTGACGTGTCGAGGTCGAGTGGTGGTGTCTTCTCTAGGAATGTTGGAATCCCAGATGCCATGAGCATGGTCATATCTCGTTTGAACTCCTTTGATGAGTGCATAGGTGTGTCCATAGCAAACCACAAGTCACCACCCCCTCTGGAGCGCACAAACGCCGAATGATGGCTAGAATGAATGGATCTCCCAAGGATCGTACGCATGTAGATGATCAAGCCGATGTCGGAGATACCGTGTACTGCAGCAGTCACTGAGAGACTGCATGGACCACCACTGGATGGTGTCCTGGCATGAGGTAACTTCATCCTCTATGAAAAACACAAACCATGTAGTTGTTGTCCATCCAAAAACGCAACTGTGAGGTGATGAAAACGCTGTTGTCCACCGGTTTTCAGTGTGTTCGTACGCTCCCGGCAGGGTCCGGAGCGGTGCAGAGGGTCTAGGAAGGATGTTGAATCCCTAGCACAACCCCAGATGGGTTGAAAACACATAAAACAGCAGGTGTTTATGGCTGAAATCTGTAGAAGATGAAGAGGATTGTTGCCGGCAAGGCACAAGATGCCGAGCCATGTAGGAATAGCAAGATCCAATGGGCAAGGCCCAACGTTGCCCCTTCTTCTAAAAACGATGACCTGCTGTCCAAAAAACGCTGACAACTCAGCCCCAAAAGCGCAGGTGCTGCTGTCCAAAAAAACGCAGATCTGCTAACTGAAAACGCAGGTAGAGGGGGGGTGTTCCGGCAAGGAAACAACCTGAGAAGGCTAGCGCTTGCAGCCAGAAGGTGATCTCCATGTGGATCTCCAAAAAACGCAAGTGGAGATGGGTCCTCTGCGACTAAAAACTCAACATCTTGTCGCTTGCCTGGCTGATGCAAAAAGTGCTAGCAGGTCCGATCTTGAGAGAGAAACCTGATGCGGAGATGCGCCTTGGACCGGTGACCAATACCATGTGAGAGGGTGCGTGTGTGGTAGCGTGAGAGAGAGAGAGAGAGAGAGAGAGAGAGAGAGAGAGAGAGAGAGAGAGAGAGGGGGGGGGGGGGGGGGGGGGGCAGCCCCCCATAATTACCAGAGCAGAAGACCCGTACAATGTCAAATGATATATTGTGAGTGCGCGTTTGCGAAGAGAGAGAGACACAAACACTACAAATGGTGAATAGGGGGGGATCAACCCCCCATGAGGAGAAGACCCTGTCAATACATCAATATGATGGAAGTGGGTACCCCCTGGCCCTATAAATAGGTGCCCAAGGGGAGATAGGGCAAGGCCTGGAAAAAATTAAAAAAAATTAAGTGTGTGTGACATCGTACGACATCTTTGCTACATCCAAAATTTCCTTGCGACAAACCTTACGGTTTGCTTCTGACACCATGCAGCTCTCTTCAGAGAATCTTGAGCTATCCTCCATTTGCTTTTAGAGCTCTCAGTGAGTATCTTACAACTACCCTCATGTTCTTTCGTTACAAGGAATGGCCATTTTCAGGTCGCCGTTCCCCATTCCCAATCTAGCTTCCCATTCTAAATCACCGTTCCGTGTTTCAAACGTGAGTGTTTGAAACAGGGAATGGCAGTTCCTACTGGTTGTCGTTCCCCATTCCCCGTTACCCGTTCCGATTTTCTGTTCCGGGTAACTATGCTTTCTTCACTTTTATGTATGTTTTCCCTCGTTCGGAGGTTTCCCTCAAGTAATAAAGCATAACAAAAAAAAAGTGTGTGTGTGTGTGTGTGTGGGGGGGGGGGGGGGGGGGTGCATGCATGCATAATATGTAGGCAAGAGCTAGTCAATGAGTTCCAAGCACGGTGTCTTGATCAACCCTTGCTTCCTACTCCCATCCATAATCCATATGTAGTCTGTGTGGTAAGATAACCACTCGTTTGCACTATGCAAGGGTTACACAACGTGGGGCCACGCGCACATGTTCCTTTCGCAATTGTAGCTTTGTTAAGGTGGTGTCTGTCTTGATCAACCCTTGCTTCCTGCTCCATCCATAATCCATATGTAGTCTGTGTGGTACAATAACCACTCCTTTGCACTATGCAAGGATTACACAATGTGGCCCCACGCGCACATGTTCCTTTTGCAATCGTAGTTTTGTTAAGATGGTGTCATAACTGTGGTGCACTCGAAGGAGAAGGCAGCGTTATAATGCAACGTCCAGCCCTGAATCTACTGCCCCATGATAACTAGGTGGCGCGCTGGTCTTCATCTTGCTAATCATTTACAGAAAATCTAAATGAAATATTCCACCCTCCCTCCCTCCCTCTCTCTCTCTCTCTCTCTCTCTCTCTCTCTCTCTCTCTCTCTCTCTCTCTCTAAATTGCTCAATCGACAAATCTGCGCGCACCTGACGGTAATTAGGAGCTCCATCAACATGAGGTTGTAGCCGTTTGTTCTGGCACCCAGGAAAATGATCGCTTTTGAGGATTGTCTTCTTCCCAAGAACCGAACCCCCCCTGCTGTTTATCACATATTCCGGCTCTCTCCCTGCAGCAGACATATCTCATAACCTGCCAACGAAAACGTAAACTTGAATGGAGAAAGACAGTGCTTCTGTTTGTTGCTTTGATAAAAGTGTTTAGCCAAGAATTGCAGAGAGTCTTGGCAGGGGGGCAGATGAAGCACGAGGTAAAGATTGAAAACGAGACGCAAAGGGCCGAAAAAGAAACAGAAAAAGAAATGGACGATGGCGATAGGAGAGAAAAGAAGCAAGTATGGCTATGATGGAGCTAGCGGGGCGAGCTATGGCGCAGAGAGAGAGAGAGAGAGAGAGAGAGAGAGAGAGAGCTATTCGGATTCGGCAATCGGGAGGAGAGGATAGGAGACAGAAAAGCGACAGAATGCGCGAGAGCGAGAGAGAGTTTTGAAATCGAGTGCGCAAAATATGCTGATGAATATTATCCTCAAGAAAACTGCGCACCTCTTCAGTTACCTTGTCTATTGTGGGCACCATCCCCACCGACCTCCCTGCTCATTGGAGACGGAAAACCCCACCATTTCAATCACGTTGTTGCATCACAAACAACAAGGACCATAAACCCCCTGGCCCCTGGCCCTCGATGATGGGAGGTGTCTGTGTGTGCACTATAGTTTCCATGCAAGGAAGGCATTGTTAGGCAAGCAATATTAGAAAGGATTCATACATGACCACATGGCATTATTTGTTGATGTCAGCTAATCCATTGGCATGCCAATCCTTTAGCTTTACGATTTTACAAAGCGTGTTGGAGCTCGTCTCGAGAGTAAATGGAGCTCTTCAATATCGGGTGGAGGTAGACTTGCATTAACGTTGGGCGTTAACTTCACCCTATGCGAACGTAGCATGGGCTTCGCTTTCAATTAGTTCTCTCATATACCTTGGCCATGCACGTAGTGTGGGCTTCACTTTCGTATTCATTTCAAGAAACATAGAATAAAGTCATCTCACTCCCAATATTCCAATTGTTCTCAAGAATAAGCGACACCAACGCCCCTTGTGTGCCAACTTAGCACCGACGTTGGCTGCCTTCTCCAACGTGTGGATTGACTCTCTCTCTCTGTGTGTGTGTGTGTGTGTGTGTGTGTGTGTGTGTGTGTGTGTGTGTGTGTGTGTGTGTGTGTGTGTGTGCGCGCGCGCGCGCGCACGGAGACACCATTAGCAAGAACACGGACCAACATAAAATGTAAAATCCGTGGGCATAGTTGACACGGTTAAGGCACAGAGGGTCCAAACATCATATGCTGACCTTGGGGAAAATGCATTGGCTATCTATGGTCAATCCAACACTAAAAACTCTTACAACCAAAATACTCAAGCTCTCTACCCCGTGACCTACACAACTACAAATGGTTGACCTAATGGACTCTAAATGCTTGCAAAGTAATGAACAAGGTAAGCACATGACAATGGGGAATCTTCTTATAAAGTCAAAACTTATACAGTGGTCTACATACTCTCCACACACATTGTAATAGAAACTCAACCTTATCACACAATCTACGTGTCAAAACCTATCTACTAGATGCACTACTAAATGTGTAAAAATGAGCCGAAAACAATTGTAGGTGGGAGCACACTCATATAAACATTGAAACATAGAGTAAGCACTCGAATTCCAAATAAAGACTTACTCATTGCACGAGGCAACGAGAGAAAACCTAAGTTAAACTCTGATGAGCTCAAGATGACTACAATGAAAGCTCCTTTAAAGCTATGTACATAGTTATATAACATGGCAGCTACGTAATTAATTTCATCACTTACAAGCTAAATGATAAGGTTTTTTCATATTTGGCCTTTATACTTTGCCCAAAACTTAAGTGGCTAGCCAACGTATGAACCTTCTGCTAAACCTAAACTCGATGCTCAAGCTCATGGGTAGAATTTACATATGGATTCAATAATTACAAAGATTTGCAGCAATATACAATTGATGTCATTAAATAACGGTTTTTGTTGGTTTTATAAAGGTTTTCTACGATAGCCAAAATTAATAAAAATGGAAAAATTAATGTGATATTTAGTTCCAGTATTTATTCAATAGCATCCATCTTGCATCTTCACCTCTTTACTAGCATCTTAATTTAACATCTTTAAGGAATCTTTGTAGAATCCTCTCTTGGAAGGGGAATCTTTCAACACTTCCCCTCATAGTTCTCGTTGACCTTAAAAAGAGCCTTAGTATTTTTTGTTATTGAAATGTTTGGGGTTGTTCTTGTATTGCTTTTGTGTTGTGTTTGCTTGAGGAGTTGTGGTGTTGACTAGAATCTTTGCCAAACTAGAGTGTGCCTCTACATTTGAAGCTTCAAAGGTTCCTTTTGTAGTTTATATTAGTATGGCTTTTACATGGACTTGCACACTATGGCCTGGAAGCATCTCTCCCCCTCCTGTAGCAATGCACATCTTTGATGTGTAAAACTTACTTTGATTCTGATGTGGTGATGTACAAGAATGTTTATAGCAAGTGAGGTATGATGTGTAAGTAGAAAGAGCATGGAAAGGATCCTCACTATGAGGGGCTTGCTAGCTTCACTGAAAAAAATATGTAAAATAGAAATGAAAATGTGGTGTTGTCCTACTTTAGGGTCTGAGTACCCAAATGATCAAAGGGAAAAACCTGAGGGGAGAAAAGTGCCTGTTATATTTGCACTCGTGCAATTAAATGTACTTGAGTGTTCAAGAAGCAAAGTGATAGCTTTATGAAAGTACACATGAATATGACAAGAGCTAGTACAATATGATGTGATTATGAAGGGTGTAGGGAGTAGCTTCTTTTATTCTAGAGTCTTTGTTGTGGACCACATCAGCTCAAATATGGGTGGAACACAAAAGAGCGGCCTAATGCATATGTCCAATGATGCAATATTCTATATGATTGAATAAAAATTGCACAAGAACAACATGATGTGCAGCTTTAGGGAGTTGGTGTAGCTAGCAAATCATAAATATATGTATGGTTCACAAGCATCCTTTAGTCACATGAAGGGTTTTGTTGTTGAGGCTCATTCACTCTCCTCACAATGCAGAAGTGTGTGAGTCCCTTCTAAACTTCTCTACCTTTTTTTCATATAAGTGGACTTTGACTCTTATGCTCACCTTTTCTTATGCAAAATGTGATGATATATGCATTATATCTTCACTCGAGTCCTTCTAGTAGGGATGAATGGTTGGTGATAGATTGCTACCTTAGTACTTTACAAAAGTAGGCTGATTGGACTAAATAAAAATTCAAAAGGATTAGAAAGAAAGCATATGGATACTTCTTGAGGGATGTTTACTTATGGAAACATCCTAAAAGAAGAGATGGGACTCCATTGCGAGTAGTATGTGATAATCCTACTCAACTTAAAATTATTAAAGAGCTTCATGAAAGCCTATATGCCAGACATCGAGGTGTATGGGCTAATTTTGCCAAAGTGAAAGAAAGATATTGGTTGAAAGGCATGTAAAAGGATGTAGCAGATTTTGTGGAGCGATAGAACTTAGTTATTTTGAGCCCTTCCAACTTGAGATATGGCCTGATTAGCTAAACTTGTAAACCATATCATTTGATCTTATACATTCAAGGGCCAATTGCCTGACTATAGACTTTTTTGCCAAACAACACATTTTGGTTGTTGGTGACTTGAATTCAATTTCTTAATATTTCAGCCAAGATTAGGTCTTGAAGTTCAAAGCTCGGATCTTCAAGAAAGCATATCAAAGGAGCATGTAGGCAAGGTAGAATTTCTTTGCCATACCTACTTGATTGGTTGGCTTGAGGGTGCTTTTCCTACTCGAAAATGTTCCCACTTAAGGTGTTGGTTCTTTCATGCATTGTAACTTTGTAAGGCTACTCACAACTTGAATAGGTTGAGCTTGAGATTTTGGTCGCCAGATTTTCATATTAACTTCATAAAATCCTTAGTCTCTAAGTAGCTTACTAGTGCCATTTGTTTCTTGTAGTGGGCCTTTGTTGTTGCCTTAGTTTGAGCTTTAGTTTCTTACACATTGTTACCTTAGTTTAAGCTTTAGTGTCTTACACATTTGCACATGTGTCGGCTCCTTTCTTGGGTACCCGTACCCAATTTAGTATTGGTTGCTTCGAGAGTGTTCTTCCCTATTGGTTGTTGTCTCGTCTTGATGTCTGTATATAGTGTTGTCTCTTCTTTGACATGAACCTAGGTTGTCTCATATATTGTTATTATGGTATAAGCTTGTGCATTTGTGAAGATATTTCATTGTCCTCTTATTGTAATGTGACATCTTGGAGCTGCTCAAAGACTACAAAAACTGGTCAGATTAATGTTCTCCCAAGTTGACCAATGCATAGGCTATCACCATGCTTTTGCCTCCATGTACTTTGATGTATGGGTCCACATGTTTTTTGTTCGTGTCATATGCTATTGCTTGGTTAACTCACGCATTTTTCTTGAAAGGAGATATTTATATTCTGAAGGCTTCCTCTTCAGCCTCTTTGATGATTCTTTGTTTTTCATGCTTTTTTTTGTACGATTGCATGTGCTTGATATAACATGTCATTGATTGGAGGAAAAGTATCTTGAGTTTCTTGGTGATTAATGACATTCAGACACATATTGGGAGTAAATCATGGCGTTATTTGTGACAAACTTGAGTGGATGTTACCTCTCTTACACATACATCTAGAGTTTATAGAATTTGGCACCATTCTAGAGGCAAAAGAAGGAATTTTGGAAAAGGCTTGGTACATATGCTTCATCCTCGATTGCCCTCTTCATAACAAAATCTGTTGCCACATTTTGAAGAACCATGTATCTAGAGGTTTGCTTTCGATTGCATCCAAGCAAGTACTTTGTTTCAACCATTGTTTCTGAATCAAAGTCTTCAATAGTTGCTTCAGTCACATCCACATAACTATGGTCTCTCATGTCTATTCTTGTGACAATATCGTGATCGTTTATGTGCGTATAACCATAACCCCAATCTTGGACCATCTTTAGCTATCTCATGAAAGTTGTTCTAAAAAGTGACATCATAATTATTCTTCTTTTCAAAATATACAAATGAAAAAGGTATGCTTGCATTAAATGCCACCAGAGGTTTCCACAATGTATGTCAAGACAATGGTAGGACCAAGCCAGGCACTATCAGGCTAGACATGCAAGTTCAGGGGTCTCCTAAAAGGGAGGCCATGAGGTCTATAAGAGGAGTATGGTTGGGTGGAGAAAGGCATGGATTAGCCCTTGCCCTCACACTGCTATCACAACCTAAATCAATCTCTCTCTCTCTCTCTCTCTCTCTCTCTCTCTCTCTCTCTCTCTCTCTCTCTCTCTCTCTCTCTCTCTCTCTCTCTCTCTCTCTCTACTTTGGAAGGGGAGAATTGATCTCGAGATGTTTGGATAGAGGGAGCCGGGGCGTAATGCTAAGGGGTACAAGGGTTTTGTACTCCATGAAAGCATGCAAATGCATGCAACCCAATCGGTTCAAGGAGTTGTGGTCAAGGGAGCTGAGGAAGGCCATGGACAGGGACCCTTAAAAACACACTCTCTCAAACTTTTTTTAAAGTTGGGCGCCCAAAGGGTGCCCAAGAGCCACCCTAAGGGGTTACCCCATGCAAAATCAACCAAAGCAAGGCAATGCAAAGCTCGGATTCTAGGACCTCACAAATTCTAGGATCGACACCATGCAAAGTCTTGCGAAGCAAAGCTAAGTTCTCCAGTCTAATCAACAAGTCCATGCAAAGGAATGAGGGGGAAAAATTAGGACAACCCTCACAAGTGATGGACTTTGGCATGGCCAGCAAGGGAAACAAGGCAAGGCAAGGCCATTGACATTAGCACTCTTGAGTGCTTGGCAAGAAAGGCCCAACAAAGCAGCAAGGCTTTGATCCTCTCAAATCTCTTAAGTTTTTGCTCGAGAATTTAACACAACAGGCTTTCAAGAATTTGGAAACCAGTATGATTTTTGAAATTTTCCACTTTCTATAGAAAACCAAGAAATCAAGGCATCATCTTTTCGTGAAGTTTTAGCAAAACTATGTGAAGCAAGTCATGTAAGGTAGGGCTTGTCTGGAAGAGCTAGGTAAACAAAACTCATGCATCCCATCAAGGCTTGCAAGGTTTTGTTTTCAAGGAGCATGGCTTCAAATGATGTTAATGATATGATTGTCAAAATGTATGGATATTTTTTATGATGATTACATGAAATCGCGGTTTTCCATGCAGATTTTGCAAGCTACCTTAAGCTTGTGCAAGATTTATTTCAAAGCAAGGCTTCTGCATCAAATTGTCGCAGCTTTCAAGAAACTTGGCAACATCGAAGACTCCTCTCCACAAGAGGGAGCACAGTAGGCTTTTCAAGATTTGGAATTCAAAGTTATAAGCAAAAATTTTGTACACTTTCTCTACAATGTACGACACTCGACAAGGTCAAGATTGACAATTACA